>NC_133654.1:29579390-30179390 GCF_009905375.1 Apium graveolens | reverse complement strand
AATAATATTCGTTTAGAAAGATTTGGGAAACATGATATGTATGGAGAAAGGTGTA
This sequence comes from Apium graveolens, assembly GCF_009905375.1. NCBI lineage: Eukaryota > Viridiplantae > Streptophyta > Magnoliopsida > Apiales > Apiaceae > Apium > Apium graveolens. The sequence goes on along the minus strand of NC_133654.1, from coordinate 30,179,335 downwards.
AGATCTATATGGGCTATAAGAGGTTGAAATATATATTCACGAGGAAAAGCAAAGATAGAGGAAAGCAATAACGGACATAGAGACTATACCGAAAGAATTATCTATGGAATTTTAAAAGTTGGAATTGGAAGTCAGAATTTATAATCCAAAAAGAGCAAGGACGGATAATATGACCTTTCAATCAAAGTTGTTAAGGGAAGGATAAGGAGATATCGAGAGAAGATAATGGATCACGATGTTAGCAGTAGTGAGAGGAAATTTATACGTCCAGGAGAACGATCACGATATCCCCAGGTTCTCTTCCAGCACTTGGAAGTTACAAGTAAGAGAATTGGGAAATGAGATGCCACAGGGAATTCATAGTATAAAGTATATACTCTACTGAAGTGATGCCAAAATATATGCAAATAAAATAAAAACAACGATAACCAGGTATAAGAAGGGTATTTCAAAATGGATTAGAAAGTGGTGGACACGTCAAAGAATTAAGGTGAACTATTGAAGGCCTAATGGATAAGGCAGACCCAGGGAATGGTTTTACAAGAAGTGAATCGTGAAAGGTACCAGTAATGTTCATGGAGAAAAGGAATGGAATTATAAGAATATGTACTGATTATCGGGAGTTTAACAAAACAACGAATATGGAGAAGTGAGACTCTATAAAGAATGGATTGCCTATGAAACCTAATCCAAGAAGTGTGTTAGATCTCGGGGATTAACTTAAGATCCGACCTGAGAACATATCAGAAATTACGATTGAAGTGAGTTAAGAGCATAGCAAGCTTTGATGATATTATGTGAAATGACAAGTGTATCAGGTGGCTACAAGGAATTAAGGAACGTGGTGTATAAGGAGTACTTGGGTAAGCAAATTGAATTTATTGATAACATCCTCAGTTACTCAAAGAATAAGAAAGCCTGCATGGAATGCCCAAAGATTTTCTCCGAAGATCAGAAGGAAAGCAACTATACGTTAAGTCTTCAAGACTAAAATTTTAACCGAGGTTAACAAAAGATTATGAATTAATCTATTAACGACTACCTAAACAAAGCTGTATGGTAACAGATGTCTTATGTCGACAGAAAGGATTGGATGTAAATAAGACCACCGAGGAGTTAGTAAACGAATTGGAAAGAGTAAGAGATGTTTAAATGTTTGGAAACCAAGTTGAAAACGAGTACCGCCTATCATCCTTGAATAGAGAGTCAAAGTACGAAAGTGATTCAGGAAAGGTAAAATATGTTAAAAGGTGGAGTTTTAAGGAAACACTGGAACGATCATGTATCAGCAATGTCAGCTTTGGAATGCCCATGTATCAAGCTTCATATGGACGCGAGTATAGGTTCCCATTTTTATTAAGATAAAGTGGGAGAAAGAAAGTTGTCAAATTCTAAGTTAAATTGGCACACCAAGAATGTAGTGATATTGATTGCATCAGCTCGGAGTAAACAAAGAAAGAAGGCGAAATGGTATCGAGAGAACATATGAGTATAGAAATAGGACCAGTAGTGTCAGTACAAGTTTCACCTTGAAAGAGGATGGATGAGTTTGAGAAGAAGGGACAGGTTAAGTCCTAAATTAGTGAACCATTCAAAGGTATGGATAAATATAGATAGAGTTGTTTATGAGTTGATATTACCGTTACAACAGTATATACATATGATGTAGCCTGTGTGTCAGGGTTAAGATGATAAGTATTTGATTCAAATTAAGTAATGAATTAGGAGCCAAAGAGGCTCTTGTCCAAATTTATTCTGTATATAGTGATCGATCTAAACTCTTGATCGTTAAAGGCAAGTCCTTGCAAATGAACATATATCTATAGTGAGTATGTTTGAATCCTCAAGTAGAAGAATCTACTTGGAAACTAGAGTCAGATATGCTTGACAAATATCCTCACTTGTGTAATTAGACCAGATATTGAGGACATAATCTTTTTAAGGGGGGAAGGATATAACGGCCCGTGTATTTTTTTAAAATAATTTAAATATGTAATTGTGAAAGTGTTAAATAAATAAAGTATGTGTATAGTTTTTGTCAGCTCGATGTTGTTTTATTATTATTTATGTGTGATTTATGGTGTACAAGGTGGTTCGTGTAGTTAATTATTGAGTATATTGAATTATTTGCACTTTTAAAAGTGAATTTATTGCAAATTTATTTGCATAAATATTTAGAATGTCTCTAAAATTGTTTTTATGATTTTACAATTACAATATTTATTTTTGGGATTTTATAAAATTTAGAAATCAATATTTAATTAATTATTTAACCCTGTGTGATTTTCTGATTATATTTACTTGTAAAATCTGTATTTAATTCCAAAATTCCTCAAAAATTATGAAACTCATATTTATTTAAGTTGGGAATATTTCGAGAATTTTAAAATTATTTTGGAAATTTTTGGGATTAATTTCACCTGCACGTTGATTCGTTTAATTGATAAAAGCGGGTATAAATTGTGTTTCAAAATTTATTTTAAAATTACAAAAATAATGTTTTTATAAACTTCGGGATTTTTGTAACATTTTAAGACTATTTTTTTAATTTTCTGAATTTGTTTAAATTTCGACCCGGTTCGTTAATTACTGGATTCGTAGATAAACCGGGCCTCAAAATTCATTTGTATCTGTTTTAACACGTGACAGTCTAGGAGTGGGTTGCGTTTTTGGTTGTTACACGTGTTAGTTAAAAGGAAAAAGAAATAACAATCAATTAACCCACCCCTATTTATTCAACAACATCAATCTCTCTACATCTCTCGACTCTCTCAATCTCCTTCGATCTCTCCCTCTCGGTTATTCGTCTAATCTTCATTTCATCCTCTATTTTCTTTCTTTCAATCATCTTTCCCCTTTTCCCTTTCCTGTTCGTGGTGATTTCCGTCGCCGGACTCTTGTTTCCCGGCTCACATCGCCGCTTTTCCGGCCATTGCTGTTCCTACCATTTCCGTTTTATATGTATGTATATCCTGTGTATCTATATGTGCTTAAGTGTGTGTTTTGTGTGTGTATACATGTGCAAGCGTGACTGTGTGTGTGTGTGTGTGTGTGTGTGCAAGCATCTGCTTGTGCCGCGCGTTGATGTGGGTATATATTCGGCTGCTGTATTGTCTCTGTAATCTTGTTGTTGAAAGGAACGTGTGGGGTTCTCGGTTCGTTATTATGTTAAGTTGAATTCTTATGTTTTGCAGGATCGAATTTTGACGGCCTTTGTGAAATAAATAATAAGATCATATAGGAATTATTATTAATTTAATCGGTAGAATCTACGTTGGAAACCCAGAATTAATCGGGTACCCGTAAATTTTACCACCGTTGGCGATGAGCCTCGGCGAGCCGACGGTGGACGGTGATGAATTTATTCTGAGTCCTAGTACGAATAAAAATATAAAATGCGAATAAGAGTAATAGTTAAATAATATCGGTGATTGGGATTCGTGCAATTGGATTGTGATTTGGATTGTCATTATAGTTGTTGTGAATTGATTTGACGTCGATATTGTGTTCGACGGGTAGCCCAATAAATAAAGGAGGCGCTGCCCGATTTCCGGGAAACTAAATTACGTAAATAAGGGAACGTATCCGATGATTATCGGGACGTCGAGTGACTATATATATGTATGTGTATGTGTTTATACGAATTTTTTTACATGATGTGATGAAATATTTCGCCTAATCGATAACCCTGATTTCATAAAATAAAGAGTATATGTATTTTCTAAAAACGAACACCAAACCAATCTTTAAGATGTGAACCCTATTTGTTGCGTATATTATTACAATATTCATAATTATGAGTCAGATTTGAATATCGTTGGGTAAGAATTAGTATCGAGGATATGTCAAGCATACCTAGACGTCTAACATAGGGTATTTCGACCCTGTAGGTTATAGTCGGGAACCTGAAAGTGGACGATGAACTAAAGTTAACATAGTGGTCAGTCGACGAGCTCAGTAGAGTTTCAACAGAAAGACCTGAGTGTCGAAGTCGAATCCAATGGGATCTAGTGGTTGGACGTAAAAGCCTAAACGGCATAGTTGGCCCAGAATTGATCAGTAGTAGTTGTAAAGCCTTGTAAGGCAAGTACTTCCAAACTTTTCCTCAAGACATATCGCAATTATTTTCGAACTGTTTCATAAAATGTCGCTCTCATCCATAATAACTCTTGTTTACATTGCAAGTGCATTAAACTATTTACCCTTGAATTCCTGATTTTTTTCTTGATCTTGAGCCGTAAGCCTTGTTCTTTATAAACCATCCTTTGTTGATCCTCAGACACTAAACCACACAAATATGCTACTATTTCCCAAATGTTTAACTACCAAACACCAAACACCAGAAGAAAATGGTTTGAAAATACAGAAACTTTTATACTTCAATCATTCTTAGTAACATCAAAGAACCATATCCTGAAAAATCATTACTGATTTGATACCTGACCCTGGTGCAAACTGAAAACCGTTTCTTATACATACCCTGATATACCCTTGAGATATCCATGAGTTTTCTTACGTTTTTATGCAAATGTTTAACATCATCGATTATGATCTTGTGTTATTGAATCATATTGTTATCATATTGAACTGCTTTAGGATTGAATAGTTTTTATATATGTGGACCAGATTCGTGGTCAGACCATACCAATGGTCAAGTTAGGCCAATGTGTGCCTTGGATCCAGTAATCAGAGTAGTGTTGTGTGCTTGCTCGGGGTTAGTGCGTGACTGATCAGCAGCCTAACCTTGATTGTTTTAAAAAAAAACTTAAAATGAATATCCAATTCTAATGATGAGTTAAAAAGAAACTTGATTCCTTTGAATCATCTCATTTGATCATTGTTTAACCTCAGTTATCACTATTATGACTTGCTGAGCTAGTTAGTTCACCCCTGCAATTCTTTTATATATTTTACAGTTGAAAAGAATATGGACGATAGTGAAGTTCCTCAGTCCAAAGTGCGGGCTAAGGTTCCAGTTGAGTTGAATCGAGCTAGCAGAAGCTTCATGCGATAGAAAGATAGTCAGACTGTAAGAATGATTTTATTATCAATTGTAAGTTAAATTAGTTGGGATTTGGTACGTTGTAATAAAGGTTATGATTGTGGCTTGTTTTCATACTTTAACCTGTTGTGATCCGTGGTTATGTGAATCAGGGTCATTGCAATTAATATTTTATGTACAGGTTTAGATATTTTGAATGTGTTGTGGACCCCAAACTTCTGACCCGGGTTTGGAGGGCGCCACAATGATAGTTCAAATGTTCATATTTTAACCTTTTAAGAAAGTTCCGCATACATTTCTCTTTGAACCATACAGGGAGACTATGTTGAATTAGAACCACACGGACCATGCATCATGAAATTACACGCGTCAACACCTAGTAACATTTTCATTATTTCTTAGATCTCATGTCATTTGGTATTGCACGTCATGGTAAGAAATAATGAAGGATGTCCAATGACTCTACATAATGCAAGGGCATCCGTAAAATACTGAGACATACATCGTTGCGATCCAACGAAAGAAGCAGGCAACACAACAACTTTGCCAATAAATCCTGGGTCATGATCACCTTTACGTAGGGCATCACGTACTGAATGATATAGTTCAGAACGTATTGTTGATGTGTACTTATCCAATCGAGACAATATTATTCAATGGCACAAAAAGCATCTACAACGTATTGCTGTCAAAGACGACCACCAAGATGAAGGGTAAGCCCTATAAGGAATAAAATATAGTTTGATTAGCATTTTGCAATAGGCTAGAACATGTGAAATCAAAGTGGTACACCACTAACACGTGAAAGGAGAACTTAAAAATATAATTATAATAAGTATGATTATTCTTTAAAGATATACCTTCACACAGACGTATCATTAACTTGAAACAATAGTATTCTTTTATGGTTACAAATTCCCTGTGCCTCCTTTCAAATGATTCTTCTTCTTCATTAGGATATTTTATCACACGCTTACCGACTTTTTTCAAAGACATTTCTATGTGAAAACCATCTTCGGCATGAGGAAATAACAAAGGATATTGAAATTACATGAAGAATGTATTAATTTCCCATACTATTTTAAGAAGTCTTCCTTGTCTATATTGCACAAAAGTATCTTTATGTCCCATATTGTCTGCATCTTTGATCACGATGAGGCCTCCAACCTCATCGGTTGGTCCAACAATATTAGGACGACCACTTTGAGAATAAGAAGATAACAATACCAGTTTGAACTCTTCTTGATCATTTTGTTGTAACCGTTATTGAGCTTGAAGGAAATAACCAGCCAATTAATTATGACGATATAGCATGCGGGACAAATCTTCCACAATACCCTGATCAACATTGTCTCTAGCATTTTCAACGATGTTCATTCAATTCTCAATTTCATTGTCCGTGTCATATATATACATAGCTGACAAAATTTGGGGGAATCACCATTTTATGGAAGCATGCTACCTATTAAGTGAAGATTTTGTCCCCTTACTTTGAAACAATAAGGAGCACCTCCATTGTTTATAAGATGATCGGTTTTTCTGCCACTAGAACACATGGCAAACATAGAATTATATACACATATATTTTCCTTGAAATGATTGGAACGCGGGCTGTTGCCGAGAAGACTCAAAAGAGGTTCAGGTGATGGTTTCTCAAACGGAATATGGACCATCCCATTCATGCTACATAAAGAAAATGTAGGTTTGCCATGCTTGCAAGTTTTGTTATTCTGTTCCATTTTCCACATAATAGCATTGCAATTCTGGCAAATAGATGTAGGTCCTCCTAGACTAATCATGTAACCTTCCCATAAATCAATGTTTATCGTAAAGCCATCATTCAAAGCTGAAATAAAAATACAATAAATAACATAATTAGTTAAGATTATGATGAAATTACAGCCGAAATTTATAAGCTAAAAGCAGTGTTTAGCAATGTTAAATGAGATAAATTACTTTCATCAATGATTTCTTCCTCAAAATGCATTGAGACGTCTGTTTCATTGAAGCTATCTATTAAGTTTTCACCGTCTGAAGTTTTATTATTTTTCAGCACATCACGGGATACTTTATTATTGACTGTCATACTTTCTGAAAAACACGAAATCTCAGAGCATTTGCAGTAGAGCTGAGTTAGCACTTATAATTAAATTAACAAAAGAAGATTCATGGTATCATATGGTACCTTTATGTCTGTTAGCTAGATTATCCCGTAGTATGTGTTTCATAGATGGACCTCTGATTCTCTTTCCGCTTCATGAAATAATAAAATCAAAAACTATAATATTGACATGTATGACATATGCACTGCTAACATTATAAAGGTAAAGAAGGCTGTTTACCAAGAGGATTTGTTTGAGGTTCCTTTCAATTGAGTAGTTACCCTTATATTAGCAATTGAATTTGAAGCGGTGTCATCCGGTTCACTGCGTTCAAACAATATACACAAAATAACATAATTGGTTAAGATCGTGATGGAGCTATAACCGAAATTTATAATCTAAAATAGGCGTTTAGCAATGTGAAATGAGATAAATTACTTTCATTAATAATTTCTTCCTCGAATTGCATCGAGTCATCAGCTTTGTTGAAGCTATCCATTATGTTTACAACGCCTTCAGTTTTTTTATTATTCTGCACATCACCTGATGCTTTGTTTTTTACTCTCATGCTTTCTGAAAATATTGAAATCTCAGACCATTTGCAGTAAAGCTGAGTTGACACTTATAAATTAATAGAGGAAGATATATGGTGAAATATGGTATCTTTATATCTGTTAGCTTGATTATCCCACAATATATGTTCCATAGATGGACCTTTGAATCTCTTTCCGCTTCCTTGGAAAAATAACATCAACAATTTATTTTTTTAACATACATGACATATGTGGTCATAACTGTTAGTCGCTAAACACGCACTAATAATATACACAAGTATATGAGTTCGCAAGTAGTATAGAATATTTTCTAGTTCGTTCCCACAGAGACTAACTTTGGTTAACTAATTAATCTACACACTTAAACAACAATGTATGGTTATTATTCAATGCTAAGACGATAACAAATTGAGGATGTTTATAACTAAGAATTAAACTATCAATTATAACTAGAAGAATAAGATTGACTGAATTAATATATATGACAAACATGGAATTCTAACTTCATTAAATATTTCATTCAATAGCCTTATAATTCTTAACCTTAGCATACAATGGTGATGACATTATTCAGATAACACGAAAGTGATAAACACCAACTTTCGTTGCACGAGCACCATACTACCAGACATCCACAAAAGAGATAGAAGCTGAATAGACACCAATTATATTGAGACCCTATATGTCTATAGAATTTGACAATGTAACGGTTTAAGCACAAGTTATCTATCTTGATTACATTGGGAAAGTAAGATGGTTAAAATTACCCACGAATCATGCATAACAATAACATGAACCTATGCTAGCATGGCAAGTTCTAAATCCTTAAATTCACTTTCGCTTAATTAAGAATTAACACGCTATCTTATAAGTTCACGACGCTCATAAGACGAATACGCACAACCAATACTAGGATATCATACAATCACCACATACTAAGGCATCAAATAATTAACTAACTAAATCCATAAATAAATCCGCTAGAACCCCACGATAACGATTAGCCCATGATCGGACTCATCATCAACGTGTATTCCGATGAAAGCATGGTATAACAAATGCAGTCTTTATAACGAATATATAAAACCAAGTACAAAACAAGAGTAAGGTTCACAAGTAAGAAAACTAGCATTCAAGTTACAACTTAAAATAAAGATTCACAAGTAAAATAAGATCTTCTTCGTCTTTGTTGAATTGTGCTAAACGGTCTTCTTACGACTCTCCTTGTCCCTTACTAGAAACCTTGTGCCCAAGAATAATGCCTTGTCACACCATAAAGTGACATTTCTCCCAATTGAGAACCAGATTGGTCTCAACACACCTCTTGAGAATGTGTCCAAGATTTTGCAAGCATTCATCAAAAGAATCGCCAAACACAGAGAAGTCGTCCATGAACACCTCCACATTCTGGCAAATCATATCAGAAAAGATGGCCATGATGCATCTTTGAAATGTGGCTGGCGCACCATACAGACCAAAAGAAACTCGTCTTCTCATTTGCTACCACAGTAATTCCACCTTTCTTTGGCACACATTGAACCGGGTTTACCCATGAACTGTCAGATATAGGATAATTCCACCTTTCTTTGGCACACATTGAACCGGGTTTACCCATGAACTGTCAGATATAGGATAGATGATACCTGCATCTAGCCACTTAAGAATTTTCTTCTTCACTACTTCCTTCATGATCGGATTAAGTTGTCTTTGCTGCTCGACCGTAGGCTTGCTACCTTCCTCTAGCAGAATTTTATGCATGCAATAAGAAGGGCAGATTTCCTTGATATCTGCTATAGTCCTGCCAATTGCCGATTTGAACTCTCTTAGAATCCTCGGAAGCTTTTCCTCATCACTACCTGAAAGGTCAGATACAATAATAACAGGCAGAGTAGATGCATCACCTAAAAACGCATACCTCAAATGCTCAGGTAAAGGCTTAATCTCAAGAGTGGGAGCTTCCTCAATAGATGGCTTGAGGCGTTTAGGAGCTTTGTTCAATTCCTCCATTCCAAGAGATTCAAAAGGCATATCAATCTTCCTTTTCCAGGGAGAAGCATTCAAATATTATAATTGTTCTTCACCTTCGTCATCTTCACTATCTGAATTCCCCAACAAGGCTTTTTCTAAGGCATCAGACCTTAGAAATTGATCAAGTTCTGAAGTAACCACAGAATCGACCAATTCCATCTTTAAGCACTCCTCATTTTTCGTAGGAAATTTCATAGCATTGAACACATTAAAAGTTACATCCTGATCCAACACTCGTATTGTGAGCTCACCCTTCTACACATCTATCAAGGTTCGGCCAGTTGCCAAGAAAGGTCTTCCCAAGATTATGGGAATCTTCTTATCCTCCTCGAAATCAAGAATCACGAAATCAGCAGGGAAGATGAGTTTATCCACCTTGACCAAGACATCCTCCACAATACCTCGTGGATATGTAATAGAACGGTCGGCCAAGTACAAGGTCATATAAGTCGGTTTTGGATCAGGCAAGTCTAACTGCTTGAAGATTGACAAAGGCATCAGATTGATGCTAGCTCCCAAGTCACATAAGCATTTGTCAAAAGATAATTTTCCAATAGTACACGGAATAGTGAAACTTCCTGGGTCTTTAAGCTTCGGAGGCAACTTCTGTTGTAGCACAACACTGCATTCCTCCGTGAGAGCGATAGTCTCTAAATCATCTAGCTTTACTTTCCGAGAGAGAATACCTTTCATAAACTTTGCATAACTAGGCATCTGCTCAAGAGCCTCAGTGAAAGTTATGTTGATATGAAGTTTCTTGAACATCTCCAAAAACTTCTCAAATTGCTTGTCCAGCTTTTTCTTCTACAGCCGCTTAGGAAAGGGCGGTGGAGGATATAGATCTATTTCTCCCCTGTATTACCCTCAGGAGGAGTGTGCTCAACAGTAGTCTTCCTTGGTTCCACTTCTACCTCCTGCTGCTCTACTTCTTTATCAGCCTCAGCTTCGTCAATCAACACTTGAGTTTGTTCGGGATTCGCAACCTTTCCAGACCTTAAGGTGATTGCCTTTACATGCTCCTTAGTTTCCTTCTTTCCTTGTACTTCAGTATCACTAGGTAGTGTACCAGGCTGACGATTAAGCAAGGCATTGGCAATTTTCCCAATTTGATTTTCCAAGGTCTTAATGGAAACAACTTGACTCTTCCATATAAGCTTCAACTCCTCTAATTCAGATTTTTCATTAGCCTGTTGCAGCTGGAGTTGTTGCCTTGGTGCATATTGCGGTTTCTAAAAACCAGGGGGGTTGTACTGCTTAGTTGGATACTGCTGATAAGCCTGTTGAACCGCATTCTGAGTGTTGCTTCAACTGAAATTAAGATGATTGCGGTTGTTGGGATGATAAGTGGCCGGCACAGGTTGCTGTGAGCGCTGAAAGTTACTCACGAACTGAGCTGATTCACTAGAAATTGTGCACTGATCAGTCTCATGGTCATCATCGCAAAGCTCACAGACACTAGTGATTTGATTAACTTCATAATTAGCCAAAGTGTCCACCTTCATCGTCAAAGCCTTAAGTTGGGCAGCTATAGCAGTTGCTGCATCCAACTCTAGAATTCCTGCTACCTTTTCCTGAGTCAGTCTCTGAGAAGGATTCTGGTACTCATTAGTAGCCATCAGTTCAATAAGTTCATAAGCTTCATCGTAGCTCTTAGCCCACAAGGCTCCTCCTGATGCTGCATCAAGCATGGGTCTAGAAGTAGCACCCAATCCATTGTAGAAGTAATTGATAATCATCCATTCAGGCATGCCACGGTGTGGGCACTTCCTCAGCATCTCCTTATATCAATCCTAAGCCTCACACAGAGATTCTCCTGTTTGCTGAGCAAACTAAGTAAGAGCATTCCTGATTGCAGCACTCTTCGCCATAGGGAAGAATTTGGTGAGAAACTTTTGAGCAAGACCTTCCCAAGTGGTGATAGACCCTGTTGGTAGAGAATATAACCAGCACTTAGCTTTGTCCCTCAAATAGAACAGGAAGAGTTGCAGGTTGATAGCATCTTCAGTCACATCATTGAACTTGAAAGTGCCACAGATCTCGATGAAATCCCTGATGTGCATGTTGGGGTCTTCAGTAGGAGAACCCCCAAACTGAACTGAGTTCTGTATCATCAGAATCGTGCTTGACTTGATCTTAAAAGTGTTAGCCCTGATGGCTAGTCTGATGATGCTTGACTGAATGTCATTGATCTTAGGTTGAGAATAGTCCATCAAAGCCTTAGGATTTTTTGCTTGATCACCCATCTCTACTAAAGCTGGTTCCTCGACTTTCTCTTCTTCTTCTTCTACCTTCTTTTCTTCTTCAAAAACTTCCTTACGGACTACTACCACTTCTTCCTCGGCTTTATCCAGTGTTCTCTTACGAGTACAGGAATGCGTATGCATACACCCACGCTAGAGTACCTGAAATAATGCAAGGAAATGAATAAGTAACAATGTCCGAGTCAATGAACTTTAACGACCACTGATGGAAAATACATAAACTAAAAATTAACACTGCAGTCCCCGGTTGCGATGCCAAAACCTTGTTAGTCGCTAAACACGCGCTAATAATACACGCAAGTATACGAGTTCACAAGTAGTATAGAATCTTTTCTAGTTCGTTCCTACAGAGACTGACTTTGGTTAACTAATTAATCTACGCACTTAAACAACAATATATGGTTATTATTCAATGCTAAGACGATAACAAATTGAGGATGTTTATAACTAAGAATTAAACTATCAATTATAACTACGAGAATAAGATTGACTGAATTAATATATATGGCAAACATGGAATTCTAACTTCATTAAATACTTCATTCAATAGCCTTATTGTTCTTAACCTTAGCATGCAATGGTGATGACACTAATCATATAACACGAAACTGATAAACGCCAACTTTCGTTGCACGAGTACCATACTACCAGACATCCACAAAAGAGATAGAAGCTAAATAGACACCGATTATATTGAGACCCTATATGTCTATAGAATTTGACAACATAACGGTTTAAGCACAAGTTATCTATCTTGATTACATAGGGCAAGTAAGATGGTTAAAATTACCCACGAATCATGCATAACAATAACATGAACCTATGCTAGCATGGCAAATTCTAAATCCTTAAATTCACTTTCGCTTCATTAAGAATTAACACACTATCTTATAAGTTCGCGACGCTCATAAGATGAATACTTATAACCAATACTAGGATATCATACAATCACCACATACTAAGGCATCAAACAATTAACTAAAAAAATCCATAAATAAATCCGCTAGAATCCCACGATAACGATTAGCCCATGATCGGACTCATCATCAACGTGGATTCCGATGAAAACATGGTATAACAAATGTAGTCTTTATAATGAATAAATAAAACCAAGTACGAAACAAGAGTAAGGTTCACAAGTAAGAAAACTAACATCCAAGTTACAACTTAAAACAAGATCTTCTTCGTCTTCGTTGAAGCGTGCTAAACGGTCTTCGTACGGCTCTCTTTGATATGTCTCTGGCTTGATATATTATTAAAAATGACCTAAAGTTGCTTATATAGAAGCCCCATACAGTGTAGAATTCTTTCTCTCAGAAACCAAGTAGAAACAGGATTCTGCCATCCTGACACGGCGTGGCCACGCGCTTGATCAGCGCGGGCATGCTGGCTTTCTGTACTTTGGGCGCGGCCGCGCGCTTGATCAGCGCGGGTGCGCTGGGCTTTTGCCAGAACTTGTCTTCTTCATTTTTCTTGCAGATTTGAGCCGGCTTTCAACGAGCTTTTATTCCAACACCACCTTGACACCAAATTAGCACCAAAACAATGCTAATTCACCTGATTATCTGGATAATGCCTGAAATGCAAAAACACTCGAAAATACGTTAAAACACTTAACAACTTGAGTACAAACGCATCAATTCAAAGGTTTATGGAGAGTAATAAAGTGTCATAAATGATCAACAATAACATTATAAAGATAAAGAAGAATGCTTACCAAATACTTTGTTTGAGGTTCCTCTCAGATGAGTAGACACTCTGGTATTGGCATATAAGTTGGAAGCGGGTCTCGTCTGTTTCACTACATTGATGCAAAATTACACACCAAGTTTCTTTATCAATAACAATTGAGTCTCCACAAAATTAAAAAATGTAATTATGTTTCACTCTTAAAATTGGAGATATTAGATAAAGCACTCCTCTTGTGACTATTATTTGGACCACAATCATTAAAAAGTCGATTTTGATAAGTTGTTTCTAGATTGATAACCTCATCCCCTTCTTTAAATCTTGAAACTTTCGTAGGTGCTATAAAAATAGTAATACACATTCACCGGGTAAATAATTAGTTATTTATTAAATTTAAAGAGTGATTACAATGAAGTAATAACTTAAAAACATAAATTGTAACATGAATGAGAACATTACTCAGAGTGCTGAAATGACAATGGCTGCTTGTAATGATCTAAGTTTCTTTTTTTTGTAAAAACGGAGTCCTTGTATTACCTATTGTCAAGTGTTCCAATGTCAAAGTTAAAATGCATATGAGTATTTTAAATAAAAGTGGCCATTAGACAATATGATCAGACTGTACCATCTGAATACATGATTGAGGGGTGTTTGACGTAGTGAGATCGCAACCAACAGTGGAATGAATATGATCCAAATTTTGTCAGAAACATACAATGCACTACAAGGATCACTATGGCGACCTGGAACATGTAGCATAAACAAATTCACATTCATTATATGGAATGGTCAGTAATGTATCGAATAATTAATAAATAAGGAATGACAAACAAAACCATGTGGAATAGTATTCTCCTTTCCCTTATTATGGCACTGCAAAGTAAGCATCCTGTTATGTAAAAATTTATCAAGAGCATTGACACGGTTACAACAGTCGAACCCTGATGTTATGCCCGCTTTCGGCCATGGGCCCTAAACAGGTCCCTGTGGGTGCACTAAATAGCTGGACTCTTGTGTGTGGGCTAGAACCATAGATTTATATGACTTGGGCCAGCACATGCGGGCTGGGCTCGCAACATGCGAGCTGGGTTCACATGCGGGCTGGGCTCGTAACATGCGAGCTGAGTTTACATGCGAGCTGGGCTCATGACATGAGAGCTGGGCTCAAACATGCGAGCTGGGCTCAAGTGAGGACATGCGAGCTGGGCTCACACATGTAAGGTGAGCTCATATTTGTCATTTGGGCTCTCATATGCGAGCTAAGCTCGGTTGTGCCCACGCGAGGTGGGCTCAGGTGCCTTCATGCGAGGTGGGCTTAGCTGCCCATACGCGGGCTGAGCTCATGAGCCCACATCTTATAGAAACAGAGGAAACATTATATTTATTATTTGAAGGCGGTGCGGGCCGAGGTGACCAGGCCGGGCCGCATCGAAAGACTTTGTGTGCAACATGGAAAGTGACTCATAGATGACTGAGTTGCTCGTAGATTTCGGGGTCGACACGGGTTGTTCCTACGATCACGGGAAGGATTGCGGAGATGCCGCGAGATTGTAGGAAGCGTGTGGAGCCGATCGAGATTTACGTGACTAATTGGCTGAAGGCCTGACTTTATTGTGGGCTTGGGCTGCACGGGCTGAAGAGTCCTAACCCTAGCCTACGTGATTTGTTCCCCAAGAACTACGTAAGGCTTGATCCCTATAAATAGGGTACGTAGGCACTTGTATGAGGGATGAGTCGACACTTGATAGAGAATAACAAACCCTATTCTTTCTTAAGGAGTCCACATACAAGCTCAGCCACCACCAAACAACCTTCCTCCGCCCTCAAACACTGTCCTTGATCTTTGTTCCGCCCATTAACCTCCACAACATTGTTATACGAAATTCTCCCTATAACATTTGGCGCTAGAAGGAGGGGGTTGTTCATCTTAGGGAGAAAGATGACCAAAGAAAGCAAGCAAGCGACGACACCAGGGAGCGGAGGCAAGAAGGACCCTACTTTCGAACACACGCCCCCAGAGAATCAGGCGCCACCTCCACCAATTGCAACCGTGGACGGGCAGGCTGTGATGACGTATCTCGAAGGGCTGGCCGATCAGATGAATCAGATCAACGCCCGAATGTCAAAGGTAGAAAGAAGCTCGGTCCGAAACGCCAAGCGTAAGGCGCGCCGCCTCAAGGTCTCACAGCGTAGCTGGAAGGGCAAAGGCCCTCAGAAGAAGCTGATCCACGATTTTGATGACGTGGCAACCGAGACCAAACAGAAGAAAGAAACATCGCGCGAAAAGGAAGATATACCCCGAGGCCATGATGAGCGGGGCAGCCAGATCTCTACGAGATCGGGGCCGAAGCCAGCTTCATCTGAGGCAAGGTCAACTAGCGTGCTAGACCGAGTGGGTAGAAAACTAAGCGAACATGACCTCAGGCTCAAATTGGAGAATTGTAAGAAGGAGAGAGAAGAGAAAGAACCCGTGGATAAAAGAGGCTCGAAAAGGGAACGGGCAACGACCCCTCCGGAAAGACGTCAACACACCTCACCCAGGAGGGAGGAGCGACATAGACACAGATACAATCGTGAAGAGGAGTCGCAGGACCGAGCTGGAGGAGGGGGACGCCGCGAACGACCTCAGGGCTCACATCATTCGAGTAATACGGGAGGTGACAGAGAAGGAGAAGTTGTTAGAGTAAGGGACCTGAGAAGGATCTTAGATGAGATGGAGCAAGAGAAGAGAGGGCCCCCTGCTTCTGCTGCCCCCTCTCCATTTACGGCTGCTATCCGATCATCCCCCCTACCTCGGGTGTTTAGGCACAACCCCGACCTTCTATTCAACGGCGAAGCCGACCCGGCGGAGTACCTTATTCAATTTAACACTGAGATGGAAGTCTATCAGGTGCCGGAGATGACCCGTTGCAGACTCTTCGCGGCATCACTCAGAGGTAGTGCCCAACAATGGTTCTCCAAGTTGGGACCGGCTAGCATAAGAACGTGGAGGCAATTAGAGGACTTGTTCGTCAGACAATTTCAGTCGACCCTCCACTATTCGCCTCCTGTGGCCACGTTAGCCAACATCAAGCAAAGGGAGGGGGAGCCCTTGGCAGAATACTTTCGTCGGTTCAACGCCGAGGTCCCCAAGGTGAGAGGAGCCAGTGAGGAGACCATCAAAAATTTCTTGATAGCAGGGCTGAAAGAAGGATCGAAATTTTGGAAGAGCCTCCAAGCGAGTGAGCCGAGGACCTTGGCCGAGTTCTATGAGCAAGCCGAACCCTTCAAGAGGGTAGAGAAATCGATGAGAGAGCTGAAAATCAGCGAAAGCTATCGAGACAAGAGGGACCGATCCTCAAGCCCTGACGAAAGGAGGAAGACATATCGGCGTAGTTCGAGCCCGAAAAAGTCTGCCCGTGGCAAAGAGACCACTAAAGATTCGGGAAGACCTTATACAAGCAAATGGCAGACACACACCCCTCTGGTAGCCTCTATCGACCACATATATGCTACATATGTGGGGAAGGGGGTATTCAGGAAGGCAACTCCTCTCACAGACTACAATAAAAGAGACACTTCGAAGTATTGTGCATACCATGAGGCCACCGGACACGATACAGCTGATTGTAGACAACTAAAGGATGAGATCGAGACTTTGATTAGACAAGGGAAGCTTACGGAGTGGTTTGTCAAGGAGGTTCGAAGACACAGGACGGATTATCATACCGTCCCTCCTCCACCCCCAGAAGACAAATAAAGGATCCCTCGGGCTGGTAGTATTCATATTATTCTAGGCGGGTCTCACATTGGTGGAGACAGCCGGAAGGCGATGGACAGATATGCCCGGGAAGCAAAGGACAAGCCGCTCACCAACGTCAATCATCTAAGCCAAAGGCCCCCGGAGCTCTTTGAAAGGGAGGTCGATGATATCGTGTTTAAAGAGAATGATGCAAAATGGGTGCATTACCCTCATACCGATGCCCTAGTCATAAAAATGAAGATTGGGATGGTGAATGTTCACCGAGCAATGGTGGACACCGGAAGCTCGGCTGATGTTTTGACTTATGATGCCTACAAAAAACTGGGATTATTGGATAGAGAATTAACCTCAACAGGTGGGCACCTGTACGGGTTCACGGGAGACTCGATCGGAGTGAAAGGGACAATTCGGCTCCCGGTGACCATAGGAGAGGAGCCTCATGCGGCCACCCAGATCGCTATGTTTACAGTCGTAGACCAGCCTTGTGCCTACAATGTTATAGTAGGCAGACCCCTTATGAGGGCAATGAGGATGGTGACCTCGATCCATCATATGACGATAAAATTCCCAACCCCCACGGGGGTAGGCATCTTGAAGAGCTGTCAATACGAATCCAGGGTCTGCTACAACCAGGCACTCAAAGCGGCCGAGTCAAGAAATGCCTCAAGGGAGATAGCTGAAGCAGGTGAGTGCGACATCCCCATGGAAGAGGCAGAGGGCAGGAAAAGAATACGTTCTAAGGGCCACGAGACTTGTAATTTGATTTCAATTGAGGAGTTGCCCGAGAACTACTTCGAGCACATGGGAATTCATGTGGAACCACGCCCAGGGGCCTTACTAATGGAAGCATCTCAGCCCATCATGTTGATACAAGAGGGGATTGTAGAGGAAGCAAGTGATGAAGAAGAGAGCCCAGAACAAATTACTGCAACACTTAGGAGAGGGAAGTGGGCGCACAAAGAAACGACAATCACTATGGACCCACCCGACGGAATCACTCGAACTGTAACTGCGACCTCTGAACGCTTGATAAACCCGACCCAAGCTCACCAAACCGAGCTCAAGGATGCGGAAGGTTTGGCAATCACGGAAATGGAAAAAACTAGTGAGGCTCGAGCAGATCTAGACCCGAGAATGCCCTCAATGGTCGAGAGGGCCGGGGCCGCAGAGGACACAATGCCGATCTTGGTAGACTCAAATGATCCCTCCAAGGTACTCAGAATAGGCTCTAACCTAGGTCCTGACTTGAGAGAGGATCTAGCCCGCTTCCTAAGGGAGAATTTGGATGTCTTTGCATGGTCACACTCCGATATGATAGGGATTGACCCAAATGTCATGTGCCACCGGCTCAACTTGGACCCAAAAAAGAAGGGGGTTAGGCAAAAGAGACGGCCGATTAGTGGAGAGAGGGCAGAGGCCCTCAGAGAAGAAGTGGATAGATTAATGGAGGCAGGACTTGTAAGAGAAGCCTTCTACCCCGTGTGGCTGGCCAACCATGTGCTTGTCAAGAAGCCCAATGGCAAGTGGAGGACATGTGTAGACTTCACCGACCTGAACAAAGCTTGCCCGAAGGACAGCTTTCCTCTACCTCGAATCGACCAGCTGGTTGATTCCACGGCTGGGCACGCGCTGCTTAGTTTTATGGATGCTTATTCGGGATATAACCAAATCCCTATGTATGGGCCAGATCAGGAGCACACCTCCTTTATTACTGATCGGGGCCTTTACTGTTACATCGGGATGCCCTTTGGGCTCCTTAATGCGGGGGCAACCTATCAGAGGCTGGTGAATAAGATGTTCAAACATCAATTGGGGAAGACTATGGAGGCCTATGTAGACGACATGCTGGTGAAATCGAAAGAAGCGAGGGATCATGTCCGCCACCTGGCAGAAATGTTCCAGATACTAAGGGAGTACAGAATGAAACTCAACCCCCAGAAATGCGTGTTTGGGGTTGAATCGGGGAAGTTTTTGGGATTTATTGTCAACCATAGAGGCATTGAGGCCAACCCAGCCAAGATACAAGCCCTACTCGAGATGAGATCCCCTCGACGGGTGAAGGATGTTCAAAGCTTAACGGGACGAGTGGCTGCTTTAAACCGCTTCGTCTCAAAATCCTCCGATAAATGCCAAGAGTTCTTCAAAGCAATCAATGGAGTGGGGAGGAACTTTAAGTGGACCGAAGAATGTGAGGAAGCCTTTCAGAACATAAAGAAGCATCTCAGTAGCCCTCCCATGTTGTCCAAACCAAAAGCAGGAGAAACGTTGATCCTATACTTGGCCGTCTCCGACTTTGCAATAAGTGCAGTATTAGTCCGAGAGGAGGATGGTGTCCAGCTCCCGGTATATTATGTGAGTAAAAGGCTAGCCGATGCCGAGACTCGATACACAAGCCTCGAAAAGCTAGCGTATGCTCTGATTCTGGCCTCCCGAAAACTCAGGCCCTATTTTCAGGCACATAAGATAGAAGTGCGAACCTCCTACCCCCTCAGACAAGTGATGCATAGACCAGAATCTTCTGGTCGAATGTTGAAGTGGACGGTTGAGCTCGGCCAATTCGAGGTGGATTATAAGCCAAGGACTGCGATCAAAGGCCAAGCCCTGGCCGATTTTGTGCTAGAATTTCCCCCTCATCAAGAAGTGGAGCCGGGAGCCCTTATTGTTATACCTAGCACAGAAGAAGTTGGACTGGAAAGACAAAATAGTGCCCCATGGTGGAGCCTATATGTGGATGGTGCATCTAACGGTGATGGAGCAGGAGCTGGAATCGAGCTAATCAGCCCAGAGGCTCACAAAATCAGACATGCGACCCATCTGGCCTTTCATGCAACCAACAATGATGCTGAGTATGAGGCTCTGATCAACGGTCTCAAGCTAGCTTTGGAAATGAAGGTCGAGAATTTGAATGTATTTAGTGACTCCATGATTGTGGTCTATCAGATAAATGGGGGGTATCAAGCTAAGGGGCCGAGAACAGAGCTTTACCTGAAGTGCGCACAGAGGATAATCGCAAGATTCAACGAGGTGAGGCTGGAACTAATCCCGCGTGGACTGAATGAAGGCGCGGACGAGCTAGCTAAGCTCGGCTCACGCCGCGAGAGCACTTTGCTAGGGACCGTGCCCTTTGATATACAGAGGCAACCTAGTGTGCCCGAGCACGAGGTGAGCAGCCTCAATAATGAGCTCGGCCCCACGTGGATGACATCTATTCTAGCATACATAAGAGAAGGTTCACTTTCGGACGAAAAGAACGAGGCAAGGAGAATAAAATACAAAGCAGCCCGCTATGTGATATACGACGAGATTCTATACAGAAGAGGGTTCAGTGTTCCTCTTCTCAAATGCATACATGGGGAGGAATGCAACTACATCCTAAGGGAAGTACACGAGGGTATTTGTGGCAATCACTCGGGGGGTAGCTCTCTAGCTCAGAAAATCCTCCGTCAAGGCTACTACTGGCCAACGCTGAAAAAAGACGCCTTTGAATTCTCCCGAGCTTGTGATAAGTGTCAGCGATATGCCAATTATTACAACAACCCCGTGGCCTCTCTCACATCCCTCATGAGCCCCTGGCCCTTCTCCATGTGGGGAATTGATCTGATTGGGGAACTCCCGAAGGCCAGGGGAGGCGTCAAGTATGCGGTAGTTGCGGTAGACTATTTCACTAAGTGGGCAGAGGCTGAGCCCCTAGCCACTATCACATCGAGAAAGCTCAGGGAGTTTGTATACAGGGCTATTGTATGTCGCTATGGCATCCCTTACAAGCTGATATCTGACAATGGGAAACAATTTGATAGCAAGGAGATGCGAGAGTTTTGTGAGCAGCTGGGGATTCAGAAGAGCTTTAGCGCAGTCTGCCACCCCCAGAGTAACGGGCAGACAGAGGCGGTTAATAAAATCATTAAGCATACCTTAAAGGCAAAGCTTGAAGAGAAGAAAGGAGCATGGCCAGAAGAACTCGCCCAGGTCCTATGGTCTTACAACACTACACCCCGAACCACAACTGGAGAGACCCCTTTCTCTCTGGTGTATGGGTGTGAAGCTATGGTGCCCGTTGAAGTGGGAGCAGGATCTTTTCGAAGGGACAACTATGACTCAGAGGCAAACGAGGTCAATCATCGGCTCTATTTGGATATGATCGAAGAAACTCGAGAAGAGGCTCAGATCAGGATTGCGGCATATCAGCAGAGGATAGCTAGGCATTACAACAGTAAGGTTCGAGCCCGAACTTTCAAGGTGGGAGATTTAGTTCTGCGCCGGGTCATGCCAAATACCAAGGTGGTGAGTCACGGAGTCTTGGGAGCAAATTGGGAAGGCCCTTATAAGATAAAATCGGTGCTCTGGGAGGGAACCTACCACCTCAATGATATGCAAGACAAGCTGATCCCAAGAGCCTGGAACGCGGAACACCTTCGCAAGTATTATCAGTAATATTATTCTTTTCAGACTTAGTATTATCTTCAAATATTCCTAAGTCTCGGGGGGTAGTGCCATATAGGTGCCTCCCTGAGACCACAAGCATGTATTCCTTTCACTTCCCATTATCTATGAATAAACGATTGATCTCTATTTGTGCACTTGATATTTTAACTTCTGTTAATAGATTAAATACCCAGCAGGGGACCCCATCCTTGGGAACCCATGCGAGGACAGAACAGTTGTTTTATTAACATGTTAAATCAAGCTGGGCCCCGACCCGCTTGATGCCAAGAACATGAAACGAGCCGGGCCACGGCCCGCTTAGGCAAATACGAACACATAGTAGATAAAAGATGTGGATAGAGATATAGGCCCGCGATGCGAGCCCATACCCTGGCCCTCAAAACCATAAATGCGACCCAGGGGGCCCAGCCCTCCATCAAACATACTCAAAGTCGCATGATGCGAGGAGAAGACACATACGAGCTCCTAGTGCGAGCACACCTACAACACCTGCGAGTCGATGCGGGCTTGTTCCACTTGGCATTCTCTTTCAATGGTTGTTTGATTGAACAAATGACACGAGCTGAATAAATTGGGCTCGTAATGAAGGGGTAACGCTCGCCATAAGCGGCCAGAGTTATGATTACTTTTTGAAGCATGGTAAAAAAAAAAAAAAAAATAGCTAGCACCGTAAAGACATACGCGGGCACAAAAAACTTAGACATTTTATACAAACAAAAGTTAAATAAGTTATGCCCCGAGGCAGAATATTTCAAATACAAACGCGAGGCGAGAGGGGTGCCCGCTTACCCAGTCAAAAGTCTAGTTCTAATCAAAATTACATTAAGGGTTATCAGCCTCTGCTCCCTCACGATTTTCACCAGCGACCTGGGCCTTCTCGGCCGCGAGCCTAGTCTCCTCAGCAATTTGGGCATCCCTCTCCATCTCCAGCTTCAACTTGTCAGCATGCCTCGCTGTGCTCGCACCCAGAGCCGCCCAATCGAAGTCAGGAACCTTCTTCATAAAGACTTTCATGAAATTCCTGGCCCCCAGGTTCCTAGCATCAGCGAGGGCGGCCTCATGGCCCTCGGTCAGGGCAGAAACTGATCCCTCCAGCTCAAGCACCCTCTCCTCGAGGGCATCCTTCTCCTTCTTACATGCCTCAGCGGCCAGGTCATGAGCCTCCTTCTGCTCCCTTAGGGCCTTGTCGTGAGCAGCGTTCAGATTAACTATCTTCTGATTATAGTTGTTCACCAGCGTAACTTTCTCTTGCCCGTGCTCAGCGACCTTACTCTGAAGGGACTTGACTTTAGCCTCGAGCTTTGTGTTGGTCTGGCTGAGGGCTCGCATCTCTCGAGCCTTAGATAACTGACGATAGTATACTTCGGCCGCGGCTCGGGAGAGTGCATCCTGGTTAACCTCGAGAGCAGAAGAAGACCAATCCTTTAAATCCTGCTCGCTGATGTGACCTTGGGCGAGCCGGCCGAATGTGGTCGCAACCGCATTGGCAGAAGAAGAAGAGGGAAGAGGAGCATCAGAGGGAGCCGCTTTCTTTGGCTCAGGCTCGCCAGTTTTTCCTTCTTTACCTCTATGCCTCTTTAGTCGAGGAGAGGGCCCTGAATCCTTGAGATGCTCGGAGAGAGTAGTCATGCGGGCCGGAGGATTGGCCTGAGATCGAGCCCTTGTGCTCGCAGCTGCGGGCTGAACTGGGCCCGAGGCCGCAGCCTGCTCAGCCTCTTCCATGAAGGGGATAGGGGAGATGGCCATTTCTGAAAAAGAAAACAACAAAGCAATAGATTAGTCACAGCATGATGCAAAGGAAAGAAGTAATGCGAGCAGGTGAAAAATACGGAGAATTAAAGTGCGATGTGAAACAAGATGCATGCAGGAAAAGTGAGCACACGAGCTCGCGCATGCGAGCATCCAGGCCCGGACGTGCGGGCCCGATATTCTTACCTTTTCTGGATCTCTTCCTAGATTTCTTCTGAGGAGTCAGCCTCACTCCTTCCTTCAAAAACCCACATGCGACCAGATTGGAGGTCGTTATGAGTTTTCGGATGTCCCGGTCCGCCTTAGGAAGGTTTAGAAGACTGTCCGCGTTTATCTTTTCCTGTCCCACAAGGACAGTGCGAGGCGGGGTGGCTGGAGATGAAAGAAATTCTTGTTAAAAGGAAAGAGCTATGGTAGAAGAGACGAGAGCGGGCAGGAGAAAACTTACATGGATTATAATAAAAATGAGTCTGGACTCGAGGCACCTCGTGGATATAGAAGTAAGGGCTTTTCCACTTCCCTGAGTTGCTCGGTCCGTTGTGGATGAGGTTCTTCTTGTTGAAGCACGGCCAGACAGAGAAGTAGATATATCCAAAGTCGTTAGGAGAATGCTTCAAATGGAGGAAGTAACCCAGCTGCCTCGCGGTTAGAGAAGGGTACCCGCATTTGTGGTACATGATGTACAATGCGAGGGCGGCCCGGTATCCGTTTGGATTGATCTGAAGGGGTGCGAGCTGGAAGTACTCGCAAACATCTTTGATGAAGGGATGAAGAGGAGAGGAGATTCCCAGCCTTAATAGGAAGGTGGACAAGACCATGCGAGGCACCCTGCCTCCATTCTCCGAGTGATTGAATCTATAGCATCTCATATGAGGTAGGGGCAAGACAATATGGCCCTCGAGCTGAAACTGCTTAATGTGCTCGGCCAGATGTTTCTGAGTCAGCGAGGTAGGAAGGTCGCGGCAAGCGAGCACCTTAACCTCCTCGTTTGCAGTTGAGCTCTCCTCCCCATCAGGAATGATCTGCCTTTTGAAAACAATCTCACCCTCGAGCTCGGGCTGGGCAGGAGGCACATAAGGCTCAGGAGAGGCCGCGGGGGCATAATTATAGTTTCAAATCTTGTACTGACTTATAACATCTGCCACCTCCTCGCTCTGAGGAGAGTCATAGGACCAATGCGAGCCGTCCTCTTCACCCTCGAGTCCCAGGATAGGATATTCAGCAGCTACAGGCTCTTTTCCTTTCTTCCTGGTGTCATAGTATGCACTCCCCAGGTCGCTGTCAGTTGATTCTGAGTCAAGGTGAATGGGGTCGAGGTGGTTAGCTGCTGCTTGCCTCAGACGGGCCGCCCTCTCTTCAGCCATTTCTCTTAAAATCTCCTCGGCTCGGTCTTTATCCAAGGGAGCAGGCTCGCGGTTTAGCAGCTCTTCTACCCCAAGGGAGGCTGGAATATGAGAGAGGTCCACGGGCCTATTTCTCCAATTATATATATTCTTCTCCCTGGTAAAATCCTCGGGGTTCGGGTCGAGGTGAATATCAAGCGAGCCGGATCCAGCTGCTCGCATCGAGTTCTCAACTCTGGCAATGTTCAAAGCCCCTTGAGGGGTGATAGCCGAGCCGGGAGAGATAGGTTGGCTAAGACGACCAGAAAGAGAGGTCAGCTCGCGTTGGAAGTCCTTGGAGCCTCGCTGCTCAGGAGGGTATTGGTTTAATGGAGATGGAGTAGCTGAAGAGCAAGCCGGGCTAGCAGAGGTGCGAGCCGGGCTTGAGGAAGAGCGAGATGATCCATAGGAGCGGGCTGAAGACGCACTCGACATCTGTAAAAGATGGTGAAAATTAGTGTGTGGCCCTAAAAAAGAAAACAAAAAAAAAACAAGTATGGGATCGCACCTAAGTGTCCTCACATCTCACACGGGATCGCACCTAAGTATCTAAACGAGCAAAAGAACTCGCATCGCGCGTTGTGGTTGTGTGTGAACTCGCATCGAACAGGTGGTGTGTGCTCGCATGGTGTGCGTGAATAAAGCATGAATAAAAAACGGGCTCGAATCGAAGAGTACCTGTGGGAGAGGTGTACGAAGATCCTGATGAATCTGGTCCCGGAGAATATCCCCGCCGGTAGACGGTTCTTGTTGAAATGATAATCTTCGCCGTGGTAGATCCTTGAGCAAATTGAGCAGCAATTCAGGAAGTGTTCTTGGAAATGTGAGAAATGAATTGAAATCTCACATATTTATAGGGGATAGGAGAGAGAAAGGAGGAGGCGACACGTGTCGTTATCTCATAAGATGACACGAATCCCCACGCCAGCTGTCCAACGGCTGTCAAAATGAATGCAAAGATGAAAGGCATGCGAGGCGAGACACGCGAGACGGCTTGGTGCGGCCTGGTGGGCTCACACTTGCGAGGCCATAAAAAGATTAGAAAATACCTAGCCTCAAGATGCGACCAGGAATTTTGGGGGGTAGTTGTTATGCCCGCTTTCGGCCATGGGCCCTAAACAGGTCCCTGTGGGTGCACTAAATAGCTGGACTCTTGTGTGTGGGCTAGAACCATAGATTTATATGACTTGGGCCAGCACATGCGGGCTGGGCTCGCAACATGCGAGCTGGGTTCACATGCGGGCTGGGCTCGTAACATGCGAGCTGAGTTTACATGCGAGCTGGGCTCATGACATGAGAGCTGGGCTCAAACATGCGAGCTGGGCTCAAGTGAGGACATGCGAGCTGGGCTCACACATGTAAGGTGAGCTCATATTTGTCATTTGGGCTCTCATATGCGAGCTGAGCTCGGTTGTGCCCACGCGAGGTGGGCTCAGGTGCCTTCATGCGAGGTGGGCTTAGCTGCCCATACGCGGGCTGAGCTCATGAGCCCACATCTTATAGAAACAGAGGAAACATTATATTTATTATTTGAAGGCGGTGCGGGCCGAGGTGACCAGGCCGGGCCGCATCGAAAGACTTTGTGTGCAACATGGAAAGTGACTCATAGATGACTGAGTTGCTCGTAGATTTCGGGGTCGACACGGGTTGTTCCTACGATCACGGGAAGGATTGCGGAGATGCCGCGAGATTGTAGGAAGCGTGTGGAGCCGATCGAGATTTACGTGACTAATTGGCTGAAGGCCTGACTTTATTGTGGGCTTGGGCTGCACGGGCTGAAGAGTCCTAACCCTAGCCTACGTGATTTGTTCCCCAAGAACTACGTAAGGCTTGATCCCTATAAATAGGGTACGTAGGCACTTGTATGAGGGATGAGTCGACACTTGATAGAGAATAACAAACCCTATTCTTTCTTAAGGAGTCCACATACAAGCTCAGCCACCACCAAACAACCTTCCTCCGCCCTCAAACACTGTCCTTGATCTTTGTTCCGCCCATTAACCTCCACAACATTGTTATACGAAATTCTCCCTATAACACCTGAATAACAATACATTATAGAACTCATTAACCACATGGTATGGCATGAAATGTAAAAAATACACAGCTAAGAATAAGTACTTGCATTGACGGGATATGTGTTCAGAGAAGACAATGAAACACATGATTCTTCAAGGCCTCGACGCTTCACAACTGAATAAATGGTGGTTAATAATATCTATCTTATTATTAATAGCCCAACAAGGGGCAATATTAGTGAGACATTTAATTAGACTCAAAATTCCTGAGTCATTTTAATGCCTTGTAAAATGGTGAGTAATTTTATTATTTTGTAGTAAAACAACCAAATTGGCCTTTTAGCTTCTGGAGCGGTGCTATCAGTGAGACCTCGGCTATAAGATTCTATCAGTTTTGATTGTTTAATTTGAGCTTTTGTGTTTGGCCGTGTATGTGCTTCTCGTATAGTGGATGAGCCGTGCTCGTGTGTATGAGTTTATACAGAGTTTTGACCCTTGGTGTGAAATATTTTTTTGGAGTTGAATTGCTTAGGATTTTCAATTTCATCGAACTTGAGGTTTAGGTTTTAGCGAGTCGGTAATCTGTGTTATTTTTACAACTGGGGATCCTACAGACTATAAGAGGTATGGTGTCCACCTTTAATTTATTCTTTGTCTGAACTATTCATGGAAGATATTAATAGGTATATTTGTAACCCATTGTGAGAAATATCATTTGGAGATGGTATGGTGTCTACCTTTAGTTCAGTCAATAGAATAAATTATAATTTAATTTCCTCATAATATAACTAACCTGGTAATATAAATGGACATAGTGTAAGTAACTAAAAACTTATTTGAACTAGGATTCTAAATGTGCTATCATACTTGCAATATATTCTTATGAATGTAGATTGCAGGGTAACTTTTCCAGATTCTGATCAAGATTGGACGGGTACAATTCTCTCATTCACTTTCAAGCACCATTTAAAAGATAGAATTATATCCAAATGTGTGAAATCTCCCAACACTTTCATTAACATTTTTGTTTGGTGTACGACGAAAACTACAAAGTTAAAACTTATAAAATTGGTGACATTTATAATATGGGTCATGCAGATTTTAGGCTAATTAAAATTCTTTCTTGCATTACACAACCTGGTTCACAAAAAATTGTTACGTGGCCCGTATGATCGCTATAATATATGTGGGTATAATGCATCCATATTAGGTCTTATATTTCAGTTTAAAACTTTATGACTTTTATAGAATCAAGTGAATTGTTAGGCAAGATATATATATTTTAGTAGTATTCAATCCCATGTATTTGTTCATTTTCTAAACTGATTTTACTTTTGATAGAAAAATTAAAAAGGTATTGAATTGTTGAACTATATTACAAAAAGTTAGCTTACTGAGCCCCGGAGGGAAGTCTTCTGTAACAATACAGTAAGGACACAATAAGTAAAAATAACAGATGCAGAGAGGACATTAGCGAAAAGGAAGCATCCAATATATTATCTCTTTAGTCTTTTATCTTTTGCTCAATTTTCTACGCATGTGGTTAATCTAGAATACAAAAATATTGTATTACTGAAGTTCTGGATTTGAAATTTCTGTTTTTAGTAACAAAACAGTGACATCACAAATAAGTAATTCGTAGAAATGAAAAATACATAAAAAAAAAATTAGCAGGAAAAAGGGGATTGCCTAACTGGAGGTATTTGATCGGTAAAATCATGCATGCCTCAAATTAGAGATTTTAAATATATAATCTTGACTTGCTAAAGCTTAGGCAACTAATTTGTTAGACTGCTTGTATCACTGGATAACCAATCTTAAGCTTGAAGTGCGTCATCCCTGCACAGCTGCACCTGGTTTATGTGGAAATTATTAGTCAACTGTGAGATTTATTAGGTGGAAATTATTTCTCAGGGCTTTTACCTGGTTTATGTTGTCCAAGTATGTTGTTAAATCAATTTATTTATGTTGGCTGTTAGGAGTTTGGAGAGATTCGGTCATGCTCCTAAAATGTAAACTGTGTCCAAGAATTCAAAGGATTTTGAAATGGCATAACATTATCAAGCTCCTGAATAAATTTATTCCCAAAATTTATTGAAAATAATTTGTTTGATTACAGAAAACGTTTAGACATAATAGTTGGGAGTGTGAAAATCTTTCAGGCGCTACGAAAAATGGCTTAAAAATAAATTCAGTGATCATTTATGGAAACTAGCCCTTTATTTGCTTGCAATGAATCTTGGTTCTTTTGCAGATACATCTATTTGGCTACCTTGTGAGGT
This sequence comes from Apium graveolens, assembly GCF_009905375.1. Taxonomy (NCBI): domain Eukaryota; kingdom Viridiplantae; phylum Streptophyta; class Magnoliopsida; order Apiales; family Apiaceae; genus Apium; species Apium graveolens. The sequence goes on along the minus strand of NC_133654.1, from coordinate 30,150,083 downwards.
ACCGAGAACTATAGTCTGAGGTTAGATAATTAACCAGTATCTCAGAACTTAGCCGCCCAAAACAAATAAATGCCCACCAAAATATTATTAGTACAGTTTTAAATCAAACGATAAACAAATAAATTTAACACCTCTTTGGTATTAAATAAACTAGGATATTAATATAATTATTTGGAACTAGAGGAAAGATTGTGATTGGAGGGTTAGTGTCGTGTTTGTTGTCATCCAAAAACAAGCCTGGAATAAATCTCTACATGGTATGAATATATTGACCCCCAGTCGTACATAGGGATGTGAGAGTTAATCTGTGTTGAAATTAAATTATAGCAACTTAAAACAGTGCAAGGTTGAATGTCTGAAAGGATATTATGATTCACACCCCTGTTTACAGTGCAGCGAAAACATGTCATGGCTGCTATTTACATTGGTGTCTTGGGGTGTATTTGAAGTTGCTCTTGTATTATGTGGTTTGGCCGTTATTACATTAATAACAGGTAAAGTCACTATAATTATAATGGCCAAGTAGTGATAATAGAAGTATGTTGTGATTACATTGTTACATTCCAAGGTAATTTTAAAATATCGATGGGATGCATATATCAGGGTAAAACATTGTGAGAATGTCTTTCACGTGACTTACCATACCTCCAACATTCATTGGCTCTGTCTTTATTTGTAACCAGGAGCAGGGCAAATGAGAAAAGGTTGCAGAATCGAGCGTGACGTAGCAGAGGCTTTCCAAGGCAGCCAGAGTTTATCAGGTCCGGCAGACCACGGCTCAGGCCACAGAGGTAGGTCGTGCATCAGATTACTTAGTTGACCCAGACATGTTAGTGTCTGTAGCTGTGTATAATTTTTACTCCACCTTCCGCTCATTATTTGTTTAATGGGGTTGTGATTTAGTGAATGTATATTGCCAGCATCATATGCATTAATTTTATGCAATTGGAGGTTACAAGTTTAGAATGTACTCATAACCATTTTTTATGCATGACCGTCAATGAAGGTGAAGTGCCCCCAAGGGGCAGGGGCCGCCCTCCAAAACCCGTGACCGAAGAGGTACTGGAACGCAGAAGGCTCTCAAAATAGCAGGCTAAAGCTTCCCGCCCGAGATGTAAGTTCAAATTGTAATACAATCCAAATAGCTTAATTCAAATTATTATTAATTTTATCATGTCATGCCAAAGGCGATTATGTGATTATAATAAGGGAATTACAACTGTTTTGTGATTCCGACTCTTTTGTTATTACATTGAAGGGTGATATGGTATTATACATGAAATAGCTGTATAAGATTTGAACCAACACAAGCGTATTCCTCTCTGATCTGTTCAATGCCTATTTTGTGGTCTAATTTTTGTTGGAAACCTGGTAAAATAGAGAAAAAATAAAAGCGGGTTGGGTGTTGCTCTGTTGTAGGGCTGAGCATTCGGTCGGTTCGGTCCAAAACCGGACCGAACCGAATAGACCAAAAAACCGAATAGTCATTTTTTCTTGGACCGAACCGGACCGAAGTTATATTATGGACCGGACCGAACCGAACCGAAATAATTCGGTTCGATCCGGTTTTGGACCGAATAGACCGAAATTTTTTTCAAAAATAAAATTGCATTATAAATTAAATCACAAATTATAAATTTTAAAATATAATTAAAGTAATGTGATATGTAGAGTTCTAATATTCCATAAATATAATTACAAATTAAAAATTTTGATTATAATTTTTAAGATATATGTAAAATATATATAATACAAAATTATAGTATTTATGATTTGGTCTATTTGGTCTATTTGGTCCGGACCGAAATATTTGTGAAAAGAACCGAACCGAACCAAATTTTAATTCGGTCTATTCGGTCCGGACTGAATAGACCGAATTTCTGAAAAATTTAGGACCGAACCGAATTAGCACGGTTCGGTTCGGTTTTTCGGTTTCGGTTCGGTTTTGCTCAGCCCTACTCTGTTGCCACGAAAGGATGCCAGTTGTTGATAGGATGCATGTCATTAGTAGTACTTCCCGTATAAAAGGCGATGTGGAGTTGAAACTGTTTATTTTTATGATTTAATGTATTTTCTCACACCATATTGAGATGAATGCCTGAGCAAAATTGAGGAGAGTTATTAAATGACGTTATGATTTCGTTAAAAAATTATTGTGATGTGCCTGGCTCATAATTCGGGTCGCATATCTATTAGTTATGGCTTATAAGACAACTGGAGGAACATGATAGTGATCTTATAACAAATCAATTACCCCACATTCCTGGTAGCTGACTTAACGCTCATGTATCATTGCCCAATAATACTGAATTAACTTGCTTCACTTCTACACAGCCAAACATAGTATATCTTTGGAAGCCCAAAATCTTCCTAATGTATGCAATTCCAGTGATTCAGTTGTTACATTAAATGTTAAAAAAATATTGGGCAAAATATAAATAGAGGGGCGATAGTTGAAACCAAAAAGAGAATACTGATATCCAGTATCAGTATGCTCATGTATATTTAGTCTGTTTTTGTAATCACCCTTTAGCCAACATTCAACAATATCGTCATTTTAAACAAGGGGAAGGGCCTTCGAGAAAAAGAGGCAGGCCCAAGCGTGGCGTGCCAGCAATTGTCCAAGGCGAGGATTTATCAAGTACGCCGATTAATACCACAGGCACCAATGTGAGTCCTGCAAGAAAGATATTAATTCTAATATACTTGTAAATTTGAGTTGTTCCCTGCGCTTTAACCTACGTTTTCCACTAAGTAATCATTTATGCAGATGGTTCCGCAACATCAACTCAGACATTTCCCCTTAATTTAGATGCATCCTCAGCACAAGGTGATCTTTACTGCGACATTGTTCAAGGACTTGCTCTATGTTGCTTATTAAATGACTACCATATTCGTAGTTGTTTAAAATTTAAAAGTTTCAACAGCAAAACCAATGGTCCCACAGAAAGGCTTGCTTTTAAATGTTAGTTTAAGACTAATTTGGAAGATGGAATATACAAAAAAGGTGAAATATGTGTTATCACTTCATTATTATTATTATTATCTCAAACACTAACTAGGAAATTACATGGCTGCCATGCAACTGGATTACCAAACTTCTTTGACAATGCAACCTATGTTACATACAAAACTTTAATAGATATACTAGAGCATGAACCGTGCCTTGCACGGGTTTTCATGCTAGTTAGATTATAAACGCAACAACATAACAAACTCGATATCATTCATGTTGGCATGTGAGAATTACGTAACATATATAAGTATTACACTACTAGAAAAAGTAGAATAGACATCGGCTAAAAACCGATGTCTATGAACAAAAAAATCCGATGTCTTTGTGGGTGATATTAAAGACCCCCCATTTAACATCGATTTTAAACTGATGTTAAAGAAGACATAAACATCAGTTTTTTAAAGATGTTAAATTTCTAATGCATGTCTAATCTTAATATATTATCATAATATGATATTTTTATCAATTTAAACATATGTGAGATAAGCAAAATATTTCCATTTACCCATTAAACTGATGTTACTAATAACAATGGTTTCAAAATAAACCGATGTAAACATAACTTTTGACATAAGTTCTTTATTTCAAACCGATATCTATTGGTGACAAACAGATGTCTATAAAGCTTAATAACATCAATTTTGTGTTTTAAGATTTTTTTTATTGTAGTATTTAACATTGGTTTTATTTGATATTACTGAATAATACCAATTATTTATATATCCAATAACAATATCCAAACATCAGGCACAACACTTTCATCTAATCCAAACATCAAGTACTACACATATTTATGTAGCATACTGTTTGCAAACATACTATATCACCAGAGCTCCCTCGTCCACTTGTGTGAATTCCGCAAGGGGTAGCTTATGTATGTAAGTCAGCAACTGTGACTTGCTGGTTCGAGGATCGCCAAGAAGAAAGATGTTGATATCTCCTTGAAAGCTAGCCCCAGATTGCAATGTCAATGCACTCCCACCAAAAAGTTGCAATTTGTCAATCAACCAAAAACTCAGAGTATGGAATGTATATGACTAAATTATATAGGACTACGCCAACCGTAAAGAAGTGCAATAAAACAGAAAGTTTGGACAACTACCTTAGAATCAGGTAGTTGCCAAAAATATCTAGGATGAGTATATTGTTCAACTTTACACTATATAATATAGTGTAATTACAAGATTTAAATGATGTAGCGGCTTCATTCCTTCAAGAAAAACCAAGCCATAGAAACACAGCCAAAACCCAGTATTCAATCCATCCAAACAAAGTAAATATATGATATATCTACACACGCAAAGTCTGCACATACATGCACACACCTATTTTAAGATAAACATGCATCATCCTACTAGCAGAGCATGGGTGATTCTGTGATAGGTGTAATGTTGGGCATCATCAATAATTACAAGTTAACTAATTCAGAGGATAAATGATCACATTTAAGTTTGATCAGCAGCTTATATCAGAATGATGCACAAATTAGTCGGATAGATCCTTGATACGGTGGTAATGTTACTTGTAGTAAAAAACATACATGCCTATCAAAGAAAGAGAAATTAAAAAAGGAAAAAAAACTAAACCCCATATTCTAAAAATATTTTTGTAATGTTACCTCACAAAAAATATAGCAATTTGCTTTTTCTGCTGAAAGCTTTTTAGTCGACAATTAACCCGCACATACATTTCTTATCTGTGGAAAATAGCAATAAAATATAATCAAAAAAATATTCCAGAAAATAATGTATAAAATACAAACTAATCTGTAAGAACTCTACAAAATCATCCTCCATGCGTCCAACACAGACAGATTGTAAGAACTTACTTCATCTCACTTATTTCTTTTGTGTCATATTCTTCATTGACCATAAAATAGAACAAATTTTATCATCAGTTTCAGCCTATAACGTTTGTTTGGTTAAGAACTTTGATCAGGCAGACCGTCAACCTATAACAAACTTTGTACAAGCCCTGAACTCAATGGTTGAGAACTCCTATAGTCCTAATGTCCATAATAACTACAGATTCTAATTAGAATAAGGCATCAAGTTGTATAAACATTAAAACTTGCCGATCCTTTTTTAACTTTTACCATGGAACTACCATACTGGAGCTTCTAAAATGTTATCTTGATACATTGCGAGGAAATGAGACATTGGATCAAGCAAATCAATTCAGGCACATTTTACATATGATGTACAGTCTGGTACATATAATAAGTACATATCATAGAAACAAAGCATGAAATCAAAACCATCAAGACTCCTCAATACTATTTTAAAAATTATGCAGATGTATACGAAGGGTAAACCTTTCATCAAGATGACCGTAATGCTTTCCTTTTGATGTCTAGTCTTCTGTAACTCCACTTTCAAAGTCACCTCCTTGAATTACAAAGTTTTTCCTTACACGGTTAAATGACATTCCTTTGAAGTGCCCCATTTGGCTGTCAAAAAAATTAGGCACTATGTCAAACATGATAACTCAGAGTTGCTGTACTTGCATCATGCACAAATTATAGAGATATCTTAAAAGATATGTAATTATTTATGCTTGCTTTACAAAGCTATATATGTCAGACCGCTGAATTTATATTACAATATACCACCGAAAGATCACATTATATTCCACAGACCCTGGCTTTTGTTACAGTTTCAAATATAACTAGTACATAAAATACAGAGATAAATTATATAATATGTACTTATCTTGCTTGCCCTTATAACGCTTTGTCACAGACTTCAATCCACTCCCTGCATGTACAAATTTATATTAAGATCATACTAAATTCAGGCACATTTTACATATGATGTACAGTCTGGTACCCGAGGTTCTATCGAGCCAAATGGTGAGAGCTTTGTTATCAACCCTTTGATGATTAGCACCCCAGAGGTTTCGATAACCCTTTATAAAAGCTCATAGACCTGAACTTTGAACTGGGCCAGTAGCCAGGGGATGGTGGCCTAATATGATGACCAGCAGCATTGCTAAATGTAGAAAACACATTAATATTAATCAGGAGAAGAATTGGAATATATGAGAAAGTCATGAATAACACAAGTTAAATTGAGAAAAAGAATATAAAATTAACACAACATAGGTTATGGACTCTCTTAAAGACTTTAAATTACTATAAGTTAGGCGCTTAACACAGCATGTAAAGACGCTTCAGACCTCTTTTCTCTCATAGCAACCTCGCTGAGGTCTCAGCTTCAAGTTCAGTAAATTAAGGAATATCAATTAACACTTGTTCTGAAAACCTAAAATGGCTTACCATTTTTGCCCAAAACCTTATAGTGTAAACCAATGGGAATTTCTTGACATGATAGTTGAACTGGACTTTAACTGGAAAACCAAAAATACAGATCATACCACCATAAAAATCACTCATGTATGGATTTTCACAGGGTATTTTAGTAGAAGATTAAAAAACACCACAATCATTCCTCCAGTTCATACACCATCGGAGCAACCTACCTGTGGCTCAAAGTCATTTTAAAATTTAACATGAGTCCTAGTTTTCATTTATACAACACAAGAAGATTGAAATTGTATATTTTGCTATCATTTTTATGGTAAATAGCAAAAGTATAATTTGTTAATTCAAAGTATATATTGTGATTCATGTAGGGGCCTTTTATTTACTTCAAATTTAACTGTCATACCAACTGCTAAGCAACACTTCAAACAACTATTACCTGAAATGCTAGCTTCCAATGCATATCACAAGCATATATGCAACACAAATATTAGAGGAACAGGAAGACAACAGAGGAATAGAAATTGCGCTATTATCATCCCAATATTTTTCAAATCACTAAAGACAGAAACAAGTGTTAAGGCAAAGGGGGAGTGTTCACTAAATTTCAACCCCTAACAAATATAAGGAACAAGAACAGCATTGACACCAGAGAGATTGTTGTAAAATTTCACTAACAAATATTGCAACATAGAGGCAAGTGTATAAAGAATTTAGCAAGTTCAGGCCAAGACCACAGTCAACAAAACAAAGCATGCATGTAAACAAAATCAGTAACTAAAATAACGAAGAGAGAAAAGAAGATGTACCTGAAACCATAGCTTTCAACAGAGTCTGAAAATAATGGTATACAGATACAAAAAACCAAGAAAATATGATCACAGCTGAGTCACCAGGCCTTGCTCAAAGTCCTGGCTGCTCTTGAAGAGAATATTGCCCCCTACCTGCTGCGTTTGGGATGCGTGCAATATCTCCACCAGGATAAAACAGCTCGGAGTTGATGTTAACAGCAGCAACAAAACCTCCACCTCGACCAGCACCTCAGTCGCCGGAAAAACCAACCTACAGCACTTCGAACTTGTGTTTCTGGGAGAGAAAATGCAGAGAGGGAGAAAAGAGGAGAATGTTGTGTGGTGTATTTCATCAACAACTTAGGCCCTCTATTTATAGTAGAGGCTAAGTGTAACTTACAACCTTGACATTAATAGACTTTAATATACATTAATATCAGAAATCAAAACTGCTCATTTAATACATAAATCAAAACTGCTGATTTTGAATTTAAATAAAATGTAAAAGCTTTTGTATTTAATCCACACATTAAATCAGTTTTAATGTTTTTTAATTATGAATCTTTATTTATCAGTTACATGTCCAGATTCATTGAATCTGACTCAGCCCACTTACAAAGTGTCCAAGCCCAACAGAGACAATAACCCAGCTCGACTGATAAATTAATTCTAATTAAAAAATTAAATCACAAATAAATAAAATCCTCACTTTATTTATTTTCAATGTGGGACAAATGACACATTCTCCATTTCAAGCTTTTACAAGCTACTAGTTTCAACTCTATTTCTCTATGGATTTCATTAAGAAAAATTCTTAAAACCATACATGAAAGTATAAGTTCAAATATCATGGAACAACTTCCAATCATTAGATTTTAGGATTATTATCAAGAACATAATAAAACTATGATCTAAAAATCCAATTTTTCTAACAATCCCCCACAAATCCATACAGAAATACGATCAGGTTTTTCATCATGACCTGTTTTTCAGAGTAGGTACCCTTCCGGGTTTGAACCCTCCTAAGTCCTCTACTTCAATGGCTACCGGATTCGGATGGAATGTTTCACCTTGAATCTTAATCCGTTTAGTATAACCATGTTCCATAGACGACGAAAAGTCAACGGCTATGGTGCCAATCTACGGCTTTGAGACATTAATGGTCTTGTCTCGATCCTGTTCGTTGAACGTTTCAAGGAATAACCCTTTCCTCTAATTGCGACCACACAATTACATTCGCTTAGCTGGGCATCTCCAGAGATATACTGCCTCTATCTCGTCAAATAACTTGACCCCATTCAGAGTTTTAACACTCTTGTTTTTCTAGCAGTGTCAGTACCTTCTAGGTTTACAGGGGATAGACTCAGATACTATAGTATCAACTATGTAGCAAAGGTACTACCAATTCATCCTTACAGCTTGTTATTACCCATTGAATACACTTCGAGGGATCTCATCTCATGTGTATTGGGTTCCCACTGTTGATGAATTATGATGGGTTGACAGTCCCATCCCCAATCTTGACTTAAGGACCACTGCAGGTTCCAGTCCTTTAGTAAGAGGATCAGCTATATTATTCTGAGTTCCTATGAACTCTATAGCTATGATCCTATCAGTCACTAAACCCCTTATAGACTTGAGTCTAACTTGGATGTGTCTCTTAGTTTTAGCATTATGCTTTTTACTGCTAATCTTGTCGATAGTTGTTCGGCTATCACAGTGAATAGCAATAGCAGGAAGCGGTCTGCTTACTACAGGTATTGCAGACATAAGTCCGTGTAACCATTCAGCCTCCGTCTCTGTGGCATCAAGTGCACACAACTCAGCATCAAAAGTAGACCAAGTAACTATAGTCTGTCTGCTTGACTTCCAGGATATTGCTCCACTAGCCAAGGTGAACACGTATACAGTCACTCCATTGGAACCAGACTTCTTAGCTATCCAACTTGCATCACTGTACCCTTCAGGCACACCAGGAAATCTCCTGTAGTGTAAAATAAGGTACATTGTGCCTTTTAGATATCTAAGTACTCTATCGAGAGCATCCCAATGAGTTCTGTTTGGACAGCTTGTATATCTAGCCAATTTAGACACAAAATATGAAATATCTGGTCTAGTACAGTTAGCAAGATACTGCAAGCTCCCAATAATCTGAGAATACCTTAACTGAGACACAGGCACTCCTGAAGTATTCTTGACAAGGGCAACTTTCGAATCATAGGGTGTACTAGCGATTCTACACTGTGAATAACCATATTTCTCAAGTATAGATTTCTCTATATAATGAGATTGAGTCAAGGTTATTCCTTCAGTGGAATGAATCAGTTTAATTCCAAGAATCACACTTGCCTCACCCATATCCTTCATTTCAAAATGCCTTTTCAAGAACTCTTTAGTCTCGTTAATAATCTCAATATTGGTTCCAACAGTAAAATGTCATCCATATATAGGCACAAAATAACACACTCATTACCTTTAACTTTAGTGTAGACACACTTATCACTTTCATTAATCTTATAACTGAAAGGCAATTCAGTTTCATCAAACTTTTTATGCCAATCTCTGGGAGCTTGTTTCAAGCCATAGATGGATTTGATCAACTTACATACTTTCCTTTTATTGCCTGATGCAATAAATCCTTCAGGCTGAACCATATAAATCTCTTCTTCAAGTTCACCATGAAGAAAAGCCGTCTTTACATCCATCTGATGGACGATAAGACCATGGACTGAAGCCAATGCTATAGGCATTCGGATTGTAACCATTCTTGCAACCGGAGAGTATGTATCAAAGTAATCAATTCCTTCCTTTTGTTTAAAACCCTTAGCTACCAGTCTAGCTTTGTACTTGTCTATTGAGCCGTCAGGGTTCAACTTCCTTTTAAAGATCCATTTGCACCCAATAGTAGAACATCTAGGAGGGAGATCAACCAACTCCCATGTTCCATTAGAAACAATAGAGTCAATTTCACTCTTCACAGCGCCCTTCCAGTGCCTTGACTCAGAAGAATCCATAGCTTGTCGGAAAGTTAAAGGTTCGTCCTCGATATTGTAAGTGATGAAATCACCTCCAAAATCCTTGACTACCTTTACACGCTTACTTCTCCTTGGTTCCTCTAGTTCCTTAGGAATAGAGCTACTACTAGGTTCCGCCCCCACATTTGTCATCTTTTCCACATGATCAGGAATAGAACTTGATGTGTGAGTAGGATCTTCCTCAGAAGTCATTTCAGGTATTCCAGTCTTCATAGGGTAGACATCCTCAAAGAATGTCGCATCTCGAAATTCAACTATCATGTTTGCCACTATACCATCTATGTCAGATTTTAACACTAAAAATCTCATAGTTGTAGTGGTTTCAAGATAGCCCAGAAAGATACAGTCAACAGTCTTTGGACCTAGTTTCTTTCTCTTGTGTTCAGGAACAAGCACCTTAGCAAGGCACCCCCACACACGAAGATACTTAAGACTAGTCATCCTGCCTTTCCATAACTCTAAGGGTGTTTTATCCATGTGTTTCAGAGGGACTCTATTCAAAATATGGCAAGCCGTATTTAGAGCCTCTCCCCACATGTATTTAGGCAACCCAGAGTTAAAAAGCATACTATTAATCATATCTTTAAATGTTCTGTTCTTTCGCTCAGCAACCCCATTAGACTCAGGTATGTATGGTGGAGTAACTTCATGAATTATACCATTGTTTGCACAAAATTCATTAAAAGCATTACTCGTATACTCACCACCTCTATCAGATCTCAACCTTTTAAGTAACTTACTAGTTTATTTTTCTACTTCAGTTTTATATATAATGAATTTACTAAGTGCTTCATCCTTATGTCTAAGTAAATAAACATAACAGTATCTACTACTATCATCTATAAAAGTAATGAAGTATCTAAACTAGTCCTTGGTCAACACACCACCAAATTCACAAATATCAGTGTGTACTAAATCTAACAAGTCTGAATCCCTAACAACGTTATGAAAAGGTTTCCTTATTTGTTTAGTAGACACACATACTTGACATTTAGAATTCTTTTCTATGGTATGTTTTGGTATCAACTCTAAGTTCATCATGTTCTTAAGAGCACCAAAGTTTAAATGACCTAGTCTAGCATGCCATATATTCGAGGATTCAATACAGTTAACAGAAGGAATAACATTATTATTCAAATTTCCCAAAACGAGATCCGCATTAATAACAAATAAACCATTTGACAAGTAACCCTTACCAAAGAATGTACCGGTGTGAATAAGAACTACTTTATTACATTTGAACGAAATTTCAAAACCACTAGAAACTAAACAGCTTCCACTTATTATATTTCTACGCATGTCGGGAACATGATGCACTCTCGTCAGAGATAGAATACGTCCTGAAGGGAACTTCAGATCCACGTTTCTAACTCCATGTACTTGAGCAGCACTAGCATTCCCCATCTTCACAGTCAAGCTATGACTCTGTTCATAAGATACAAATAAACTAATATCAGCACAAATATGCACATTAGCTCCAGTATCTATCAACCATTCATTTGACAGATAGGTAGAAAATATCACAGGGTTGTAGGATACATACCGGTCAACGTCGGTTTCAGAAGCCGTAGCCTCACCAACGACCATGTTCACTACAGGCCCACTTGCGGTTCCAATCACAACATTTGCTTGTGCTACCTCGGTTTTCTTCGCTTTCTTCGTAGGGCAGTCCTTACTCCAGTTCCCAACCTGCCCACAAGACCAGCATGGTTTGTTTGCCTTGGGTTTCTTGGCCTTGTCCTTTTCACTCTTAGGTTTATTACTATTAGCTTTCTTAGCAAAAGCCTTCCTCTTCTGTCCTACAGTTGCTATGTTTACCTTCGAGGTACCGTGTTCAGTTGGCATCACATGTCCCTGTTTGGACTTGTGTTGTTCTTGCACCGAGATGTCCAGCATAAGGTTGGTCCAGGTGATTTCTCCTTTCTGTCTTTTCAGGGAGAGAGAGAACTCTTCCCAAGACTTCGGGAGCTTTTCAATCACACTCATCACCTTGAACTTCTCCGGGAGATTCATTCCAGACTCCTTCAAAGCATGCACTATCATCTCGAACTCATGCACCTGCTCAGTCATGGACTTATTGTCCACCAGCTTGAACTCGAGAAACCTTGCCACAAAATACTTTTCTAGACCTTGTGAGTCAGTATTATGTGTCTGGTCCAGCTTCTCCCATAAGAGTTTTGCAGAGTAGGCATTAGAAGAATAAACATCAAACAAAGTGTTTGTTAGTGCCGCCAGAATGGCCGCCCTAGCCACTCCATCCTTCTCAGACCACTTCGCAAAAGCCTTAACTCTGTCAGCCTTCTCTTGATCCACTAATGGTTTCTCATATTCCACAACCGGCCACAGACCCTTTATAGTCAGCCACAACTTCATCCTTTTCTGCCAGCGAGAAAAGCCAATGCCACCGTTGAATTTCTCCGATAAACCGGTTAGTTCAACAACTTGTGGGAAACTATAGGTGGTCCAATCAATGGCCCCAGCAGTTGCACCCGAACTGCTACCACCACCAACGATAACCTCACTTTCGTTAACCATTATGCTAAATTCTAAATAACTAATATTCTCTTCAAGAATGTTGTAAAATTTCACTAACAAATATTGCAACATAGAGGCAAGTGTATAAAGAATTTAGCAAGTTCAGGCCAAGACCATAGTCAACAAAATAAAGCATGCATGTAAACAAAATCAGTAACTGAAATAACGAAGAGAGAAAAGAAGATGTACCCGAAACCATAGCTTTCAACAGTGTCTGAAAATAATGGTACACAAATACAAAAAATCAAGAAAATATGATCACAGCTGAGTCACCAGGCCTTCCTCGAAGTCCTGGCTGCTCTTGAAGAGAATATTTCCCCCTACCTACTGCGTTTGGGATGCGTGCAATATCTCCACCTGGATAAAACAACTCGGAGTTGATGTTAACAGCAGCAACAAAACCTCCACCTCGACCAGCACCTCAGTCGCCGGAAAAACCAACCTACAGCACTTCGAACTTGTGTTTCTGGGAGAGAAAATGCAGAGAAGGAGAAAAGAGGAGAATGTTGTGTGGTGTATTTCATCAACAACTTAGGCCCTCTATTTATAGTAGAGGCTAAGTATAACTTACAACCTTGACATTAATAGACTTTAATATACATTAATATCAGAAATCAAAACTGCTCATTTAATACATAAATCAAAACTGCTGATTTTGAATTTAAATAAAATGTAACAGCTTTTGTATTTAATCCACACATTAAATCAGTTTTAATTTTTTTTAATTATGAATCTTTATTTATCAGTTACATGTCCAGATTCATTGAATCTGACTCAGCCCACTTACAAAGTGTCCAAGCCCAACAGAGACAATAACCCAGCCCGACTGATAAATTAATTCTAATTAAAAAATTAAATCACAAATAAATAAAATCTTCACTTTATTTATTTTCAATGTGGGACAAATGACACATTCTCCATTTCAAGCTTTTACAAGCTACTAGTTTCAACTCTATTTCTCTATGAATTTCATTAAAAAAAATTCTTAAAACCATACATGAAAGTATAAATGCAAATATCATGGAACAACTTCCAATCATTAGATTTTAGGATTATTATCAAGAACATAATAAAACTATGATCTAAAAATCCATTTTTTCTAACAGAGATGTATGATCATGTCATTCAATACCCAATACAAAAGTCAAATCATCGAATAAATTGAACATTAATCCAACTGAAAAATCAACAATTTACAATTCTAAATTAAAGAGCGTACAACTTAGGGTTTCAAACTGAAACCCCCAATTCTAAAATTATGGTTCAAAACTTACCAAATTCAATCTTTAACTTCAACTTAGCTAATATCGAAAAAGGTACAAGAATCGCAACAACAAATACAGATCCAGAGGCTCTTTTCCTCTATATTACTTTCTTATTTGCCATCAACGTCACGAAAATCTTGCAAAATCAACAATATCGAAATCAAATACGCGCACGCACAAACATATAAACATTAATATAACATCAAGGGAGAGAGAGAGATCGTAATTATAAAAGAGTAGAGATGGACAATATCATTCCAAATGAACATTGTAATGAAATTCCGGCAAGAGGACGAAATCGGATAAAAATTACGATGCAGATTTGGGGAGTGAAACTGGGTAGAGATTAACGAAATTACTGTGGGTGTTCTTCAGAGAGAGGTGAGAGCGAAGAAAGAGAGAGCGTAATCAGGATTAGAGAGAAAAGAGGTGTTGTGGGTGTTCTTCAGAGAGAGGATAGAGTGAAGAGAGATGTTTTTGAGTTTTTTGTTTTTGTTTTTGTTTTTTTTATATTTTTTGTTTTATTTTTAATTGAAAAGAGGGGGAAATGTGTGTGAAAAAAGAGGGGGGGGGGGGAATTTGGCCAAGGCAAAAAACATAGGGGAAACATGGAGGGAATGAAATATTTGCTAAGAGGGGAAACGGGGAAGGTGCGCTGATAAATATTTTTAAAACAGACATATAACATCGGTTCAGCTAAAACACTGATGTTTATAAAATGAAAAGACATCGGTTGCTCAAAACCGATGTCTAAAACACCTTTTACATCGGCGCAAAAAACAATCGATGTCTTTGAGGCGATGTCTATTCTACTTTTTCTAGTAGTGTTATCATGGCTAGGACTATGTTCTGGACTATGCATCCGCTTCTGTGCAGAATAAGACACGTTCTTTATTCGAAGGCAAGCCATTGTTTAAATCCATAATGATATCGGATCGATCAAAGAAGATGAGCAGTGATTTTCTGATTTACATGAGAATAGGTTCTTCGTCAGAGAGGAGCAAACAAAGGATCCGTGGAAGTAGGGCTCATCAGAGAGAAAATAACTAGTACACGTGATTTTGAAATATTGTTGGGATAATTAACGTTAATCATGGATCAGTTACTGATATGATTGTGATTTGGTTATGTTTTTCAATATTTTTTAATTTGTAATATTGCTAAAAATGCTTTAAAGCTAATTAAAATAAATTAAAAATGAGTAAAAGGGTTGACCTGTGGGAAAACTAAATTTGGCCGACTGAGTGGTAGCAAACTTTAAGAATATATAGATTCCTATAATTATTTTTATAAACATTTTATCATACAACATTATTAATTAACAAATATAACGATCATTTGTCAAGCTCTCCAAACCTTAATATAATTAAGGTAAGGTTAATATCATGAATAATTTAGTATCAAATTCTAAAGACAACATCAACATTACTTATTTCTCATATTCTTATTAAATTTTTTACATTATCTTTTACTAATATATTTTCTTCTCTAACTTATTTTAGTCTCTCGGTCTCTCTCTTTAGTTATGACATCCATCAATTTTTTATGTCTGCATTTATTATTCTTCCAATATTATTTACACAAATATTTATGATCAATTTAATTTAGATATTTAAATTTAGTAAAGATTAAAATTTAAGCAATACTAGTTTTTAAACTTCCTATTTTAAAAATATTTTATTCTACTGCTAACAATATTATACAAATTAAAAATTGTATTCGAATAAAATCTAAATTGCATGAATAAAAATACTAAACTTTATTATAAAAAAAATTATGGAGCGACTAAAATTCTCAAACAAGACATTTCAGTTCAAAAATCTAAATATGATATACATAAACAAATTTAAAATTTAGGAGGTGCATGTAGCATGCAGGTATTTACTTTCTATGGCCTCTGCGCACTCAGCAGGACCAGGCATGAGTATGGTGCGGTTTGGTGCGGTTTGAGCCCCAAACCGCACCATAACCACTTGTGTGCAGTTTTAAAAAATAGAAATCAAAACCGAACCAAAATTAATCGGTTCAGTTCGGTTTTAAAAAGTGTGGTTCGGTTTTTTAATGGTTTGGTTTCGGTTTTAAAATTATTATTATTTTATTATACTCGTCGTCTTACATAAATTGAAAATTGAATATATTTATCATCAAATTCAATCGCAGATTTATAAAACAAGGAACTAAAAATAAATTAGTGGTCACTTAAAATTACTCACATGTTTTATTATAGTTGCAAGTACACATGATTATACATGACTCGTGAGTATGTAAAAAGAACACGAAAATGAAAAGAAAGTACATTCAATTTATTCACTTTATCATAAAAACAAAACATATAATTGATTAGTATTCAGTACTAATACGATTCAATTATGTTTGTCTATTATGTATTGATGTACTATAATATTATATTTTTAGCATTTACATTGTATAATTAGTTAAAAATATTTAAATTCAAATATAAATATATTATATTATTATATATATAATAATATATATTATAAATATTAGTACGGTTTGGTTCGGTTTCTATTCGGTTCGTAAAAATTTAAAAACCGAACCACAACCAAAATATCGGTGCGGTTTTTTATTCGGTTCGGTTTTTAATCAATTTCATTTTTTTTCGATTCAATTTTGTGCGGTTTTCGGTTCGGTTTCGGTTTTCGGTTCGGTTTTGCTCATCCCTAAGAGAACAGGCATTATTACAAGTATCGAATAAGGCAGGATTAGCCTTGTACTTGCCTGCATTCTTGGCTTCTTGGCAGGCATCATGGCACACTTGCATGCAGTCAAATTTAGCATTCACGACACTAACAAATGATCCCATCGTAACTAGACACAATATTACTGGAACCCGCCCGCAAGGGTTGACTCAGCTGGTTAAAGAGAGGAAAAATATCCTCTTGGTCACAGGTTCGGTTCGAATCCCACGGGAGGAGAATTTATGATTATACCTCCTGAGTCACAGCATGTCGCTTAAATGCGGTTTACCTTGGTTCACGTGGTTTGCAGGCTATTACGTGAGCCCGTAGGGTTTACCCAGTACGCACCCGAAGGATAGCGGCTGCGGTTTACCTACGATAAAAAAAAAATAATAAAATAAAATAAAATATTACTAGCACCCCCAACAACAATTGTCTTATTATTCGAACCCATCTTGATCGATCGATCCCTCACCAATTTAATATTTCTTAATCTTAAATCTAAATGCATGCGATTAATTGTAATACATGTATTTATACATTATTCTTTGAGGGTTTGTGAATTGTGGTGAAACATATTGCTATTGAAATTCATGACATTGCTTATATTTCTCCATTTTCTCTAATCAACACCACATACACACAATTTAATATGCTCCCCCACATGATCGGCCTTGAATTTTAAGATACCCCATGCCCCATTAATTTTTTTTGCCCTGTTAAATGATATTCATAATAAAATTAAGAACTTTGCTTTCATTAAATACTAATTTTTCATAACTTAAAAATTAGTTTCCTCGCATATCTGCTAGCAAAATCATTAACCAAGCCTTCAATATTAGAATTTCTTAGCATTTTCTTGTTAATTGATAATATAACCAAAATATTCAATCGTTCAACTTCAATTTTGAAACACTCTGTTTTGCATAATTCACTATAACTTATCCATAATAGTTAACGATATTCGATAAGTAATTGTTATAGTCGGATAACAACTTTATGTTCTTCAAAGAGTTCAACATATCAATTTCCTTTTTCTATTTACTAATTATGCTTCTTCTTTTTTTATTTGCTAATTAAATTATGCCTATTTTTATTTCATTTTTTACTTCAAATAAAAAGATTAGTTTTTGATTTTTTTAAAGTTATTCCTCAACATTATTTTCATTTCTAAGTTATTCCTTAACATTATTTTAAAAAAATTGTCCCCTAGCGATAGATGCCCCATCCATTATTATTAGATATAAAAGGCCTACCCATGATTTATATGCGTAAGTGTAAGGTTAAGACCAAACAATGGTGCCTTATTTCGTGTATTGTTTTATGGTGGACTCTTCTCTTTTATGTATCGTTTTACTTAACCTTAAATTTAAATTATTTAAATGTAAAATTAATAAAAAGTCATGTCTAAATCATTCACATGGTAAAATATTATGAAATTAATAACATAAAAGTTGAGTGACTGTAAGAATTTTATACTCTAGTTCTACAAGTCCATACCATTATCTAAGGAAAAATAATTATATCGATTTTATTATGACAAGGGGATTTGAGTTGGACAAACTTATTGCTGCTAGAGACATTCTAAAGGAAATCAAGAAACATGGCTTATGCTATATATCGACGAAAGAGGCTGCAGACTAGAGGAGATGAACCAACGATTGCCAGCACTGAAAGCTTCCATCAAAACAATTGCGCGGATGAGAATTTGTTGTAAATAATATTTACCCAAACAAAATTTGAAGCCATAACCTTCACTCCCTTGCTCAATTCTAACACCTTAAAACAAAAGCGTTCGTATAGGCCTTAGATCGTTAAATCTTGATATATGAAAATTTATATAATTACAATTACAGTAACGCATCGAACATAATTTTAGATTTACGTACTAAATAAGTTATCTTCATTCATAATTAATTAAGAACCATTACATAAATCAAGTTTCATTCCTAAGAACTACTACACATGTTTAAGAACTACTACGTACTAAGCATCTCCACTCCCAATTAAGTTTACTACTCTACTAAATAAGTTAGCTTCATTCATAATTAATTGTGACCCATTACATAAATCAAGCTTCATTCCTAAAAACTACTACACATTCTTAAGAACTATTACGTACTAAGCAAACAAAAAATTTACAAATTACGAATTATTCTAAAATATAGATAATGATCTTCATTTATCCTAAAAGATGCATATTTTGATTTTTGCAACTAAAATTTACAAATTATCGCTTAAAAAATATAAATTATAAATAAAATGTATAGAAAATAAAAAATCAATCCACTTAATTAAGGGTGTGCATTCGGTTAACCGAAACCGATTTTTTTTTCGGTTAACCAAAACCGAAATAGTGGAAAAAATCCTACCAAAAACCGAACCGAAATGCATTCGGTTTTAAACCGAAATAAATAATTCGGTTAACCGGAAATCGGAATTTAAAATCGAATTTCAAAGAAAATGTCAAAAGTTGCAAAAAAAATAATAAACTGCATAAAGAGTGGAATGCTGCTCTGCTCATGCTGTGCTGCTGGCCTGCTGCCCCATTACTTTGGCCGTTAATTCTGTTATTGCAGCAAGGGCCAAAGAGCCGAGAATACTATTTAAGCTGATTTCTGTGTGCTGTGTGTATATTTACTGTCCTTTGTGTATATCCCCAACCCCATACTATCTGTTTTGTCTCTCAGCAATATCAGCAAGTATATGTTTTATTCAATTATTACTATTAGGGTTTTGGTACCAACCCCGGATGCTTGTAGTAACCACCCGATACCCTGCATTAGTTCATTGCGGGGTGCACATTAATTCATTGCGTGAGACCACATGCATTAAAACATTGTTGGAGGTGACTGCCGCAATGCTTACATGCGTCAAGATCTTTATGAATTAATTTTGTTTCGATAATAACGGAGTTAGAAACCATTTATTTTATGAATGTAGTATTGTTAAAATTATTTATTGATCGAAAGGTGTCGTCTTTCGAAGATGACACCTTTCGATCAATAAACAATCATACTTATTTTTCTAAACCTTTCTTGAGTGAATTCTAATCAAAATTTTTAATTTAAATTTTAAATATGTCAAAATTATGTATAATAACACATTTGTACTGTTTAATAAAGTTATGATGAATTAAATATTTTTTTATAAATAATTTTTCCATTTATTATCAATTGTATAATGCGTTAAATTTTTTTAAAATAAATTATATATATAATCGGAAAAATAAATAAAATATTAGTTTTAATGAAAAAAATAAAAAACCGAATATGGTAACTGAAATGTATGAATGTAGTATTGTTAAAATTGTTTATTGATCGAAAGGTGTCGTCTGCAGAAAGCTGGTCACAGACCTTTATACTGCTAACATCGACATTACGGGTGATTTACATAGTTTAAGAAAAAAATGGCATGATTCCGTTTAATTTTATAACTTACCAACCTGTTTCAACTAAATCTAAATCAACCAACCAACAACCAATCAAAGCAACCACAATCATGATGTAAATCAAACTCAACCAATCAACATCAAATCTAAACGCAACATCAATCCAGTAAACACAATGTTAATTAATAACAAAGAAAACACTGAAACAAATCCAAAATATGTACAATCCAACATAAACTATAGTCCCCTATTCCTCTGCGAAATCCCATAGTCACTTATCCGTCTAGTGAGCCCTTTTGAAAGCTCCCAAGCTATGCGATACCGGAATGTCCAAATACCCAATCCAGGCTCACAAACAGCATCTCTCAACGATATGCCATTAAGTATAGCATCCATGTACTTGCACACGTACACACCACAATCATGGGTATTGGTCTGCCTCGGCCGTTCCTGTATGAAATGAACCTTCATCTTATGTCCATCAAATCTGGAAGGATCCAAGTAATGCAACATAGCTGGCATTATGCACTCCTACAAAGGTTTCATATAATTAGTAACCAACAATGACAAGTGTATGTAAATTGAATAGCAAAGTAATTACGAAGAACATAGAATACCATGGCATATATATAGCGAGAGTAAATACTCTTATGACTATCCCCCCATTCAGCTAGAGGATCAATTAAAAGGAGATTCTGTTGTTAAATGTTCAGAATGAACAAAAACCAGTGAGCATCATTGCAGCAAGGGTAGAAAGCAAAGTCATAATCCAATAATCGTGGCCCAATGCGCTGGACTGCATATGAATCATATAAACTATGCAGACCGCCCAACTGCACATCTGAGAGTTCAGCTTCGGGATGGGCCTGCAACATTGAAACAATTATAAAAGATCAAATGAAATATAAAATCAAAGAGTTATCAATTATCATCGATTATCATTTCTTACTTTTTAAAGTTATGAATTATCATTAACTTAATAACTCGCTTTATCAATAAAGAGTTAACTTACTTTTTAGTTATCAATTATCATTAACTTACTAACGCATGAACTAAAAAGTACTTTTTGTTTTACCTTCAAGTTCTTGTAATAATCTTTTAACAGCAGTTGCATGAAAAAGATGAAGTTAAAGAAGAACTTCTTAGCCATGGGCTCCAGACCCGAGATGGACTCCCTAACCTTCAACAACTCTATATAGGCATCCACAACATTGTTGTCTACATCACATTTCGGCTTTAAGGTCTGGACAAAATCCCAAGTAAGCTCAGCAGTGCCTCTGTGATCTCTCCAAATAAAATCATTCTTATTACCCCACTAGTGCTTGTATAGCCAAAAAACCTTCTTATTTTTTAATGGCCTCGTCATATCAGCACGCCTCCCAGGACCACCCCGCCTCAGTTTATCCTTCAACTTGTCTTCATCAGTGTCCATCTGTAAATACATTTCAAAAGCATCAAATCAAACACATATTCATGACAAAAAAACTTTAAGCCTATTAAAATGTATCAAAATATGTACTACAAGAATCAAACATAAAAAATGGAATGATTCAACATATGTACATAAAGAATCATCCTCAAACTATCAGGAATAACACCACTACGACTACCGAATTTCACCATGCCACCTGCAAGTGGAGTCAACTCAGTAGCAGGAGTAACAGGAGAACTCCCAAAAGTGCGCTCGGTAGTAGGAGTAACATGGGTAGCAGTAGTAGCATCAACCTACAAATGTACTGAGTATCAAACATTACATACATTTCTAAAACTAAAGAGTAGACTACTCGAATATGCTAACTACTCAACTATGCTAACTACTTAACTATGCTAACTAAAGAGTAGACTACTCGAATATGTATAAGACACATAATAGTAAGAAAAAGGAAAGTTCTAAAACTAAAGAGTAGTACCTCAGACTGAACAACAGGGGGGAGAGGATGGGGGGTCGACTGTGAAGCAGGGAGAACAGTAGTAGCAACCTACAAATGCATTGAGTATCAAACATTATATACATCTCTAAACTAAAGAGTTAGACTACACGAATAACATGCTCGAATATGAATAAGTACCTCAATCTGAACAGGATGAGAGACATGTACAGGGATAGCCGCGGCGTTAGGGACTACAGTCTCATCCTACATTAGATGTCAATAACTCGATCAAACTACA
This sequence comes from Apium graveolens, assembly GCF_009905375.1. Lineage (NCBI taxonomy): Eukaryota > Viridiplantae > Streptophyta > Magnoliopsida > Apiales > Apiaceae > Apium > Apium graveolens. The sequence continues at coordinate 30,127,920 of NC_133654.1, read as the reverse complement.
TATCATTCGGTGTAGTAGACTACTCGAATAACTTACTCGAGTAAGTACCGGATGAGGACGTTTACTGGCTGCCTGTGTAGGTGAATCATGAGAATCAGAAGCAAACTCCTGCAATAATATGATAAGATAACGATCATACACACATTCATATTCAATATAGTAGACTGGATTTTGGAATGACATAAATGAAACGCACCTCACGTGTACGTTTCTCAGGTGAAGGAGGAGCACTTGGATCAATATGCATATCATGTGCACGTGAGGGTTTATCAAAACTGGGTCTACTGAATGCAGGACCCGTCCACTTAGTGTTGACTCAATCATAATGAATCAGAAACTCAGGAATACACTCATAGAACCAGTTAGGGGGATCATGGTTGTGAATAGCATGCAATGTCCTCATACAATAGTCAAGCTACACAAATCATTAACAACTATTAATCATCTACCTAAACACCCTATAAAAATGCAACAATGAAATAAATGGATACATAATTCAAATATTAAACTAAACTCTAAAACATACCGCATCAACCATGTCCTACAGAGAATACCAGTCCAGCGGTACTATCTCGCGGGGATCCCCACCCACAAAACGAGCAATCCTCAGCTTACTAGGGGTCCTATACCAGTACATATACTAGTTAATGCTCAAGTATTGCCCCTCTCCAACGGGCTCTATCTAGGCATCAAGAAAAGCATACCACTCATCCCGATACTGTCTCAGAGTAGTCATATGCTGGTCCCTCTGCCAACGAGATAACCTGTCCCTCCGCAGAGCAGATTAAGGAATTCTGTATTAATAGTGATGTTGTTAAAACATGTTTCAAAATTCCTGATAACACTGTAACTTCACCATACACAGACACTGACATTGTTAACATGCTTAACTCCATGAAATATGCACTCTCTACTTCTAAATTAAGTGAAATTAGGAGGTTGGGTCTTAGAAAGGAATGGAGTTATCTGTGTGATGTAGTTACCAAGGTCTTTTCTGGTAAAATCAGTAATTTTGATTCTGTCAATATCTCTATGCTTAACATGCTTTACATGCTTGTAACTGATAAGTTCTTTAACTTTAGTGATCTTGTTTTATTTGAGTTGGGGTTTAAGTTAGGTGAGTTAAATAAGAGGGGTAAAAATATTTACTATGCTAGATTTTTCATGATTGTAATAACCCCAATTTTTGGAAATTTTTAAAACACGGATGAATAGTAACTTTTGCTGATGATGCTGATTAAGGAAAATTATCAGAACACGCTATATAGGAGTACTGTTATGGAAATTCTAAGATCGTATTAGTACTCCATAAAGTAAATAAGTGTATGTAAAGATTGTCAGAATCCAAATTCGAACACTTTGATTTTTCCCGAAAATCCACCAGATACCGAAAGAATTGAGTATAAGGTAACATGATTAAAAAGATTTAAATTCAAGGATTATAAGAGAGGATCATAAAAGGAATACAAAATATTGAGAAAGGTTTAGGGGAACCCAAGTAATAAGATCCCGGATATGATCCCTCAAACGACGAACGAGAATGAAAGTTAAGCGAACTGGTAAAACAAATAAGCGACCAAGAGACAAGTTTGTACAAGAAGCCAAGGATTGTGACATCATTAAACCACAAGGAAGAGACATGTGGCAAATGGATGACATAGGCATGGTGACATAAGCATGACAAATGGAGGGATTGGTTGGTTGATTTTAAGCCATTCATTTTTTACCATGGTAAAAGGATAATTAACAAAAGAAAACAAAGTAACCAAGCCAAAACAAATCAAAAACACAAAATACAAGTTGACTTTCATTTCCTTCAAAAAGCTCTCGGCCAAAACCAGAGCAGCAACTTCAAACTACCATATCTCCTTCAATACTCACTCAAATAGTATGTTCTATAGCTCTTTGGAAAGGTATTGAGATTGCCTACAACTCTTGTTCACAAGTCTCGTCCAAATAAGCATGGTAAGACCCTCGTTTTGACAGTTCTTTCAATCTGACTTTTAGAAACTTCAAAACCTAACTTTGTGTTCTTGATTTCTTTTGGAAAGATCAAGCTTGTAGGAGGCTCCCTAAGACTTCCTAGCTACTCTAATCACTCCAAGGAAGGTATAACACCTCCAAACCCTAACTTTACTTTGAGTATTATGATGGTTTTGATGGTTACAGTAAATGAGAAGCATGATGCTTGTGTGTTTAGAGTTTGGATTGGATTTGTAGTGATTTGGATGTTGAAATCTTATTTATAGTTAATGAAACTTAAGTATAGATAGTAGTTCATGTGTGGGGTTGTATAAATTGGAAAATCTTGAGGTTTGGGGACTGATGTAGTAAGGTTTGGATGAGGGTTGGTTGTATTGTTGGTTGTGAGTTGAATGGTGGTTGTTTGGAGTGGTTTAAACATTGGAAATCGCGTAAACATAAACGTCATAATGCCCGATTTTCCTTAACTGTTCTGTTCTTAACTTTAGGACCTTTGAACTCGCTGAAAGATTCTAACCTTTGCCATGTTTAGATAGTTCATGTTACGAGCTTCGTTTTGATATGTGGTTCGCTTGAATCCGATGTACGGTTTAGGAGAAACGACCGTTTTAAGTAACGGCGTTTCACGAACGAACCATTACTCCTCGCCTTACTTTGAAACCTTGGTTAAGACCCTTAAATGACTAATTGGAGTATGAAACAATTATGTAAAGTGGACTAGGCAGTTGGTAGGGTATTCGCGAAAGCGTCGCCTTAAAATTCGTAACGGTTAATTTATTAAAAATGGTGGAGCCGAGTGACTCAAATGACTTATGTGATTTGTTAAGCTTAGAAATGACCATAAGCAAACGTTAGGGTTCAATTGGTTAAAGTCTAGTTTCTTAAGTGACCGTGGTTTAATTCCGGCTAATGTTGTTGTTCATAGGTTACCGGACCCACTCTAAGCTTAAGTCTACCCCGGAGCACTCAGGCAAGTTTTCTACCCGTTATACTGTTGTTGTGATGTATATATGTATATGCATTATCTTGTGATAAGTGCATGATTATTATTAGCAAAGTCTTGCGATATATTGGAGCATGTGATATGATATTTATATGCATGCCTGTTTCATAATCTTGATATCTAATTGTTGATTCATTGCTTATAAACTGCATAATACCTATGCTAAAGATAAGCAGTAGTTGCGTATACCCTTAGTATAGGGGACCCAAATGTGGATATTTTCTAAACCAGGAGTCGATGTTCCCGAGTATATTATATATATATATATATATATTTATTTATTTATATATATATATAGATATAGTTTTCAAAAATATTAATCGAATAAGGTTTATTCGATAACTTTATTTTAAATAATGAATATTAGTTGAATATTCATTCGAGGACTTATGACTCCGTTTATTTCATTTAATGAATATTAGTTGAATATTCATTCGAGGACTTATGACTCCATTTATTTCATTTAATGAATATTAGTTGAATATTCATTCGAGGACTTATGACTCCGTTTATTTCATTTAATGAATATTAGTTGAATATTCATTCGAGGACTTATGACTCCGTTTATTTCATTTAATGAATATTATTAGTTGAATATTCATTCGAGGACTTATGACTCCGTTTATTTTATTTAATGAATATTATTTAGAATATTCATTCGAGGACTTATGACTCCGTTTATTTTATTTAATGAATATTACTTGAATATTCATTTGAGCACTTACGACTCTGTTTATTTTATTTAATGAATATTATTTTGAATATTCATTCGAGGACTTATGACTCCGTTTATTTTATTTAATGAATATTACTTTGAATATTCATTCGAGGACTTACGACTCTGTTTATTCTATTTAATGAATATTATTTTGAATATTCATTCGAGGACTTATGACTCCGCTAATTTACTAAATAATATTCTTTATTTTATTAAAGAATAATGTTTCGATAATCAAACTTATTTTCTATTATTCAAATAAAGATCATACTTTCTTATAAGTATATATTTGGTTATTTAATATCCATTCAAGTATGAGTTTTAAAACTTCTACTTCAATTATTTTTATAAGGATTACTCTTCATGGGAATATTATTTAAATAATAATATTCAGATATTTTCTAATATATCGGGACTGATTTATTTCATTAAATCAGCATTGCTCTAAACATTCTTAAAAATATTTTCGAGTCTTCAAAATAATTTTTAAGAGTTAGGGCGGATCTCAAAACTCATTTTTATATTTAAGATCTTCCTTTCGAAGGGGATTTAAATACTTGCTCAAAACCTTAGGGATCCGGCTCTGTGGTGTATTTTACATTCGCAACGAGGTTGCTGTTTTGAGAAAACAATTTGATTACTTGCCCAATGTTCGGGAAGTAAGCCCATCTAATTGAGTCGGCATAAGCGACAGGCCGGGGTACGGTCTATCAAAGTGTAAGTGGCTGGGTGGCAGTCCATCAACGCGTAAGAGGCCGGGTGGCGGTCCAGCACAAGGTCCTAATGCGGCCAGGGTGATGACCGGTGTGGGATTCATCCATCTACTAGTAGAAAAGGTTACTTATTGGTATCTTTGCCTGATCAACAAGATATCGGGTTTATGCCAAAATTCTTTTCTTTCCAAATTCATTGGATATTACAACTCTGTTCATACTTTACATGACAGAGGTTTTCAGGAAATGTATGAGATATATATATATATATGGATATATATATATATATATCGGGACTTAATGAAGTATCTCGTAACTTCATTTCATTCAATAATATTTCAAAGATTGAATCTATTCAAGTCTTATCTTGTAGTCTCATCTATGTGATGAACTTTTGAAACTGATGATACCTTGAATGGTGGTAGTTCAAGTAGTATCCGGAAAAGATATAAGTATATTGGAGTATCTTGTAACTTCATCTTTTCAACTTATATCTGGTTAATGATTATCTTATGCATGACAAAGATTTTCACAAAAACGTTGAGACAAGGTTAGATATATGAGATCACCTTGCAACGATATTTTTATACAGTTATAAACTGGAACTCTGTGTATATTATACATGTCAGAGGATTTCAAAGATTTTGAAAAGTATATAGGTATATATAAATATTTTGCGACTTGGTCGCGTTAAGATATCAAACTTGGTTCATTTCTTCTTGACCAAGACTTTCATGAGTACTATGAGAATGCTCATATATTGTTAATTATTATACATATTATTTTGGTGGGCTTGTTGCTCACCCTTGCTTTCTTTTTTCATCACATAACAACAGATAGATATGATGAACATGATCAAGCTCCCAATTCGTGAGCGGTTAGGAAACGTTCCACAGTTTCCTGTAGGCGTTGATGCCGTTGTAGCTGAGGTAGGAACTACCAGTAGGCTAGGCTTTCAACTTTTGTTGTACCGGACTTATGTATATATATGAATTGTAATAATGGCAAAGAAATGTAAATTTATTCAGAAACCCTCTTGAGGTGTAATGGCTTATAATGTGGAATAAAATGACTTGTGTTATTTTTGGTATTCATCTCTGAGACTATAACTTGTGGCGTGTGTGTGTATATTGTGGGGTCACAGTACGGAGTAGTTGATTGTTTATTAAGATTGGGTGTTATTAAGGGAAATGGAACTCGTGACAACCCGGATCCCCGACCCCGGATTTGGGGGTGTTACAGAAATGGTATCAGAGCTAAGCGTTATAAACCTCAGAGATGATATGACGTTAAAATAATAAGTTCACTAAGATAATAGGAACTCTTGCCAAGTTCATAGTCGGACTACCTAACGTAGTACTGACAGTTAAAACCCTTATGAGAACCCTTATAAATATCGTGATAGAAGCATAGTTCATTATCGTATATGGTAGCGGGACTCCGAACCCTGAGATTGAGGAGCAACAACGTGATGATGTTTTATTAATTATTGGAGATCAGGTTGTGGATTCGATAGAGCATCCTAACACGAGACCGGATGATGTTCATATTGAGGATGTAGCGGTTAAGGGTGTTGTCCTAGAAGGGATTATTGCTGAGAAGGATCCCGTGGAGGATCCTGACAAGAATGAATAAAGGACCACTGAGGAATTGATAACCATGGTTAGGGCGACTACAAGAGGTAGGATTGGTCGGTCACTACCAGAGGTTCGTTCAAGTTTGTAAAGATAGTAGCCCTTTAACACGTCTTACTCGTAAGACTGAGAAGTTTGAATGGACAGAAAAATACGAGATCAACTTTTAAGAACTGAAGCAAAGATTGGTGATGGCCCCTATGATGGCGTTGTCGGATGGAAAAGGAGATTTTGTGATGTGCAGTGACGCTTCGCATAAGGAATTAGGGTGCTTCTTATACAACACAACAAGGTAATCGCGTACACGTCAAGACAATTAAGGGAATATAAAATTCGATATCCCCACCCATGAGCTTGGGCTCGTGACAATAGTTTTTCCCTAAAGATTGGAGGCACTACTTGTATGGAGAGAAGTGCAAGATTTACACAAACCATAGGAGCTCTAGTACATTTTTACGTAGAAAGAGCTCAACATACGCCGGAGGAGGCGGTTAGAGCTAATCAAGAATTATGATTGGGAGATTCTTTATCATTCGGGGAAAGCCAATGTGGTGGCTGATGCCCTTAGTAAAAAGGAGAGACTCAAGATGATAATGTCTTTGGGAAAGTTTATAAGAGATTTTGAGAAAATGGAAATAGAAGTGAAGGTAACCGGAGCCGGTACCGAAAAGTTGTTTGAGATTGCAATACAGCCCGAATTATTGGAGAATATCATATTGCGCCAAGAAAAAAAAAGTGATGAATAGAGGCAGAGAACCAATGACCGGAGAAGAGATTAATACCTAGAAAGATGATGAGGTAATAATAAGGTATCCCTACAGAATTTGGGTTCCAAATGTTCAAGAGCTTAAAGATGAGATCTTAGATGAAAGCTAGTTTGAGGAATAAGATTTAGAGCAAACCCTGAACGTGATAGTCAGGGAGGTCGCCATCAAGATAGAAGGAACCCATAACATAATGAAGTGGAAAATAAGGATTTAAAACATGTAGGATGACCCCGATTATGGGCAGGAGAAGGGAATGTTCAGACTAAGGAAATAGAAGTCGAGTAAGGAAAGGAGACCCGAGACGGTACTCCTATACGATAATTAATGGACCTTTCTAGACAGAACTTAGACTATTATCCCCAACCACCACCCTGAGGAAACAATGAGGTGAGAAATTCTTTCAGGACCTTTAAGTCGCTAAGCTCTCAGAGTTCCAAGGAACAAGCTGACCCAGTCGAGGCAAGAACCTGGCTAAAGGAAATATAGGAATCATTTGAGATTCTAAATGATTGACGAATCACAAAAGACTGTTTTTGTCACTTACCCTCCTAAGAGAGAGGCCACCCGCTGGTGAAAGGCCAAGGAAGGCACGGAGTAAGAGATTATAATAAACTGATTTAAGTTCAGTCAATTGTTTTCAGGAAAGTACTTCCCAAGGTTATGGAGATAGTGTAAAGCTTTAGAGCCAGAACAAAGGCAGACGAGTATGATGAATTATGAATCTAAGTTGTAAAAGTTGTCAAGATTCGTTCTGAGGACACGAATCCAGAATGACGGGTGTTTGAAATCAATGCTTATGTTATGTTGGTTCATGAAATAATGATAAGAGAAAGGAAAATAAAAAGAAACTGAAGTGGAAAGGAATATAAAGGCAATAGAGTTTGAGGAATGATAAGGGAGTTGGGTATGAGGAAACCTTAAAGACTCGTAGCAATAGAAATAGAAAAGTATGTAATCGTCAGGATGAGGGTGATTCACCATGAGTTAAAATTAATGGTTGAAGGCATACGAGATACATATATTTTATCCCCTGTAAGTTGGGAGGATTCGAGGAAACCTTGAGATAGTTCGAAGGATAAATAATGAGACGCAGATAGACTGAGGAGACAATGAAGTAAGAAATTAGGAAAATTGGATGAAGGAAGTGACCTTCAAGAATGTGAAGTGTAAGACCGGTGGCTTGATACCCCGAAAGGGAGATGCCAGGTATGAAAGATATCCCAACATTGAGATGATTGTTGAGATAAACAACAAAATTAAATAAGGAATTATTAAGAAGAAGTTCACGTTGAACACGACCAATATCTTCCAGAACATCCCTGTTGTCATTACCAAATTAGGCAAGCAAAGCGAAAAAAAAAACCGTTGTTATCTTTTGGAGGCCATATGGATTGACCTCAGTTTGAATAAGGATGCTATTGTGAAATTAAGTATAGACTATCGAAGTGAGAATGATTGAATAAGGTAATCTATCAAGTATATATGACTTGATTTATCCATGGAAGAGTGTAAGTATCTTGTAAAGGTGGAATTAAGGATAAAACCCCGATAACTTAAAATGAATCCTAGGGGAATGCATAAAGGTTGAAATTTCACCCTTAATAGGAAAAGCATGAGTTTTGACAGTATGAATTGGAAAGGATTAAGGTAACAACAACCTTTAAGGATCAGTGGAGAAATTTTTCAGAAGTATATAGACAATGATTCTGGTATTAGTAAATGGTATCTTGATATGCCCTGTGCCTAGGGTGTACCTGATGAAGGATTTAAGGATAACCTTAGAGGTCTTACAAGGAGAAAAGGTAATATTCAAAGTTCTCCAGAATAGAAATTTTGATAAAAGAAATATGACGTAATTATAATAATGCCAGGCGGGGCACGTGTTGAACAATAAAAAAGTATAGATCGACTCAATGAGGGTCGATATTGGTGAAAACAAGAAGGACCCAAGATAAGACACGTCCTAAGTATGATCGAGAGTCAGTCGTGGCAATGTTCACATCTAAAGACTAAGGCAATGACTTATGGAAAAAAAATGGTGATTTTTTTTCTTCTCACCAGGACTTAAGAAAAGCATTTTCACATAAGCAGTGATTGAAATGAGGTAGAAAATTTATTTGGAGGTGGTTAAAAAATGACATTGATTGTAAGGAAATTTTACTATCAGGAAAGGTCAAAGAGGTGGTCGACACTTTAAGTGTAAGAGGACAATTATAAGAACACATGCCAGAAGAATAAAGTGACGATGGTTAAAGCCGTGAAGATTGTATTATGGTTTGAAAGATTGACATTTCTTCTGATGATTGTACGATACTCAATCGTAATAGTAGTTTGGTAAAGATTTAATTCATGTTAGCACTGTGAGCGGGCTATCTATTTTAGAAGGTCCTATCTTGAGATAAGCTAGGACCATGTTACGAGAGGACTAAATGAACCTTTGAGCTTCATGTCTACTAATAAAGACATATGGTTAATAATGGTATTAACCTGCTATCGTTGCTTTCATTGAAACTCTTCTGAAATTTTATCTTCTTCATGTCATATGTGCGTCAAGTTGAGGAGTGTTCTTCATGAATCATGAGCGGTGATCATGTTACCTCCTTAGAAGAATTCGATACGACAGGTATGGACTCTGTATGGTTAACTATTAAGATTCCAAGGAAAACGAATGACTACCGTAGGTCCGTGGTGGACTATAGTAATGCATCAACGATTCTTTGAATAATGAGCCGATTACAACCGCGAGAGTTGTATGGTAATGGATGTTGAGATTAAGTACCACTAATCGGGTCGTGGTGATGTATAAGTTATCATTGATAGACTAATTAAGTCGATTATCTACCTATTGAATATTTATTTCTTCTTATCAATAGAGAGTCGTATTACTATACAAGGAAGGTTGCGGTGCAAGCATAAAATTCTAGTAACGAGGAGGTCTAGAATGAAATCCCAGATAAGATTTTCGCTGTCGAGGGAGTTTTAACGGTGATTGTTTATAAGCTCGAGCAAGAGCATGTGCGACACCCTTCAAATCCAGGTCTAGATTTGGGGGTCACTTGCCACTAAACTATAATAAAATAATCACAGCGGAAATATATAATAAATATGACCCCTTTACCGGCACTGGATCGGTCACAGGTTATAATATGAAACAGGCACTAATACAACCCAACTGTTATTACAAACCATAAGTCTAATTAGTTTTACAACTTATTCAAAATTTATTACAAACCTTTATACTATTCAAGCGTCCCAAACTATCTACCTGGAAAACACAACAAACTATTTACAAGCGCTTGACCTCTAATCAAACCTGGAACTCAAGCCTGCTCCGGTTTAGCTGAAAGATTAGATTAATAAACAAGTATGAGCGAAAAGGTGCTCAGCAAGTAATATAGAGTTTGTAAGTGAACAATAATAACAATATCTGAGTAAAATCAGAAGCTGATATAAACTTTAAAGTTTAAGCGACTGTGTAATAAAATACAATTACGCACTATGCTGTTCCTGATGATCAGTCATGAAACAATCCTGGTATCTCGCAGCCATACCGTAAATATAGGTATCGATATCCCGCAGCCATACCGTACCTATTGGATATCCATGAAGAAGGCATACATTCGCCTAGCAAGATATTACACTTTCGTATAATAACTCACGCTGGATCGGTGCATCGGTCTCTTGTGCTAACCAAGAATCAATTCACAAAACAATTTTGATTAAAGGAGTCGAATCAATGACATCCTTATCTATTCAACTCCCCATGTCACATGGTCCGGAGTTATCTCAACACTGATGGCGAAATAACTAGAACAATTAGTTATTCGCTAATCTCAATTCAAAGTTTCACTGTATAGAGTATATCTAGATATTATAGTTATTCACTATTTATCAAATCAAAAGATTGGTTCTAGCAGAATGATTGCTAGAATACGTGAATGTCAATAAATATAGGAGTATTGATATTCAATATGCTAACAGAGTATTTATAAACAATTTTTATATTTGAATATGTAAAACAATAAACTATTCTGAATTTAGAATAGGGAAGAATACTTGCCTGGTATGCTCAATAACTTTTCACTAAAACCCTGGCTTATAACTGCTGGCTATCAACTTCGTCTAGCACTTGACCACACTCTTTGCTACTCGATTCTATAAACAAAATAACTATCTTAATTGACAGAACCAAACTCAATCGACGTAACTATATGTCTTGACATCTACCCGATCGTTTATAACTAGCATGGCATTTTAAAACTATAACAGATAGTATGTATATCATGTAACACGTAATCATGGCATTCGTATAACACGTACTCACATATTTCATGTAACACATAAGTCAGATCATTAAGAGGTACGCCTCAGTGCGTTCAGAATGAAAATCAGTTCAATATTAGCATTTATCGATCAAATACCGACTCAAACTGATACACAAATCAAATGACATTGCAATACAAAGGAAATTAGGTTTCAAGAGTATTTTTATTGGAAGCGCAATATTTTTCTGAGTCTGTACACGTTCGTTTCGTATTAAACGGACGAACAATTTAATTATTATGAATAAAATAAGAAATAAATTGATTTTAATCAATTAATAATAATATTAATTGATTTTTAAATACCAAAATATAATTTTTAAAACCTTAAAATAATTTATTTATTTTTTAGAAATTATTTGAGTTAATTATAAATAATTTACATTTATTTAACTATTTATAAATAAAATTAATTGATTAATTGATCTTTAATCAATTAATTAAATTCATAAATAATTAACTAAAATGAATTATAAATAATTAAATCAAATTATCTTTTTGAAAATAATTAAAGAAAATTATTTTTGGAATTTAGAATAATTAAGAAAATAATTTTTAGTATTTAAAATAATTATTAAATGATTTTTAGAAGTAAAATAAATGAATTTTAAAAATAAGCAATTGAATTTTTGAAATAAAAAAAAAAGTAAAAAGAAATTACCAGAAACAGATTTATAAAACAGGGGAAGGGGTTTTGAAGATCGAAGGGTGGCTGGGGTAGGGGACGACCGGAGTTCAGGATGAACTCGGTCGGAAACTGGGAATAAACCCAGAATCCGGCGAGCTCGCCGGATCTCCCAAAATCCACCCATACGACACCTTTCGACCCCGATTTTTGCTCCCAACACTTCTACGCTTCGTTCCAACCCTGAATACCAACACCACCACCTCCTGACATCCCCAGAACCCGATTTCTGGTCAAAACCCCATAGAAACCGGCGAAAAGCTCCGGTTTTCTGATCAAAACACCCAAAACACTGAATCCTTAACCAAAAATTACAATACCTATCTCAATTTGAAGTTAATTAATCGTACAACAGGTTCACTATATCAAAACAATCACCAATCAATCATACCTTCGAAAAATCGACTTAAAAATTCAAGAATATTCAATAATTCGACTTCAACACTCCGGGAATCAAACAACACATATTTATAATCAAAACGACTGTAGGAATCATGATAAAGCTATTCCTCACATCAAAAACAATCAAAACAGTCCCAAAATCATCAATCAATTCGAATTAAAATAACAAAAATGACGAACAGCGATATTCATAAACAATCGATCCCAATCGACAAAATTGGTATCAAAAGAACGGCCTCCTTACCAGCTTTAATTCCGTATCAAAATCGTCACAAACGGATCAGAAACAAAGGATCAATCGACCAAAATCCTGATGAACAAACCCTAGCCCCCTTTTCCTATTTTCTGAATTTTGTTTTATTTTTTTAGTAATTTCTGAAAATAAAATAAAATAAATAAAACAATTCTGCTATTTATACTTATAACAATTATATCCCCAAAATTATTTAAGGGTGTTTTTATCCTTTAATTATAATAATAAGGCTCCAAAATAATAATTACGGGGAATAATTTTAAAAACGATAAAATACAACATTAATATCAAAATTTCCCAAAAATTGCGAATAATTCGAAAATACAAAAAAAGGGTATTTGAAGTACGAATAATTTTATAAAAATAAAAACAGTGATTTTGTGGGATTTGTCGTCCCGGTGAGGTCCCGGTCCATTAATTTTTGAAAAACGGAAACGATCCCTAAATTACCAGAAAATCTCGAAAACACGTAAAATACACTCAGACGCGCATAAAATCAAATAAAGCAGGTATCTTAATAAGAACGCTGAGAAATACGTGTCCCGATTGCAAATAGATTCATATAATTGCAGTTTAAGCATATTTTAATCAATCAAAAAATTCTCTGGCCCGCATAGAAACACACATAACAGTTATAACATCTCATATCATGGCATTAATTAATTTAAACACATAATATTTATTTATTTAACATATAATATTCACATAATTTTCCCGTTTATTACATCATTCCCCCCTTAACAGGATTCTGTCCTCAGAATCAGCCTAGGAAAACAAATGAGGATACTTGGATCGCATTTCACTTTCCAACTCCCAAGTCAACTCTTCAACCTTGGGATTCCTCCACAAGACTCGCACTAAAGATACAGACTTATTCCTAAGCACTCTTTTCTTCTTATCTAAAATCTGCACCGGTTGCTCTACAAAAGACAAATATGGCTGGATCTCGATTGGCTCGTATTCTATCACATAGTTCGAATCAGGCAAATAACGCTTTAACATCGACACATGGAACACATTGTGAATATGTTGCATGCGAGGTGGTAACGCTAATTCATAAGCAACTTTTCCCACACGCCTCAAAATCTCAAAAGGGCCAACGTAACGCAGGCTCAGCTTTCCTTTCTTTCCAAATCTTGATAAACCCTTCCAAGGCGAAACCTTTAATAGCACTGCTTCACCAACTTCAAATTCCATATCCTTTCTAGCAGGGTCAGCATATCTGCGTTGTCGATCTTGAGCTGCTGTTAATCTTTTTCGGATGAGTTTTATCTTTTCCTTTGTCTGCTGGATTAATTCTGGACCCAAAATCTTTCTCTCACCAACTTCTTCCCAACATATTGGAGATCTGCATCTTCTCCCGTACAAGGCTTCGTAAGGCGGCATCCCAATACTGGCATGATAGCTGTTATTGTAGGAGAATTCAACTAATGGCAAATGCTCGTCCCAACTACCTTCAAAACCTAGTGCACATACCCTTAGCATATCTTCAATAGTCTGGATCGTCCTTTCACTTTAACCGTCTGTCTGCGGATGATATGCGGTACTCATGTTCAGCTTCGTTCCGAGACAATCTTGAAAACTTCTCCAAAATCTTAAATTAAATCGAGGATCTTTGTCTTAAACTATGGATACGGGAACTCCATGTCGGGTCACAATTTCCTTAAGATATAACCGTACCAATTTATCCATTGAGAATCTTTCGTTAATAGGAAGAAAATGCGCTGACTTTGTCAATCTGTCAATAATAACCCAAATAGCATCATGATTTGCCCCGGTCCTCGGTAATCCAACTACGAAATCCATTGCGATATGCTCCCACTTCCATTCTGGAATGTCCAATGGTTGTATCAGTCCACTGGGCCTTTGATGTTCCGCTTTGACTCGCTGGCAAGTGTAACATTTACTTACCCATTCTGTAATTTCCTTCTTTATGCTTGGCCACCAAAAGTTTTCTCTTAAGTCTCTGTACATCTTCGTACTCCCGGGATGAATTGAATATCTAGAGTTGTGAGCGTCTCGAAGAATTTCATCTTTCAGCTCGGCTACGTTGGGTATCCATATTCTGGAAGAAAATCTTAATATCCCTTTATCATCCTTTTGACTCCCTATCTCTTCTCCTGTCAAACTATCTCGTTCATGGCTCATTATTTCTTCCTGACATCTTCTTATTTTCTCTAATAGTTCTGGTTGAAAAGATATTGCACATAACACCTCTGTAGACATACTTGGGATACTGACCTCTATTTCCAGCTTCTCAAATTCCTTGATCAACTCCTCGGATGAAGTTATCATATTTAACCTTTCTTTTCTGCTCAGCGCGTCGGCCACCACATTTGCTTTGCCTGGATGATAGTTGATAGTACAGTCATAGTCCTTGATTAGTTCTAACCATCTTCGTTGTCTCATGTTTAATTCCTTCTGGGTAAAGATATACTTTAAACTCTTGTGGTCCGTGTAAATCTCGCACTTTTCCCCATAAAGATAATGCCTCCAAATTTTCAATGCAAATACTATAGCTGCCAATTCAAGATCATGCGTTGGATACTTTTCTTCATGTGGTTTCAACTGTCTTGAAGCGTAGGCTATCACCTAGTCATGCTGCATCAGAACACATCCCAATCCTTTGTACGACGCGTCACTGTAAATCATAAAATTTCCTTGATCATCTGGCAAGACTAGCACTGGAGAAGATACTAATCTATTCTTTAATTCTTGGAAACTTTCCTCGCATTTCTCGTCCCATTCAAATTTCTGGTTCTTCCTAGTGAGCTTTGTCAATGGCGTAGCTATCTTTGCAAAATCTTGCACAAATCTTCTGTAGTAACCTGCCAATCCCATGAAACTTCTTACTTCCGTTGGTGTTTTTGGCCTCTCACAGTTGATTATGGCTTCAATCTTTGATGGATCCACTTCCACTCCTTTATTGCTAATTACGTGCCCAAGAAATCGTACTTCTTTTAACCAAAATTCACACTTGGAAAACTTTGCGTATAACTTCTCCTGTCGCAGTATCTCCAGAACTATCCTCAAGTGCTCTGCATGCTCCTCTTCTGTTTTGGAATAGATCAAGATGTCGTCTATAAACACGATCACGAATTTATCCAAATACTTCTTAAATACTCGATTCATCAAATCCATGAAAGCTGCTGGTGCATTGGTTAATCCAAATGCCAACACTAGAAACTCATAATGCCCATATCTGGTTCTGAATGCGGTCTTTGGAATATCTTCAGGCTTGATCTTCAGTTGATGATATCCGGATCTTAAATCTATCTTAGAAAACCATACAGCGCCTCTTAGTTGGTCAAATAAATCATCGATCCTCGGTAACGGGTACTTGTTCTTAATAGTTAGCTTATTTAGTTCTCGATAGTCGATACACAATCGCATACTCCCATCCTTCTTCTTGACAAACAGTACTGGTGCGCCCCATGGGGATACACTGGGTCTTATAACTCCTTTCTCTAAAAGATCTTGCAACAGAGTTGCCAATTCTTTCATCTCCACTGGTGCCATCCGATACGGAGCTTTAGAAACTGGTTCTGTTCCGGATGCTAGATCAATTGCAAACTCAATTTCTCTATTGGGAGGTAATCCTGGTAGATCGTCTGGAAAGACATCTGGGAATTCATTGACAACTGGAATCGCTTCTAGTGCTGGAACTTCTTTGCTGGTGTCTACCACATGGGCCAAATATGCTTCGCAATTCTAACGCAATAACTTCTTTACTTGAGCGATCGTTAAGAACTTCTTCTCTTGCTTATTTCCTTGAAATATTATCTTCTTCTTACTATCCAAAGTCTGAAGTCTTACTTTCCTATTCTTACAATCAATCTGAGCGTTATTTTCTGACAACCAATCCATTCCTAAAATAACATCAAATTATCCCAACTTAAAAGGTATCAAGCTGGCATAGAAATGATGTCCTCCTATCTCAATATCACACCTCGGGCACACTCGGTCGACGGAAACTTGATCCTTATTAGCTAATTCTATCGTTAATGCTTGTTCTAACAACTTTACTTCGCAATGCAGTTTATCGACAAAATTTTGAGAAATAAATGATCTTGTAGCTCCAGAATCAAATAAAACTTTAGCATCTACGGAGTTGACTGGAAACGTACCTACAACCACGTCTGAACTTTGAACAGCATCTTTCATAGTCATATTGAATGTCCGGGCCTTGGGCTGATTCTTTGCTGGTGGTCCTTCAATCCTTGGCACATTCTGGGAGGACGGTCCTGTAATCTGGGGTATATTTGTACCTTGAGCTTGTTCTTTACAGTTGTTGGCGTAATGACCTGTCTTCCCGCACCGGAAACATGTAACTTCTGGCATCTGATTGCGGCACTCATACGTATGATGTCCCTTCATATTGCACTTGTAGCACACAGAATTAGCTTTGCAAATCCTAAAATGTTTCCTGCCACAAAACTTGTAATCTGGCATTGGTGGACGATTGGGCCTCTGCTGATTTGAATTCTGAAAATGGTTGCCTTGTCCTCCATTTCCTGATGGTGGTCTCTTGAATCCCACATTCCTATTACCCTGAAATCCTGGTCTTTTGTTGAAACGGCCCTGAAAATTACCTTGTTGCTGACCTCCTTCTGAGGTTTCTATTTTCCTTTTCTTCCCATCCTTTCCTTTCTGAGACATGTCACTCCTACTTTCGATCACCATTGCTTTCTGAATCACTGCCACATATGAAGTTAACTCAAACATGGCCACTCTGTTCTGAATCCAAAACTTCAACCCCTGTTCAAACCTTCTGGCTTTCTTTTCATCCGTATCAACCTGGTTTGGCACGAACCTTGCTAACTCAGTAAACTTAGCCTCATACTCAGCCACGGTAAGATCACCCTGGGTCAGGTTCAAGAACTTAATCTCCATTTGGTTTTTCATATACCTCGGGAAATACTTCTCCAGGAACAACTCTGTGAATCTCTCCCAAGTTATAAACTCACCTCCTTCCAATGCCCGCGTGGATTCCCACCAATAGTTCGCCTCGCCCTTTAGAAAGTAGCTTGCAAACTTGGTCTTCTGTGCAGTTCCTGCTCCAACTAATTTAAAAGCCTTTTCCATTTCCTTGAGCTATGCATTGGCTTCCACAGGATCAGCACTTCCCTTGAACTCAGGTGGCTTCACCGCTTGAAACTGCTTAAAAGTCACTGCAAGTGGTGCTGTTGCTTGCTGTTGTTGTTGCTGCTGTTGTTGTTGCTGCTGCTACGTAAGATGTAACATCTGTTGTTGCATCAGTCCCAACATCTAGACAATCGCTGGATCCAGCCGACTCTCGGTACGATCCTCTCCTGAATTATTCCTTCTCTTCGGTGCCATTATTCTGGTAAGAAACAAGCAACATATATAATAATCTGTTAAGCATTGTGTCAAATATGTAGCAATTCCTTAGCATATCAAAATTCGCAAACAGTATCTCTTCCTAAAATATCATAAACTTGCTACCATATTAACACAAGCGACATGATTATCACATAATCCTTCTTATTATCTCAAGAATAATAACACAAAGAAAATTTACTCAGAGTTATCCAAACCTTTTAAATCCTTGCTTGAAATCTCAAATAACCAACAAAATAGCAGGGCAATGACACAAGGCCTAAGGCTAAATGCAAAACAGGGAACCTAAATAACCTAACTACAACCCAGCCCAATAACCTAAATTTAATCCTATAATAGCTAAACTACACGCACCTATCTTATGTGATATTCCTATGACTCATCTATGACAATCCTACGCCTGTTTCAGTGACCATAACCTGTAGCTCTGATACCAACCTGTGACGCCCTTCAAACCCGGGTCTAGATTTGGGGGTCACTTGCCATTAAACTATAATAAAATAATCACAGCGGAAAGATATAATAAATATGACCCCTTTACCTGCACTGGATCGGTCACAGGTTATAGTATGAAACATACACTAATACAACCCAACTGTTATTACAAACCATAAGTCTAATTAGTTTTACAACTTATTCAAAATTTATTACAAACCTTTATACTATTCAAGCATCCCAAACTATCTACTTGGAAAACACACCAAACTATTTACAAGCGCTTGACCTCTAATCAAACCTGGAACTCAAGCCTGCTCCGGTTTAGCTGAAAGATTAGATTAATAAACAAGTATGAGCGAAAAGGTGATCAGCAAGTAATATAGAGTTTGTAAGTGAACAATAATAACAATATCTGAGTAAAATCAGAAGCTAATATAAACTTTAAAGTTTAAGCGACTGTGTTATAAAATACAATTACGCACTATGCTGTTCCTGATGATCAGTCATGAAACAACACCGGTATCCCACAGCCATACCGTAAATATAGGTATCGATATCCCGCAGCTATACCGTACCAATTGGATATCCATGAAGAAGGCATACATTCGCCTAGCAAGATATTACACTTTCGTATAATAACTCACGCTGGACCGGTGCCTCGATCTCTTGTGTTAACCAAGAATCAATTCATAAAACAATTTTGATTAAAGGAGTCGGATCAATGACATCCTTATCTATTCAACTCCCCATGTCACATGGTCCGGAGTTATCTCAACACTGATGGCGAAATAACTAGAACAATTAGTTATTCGCTAATCTCAATTCAAAGTTTCACTGTATAGAGTATATCTAGATATTATAGTTATTCACTATTTATCAAATCAAAAGATTGGTTCTAGCAGAATGATTGCTAGAATACGCGAATGTCAATAAATATAGGAGTATTGATATTCAATATGCTAACAAAGAGGATTTATAAACAATTTTTATATTTGAATATGTAAAACAATAAACTATTCTGAATTTAGAATAGGGAAGAATACTTGCCTGGTATGCTCAATAACTTTTCACTAAAACCCTGGCTTATAACTGGTGGCTATCAACTTCGTCTAGCACTTGACCACACTCTTTGCTACTCGATTCTATTAGCAAAAGAACTATCTTAATTGACAGAACCAAACTCAATCGACGTAACTATACGTCTTGACATCTACCCGATCGTTTATAACTAGCATGGCATTTTAAAACTATAACAAATAGTATGTATATCACGTAACACGTAATCATGGCATTCGTATAACAAGTACTCACATATTTCATGTAACACATAAGTCAGATCATTAAGAGGTACGTCTCAGTGCGTTCAGAATGAAAATCAGTTCAATATTAGCATTTATCGATCAAATACCGACTCAAACTGATACACAAATCAAATGACATTGCAATACAAAGGAAATTAGGTTTCAAGAGTATTTTTATTGGAAGCGCAATATTTTTCTGAGTCTGTACGCGTTCGTTTCGTATTAAACGGACGAACGGTTTAATTATTATGAATAAAATAAGAAATAAATAGATTTAAATCAATTAATAATAATATTAATTGATTTTTAAATACCAAAATATAATTTTTAAAACCTTAAAATAATTTATTTTTTTAGAAATTATTTGAATTAATTATAAATAATTTACATTTATTTAACTATTTATAAATAAAATTAATTAATTAATTGATTTTTAATCAATTAATTAAATTCATAAATAATTAACTAAAATGAATTATAAATAATTAAATCAAATTATCTTTTTTAAAATAATTAAAGAAAATAATTTTTGAAATTTAGAATAATTAAGAAAATAATTTTTAGTATTTAAAATAATTATTAAATGATTTTTAGAAGTAAAATAAATGATTTTTAAAAATAAGCAATTGAATTTTTGAAATAAAAAAAAAGTAAAAAGAAATTACCAGAAATAGATTTATAAAACAGGGGAAGGGGTTTTGAAGATCGAAGGGTGGCTGGGGTAGGGGACGACCGGAGTTCAGGATGAACTCGGCCGGAAACTGGGAATAAACCCAGAGTCCGGCGAGCTCGCCGGAATCCGGCGTCTCCCAAAATCCACCCATACGACACCTTTCGACCCCGATTTTTGCTCCCAACACTTCTACGCTTCGTTCCAACCCTGATTACCAACACCACCACCTCCTGACATCCCCAGAACCCGATTTCCGGTCAAAACCCCATTAAAACCGGCGAAAAGCTCCGGTTTCCGATCAAAACACCCAAAACACTGAATTCTTAACCAAAAATTACAATACCTATCTCAATTTGAAGCTAATTAATCGTACAACAGGTTCACTAAATCAAAAAACAATCACCAATCAATCATACCTTCGAAAAATCGATTTAAAGATTCAAGAATATTCAATAATTCGACTTCAACACTCCGGGAATCAAACAACACATATTTATAATCAAAACGACTGTAGGAATCATGATAAAGCTATTCCTCACATCAAAAACAATCAAAACAGTCCCAAAATTATCAATCAATTCGAATTAAAATAACAAAAACGACGAACAGCGATATTCATAAACAATCGATCCCAATCGACAAAATTGGTATCAAAAGAACGGCCTCCTTGCCAGCTTTAATTCCGTATCAAAATCGTCACAAACGGATCAGAAACAAAGGATCAATCGACCAAAATCCTGATGAACAAACCCTAGCCCCCTTTTTCCTATTTTCTGAATTTTGTTTTATTTTTTTAGTAATTTCTGAAAATAAAATAAAATAAATAAAACAATTCTGCTATTTATACTTATAACAATTATATCCCCAAAATTATTTAAGGGTGTTTTTATCCTTTAATTATAATAATAAGGCTCCAAAATAATAATTACGGGGAATAATTTTAAAAATGATAAAATACAACATTAATATCAAAATTTCCCAAAAATTGCGAATAATTCGAAAATACAAAAAAAATAAAGGGTATTTGAAGTACGAATAATTTTATAAAAATAAAAACACTGATTTTGTGGGGTTTGTCGTCCCGGTGGGGTCCCGGTCCATTAATTTTTGAAAAACGGAAATGTTAGATATATTTAATAATGTCATGGCTAATATGTTTTATGTTTAGCTTTCAGATCTTACTTGAACAGGATAAATCAGTACTTAACTGTTGATCAGTACTTATACTGGAAGTCAGGACTTAAGGATATCAGTACTTATGTTATCAGGAGATAATCATCAGAAGATAGATATCATAACTTAAGTGCTGAAGGACGATCAGATAAGGACAGTAGCTGATTAAAGGAAAGAAGATCAAGATAAACATAAGAAGAGATATGCATGAAGAAGGAATTCTATAAAGAATGGAATACTTGGAAGAAAAGATATCTGATTGATATATTTTAGGAAGCAGAATTATATTCCATATCAATTAGCGATTATCTTGTAACTGTGTAGTATATAAACACAGACATAGGGTTTACACTATAAGTGTTATCATTATTAGAGAAGATTATTCATTGTAACCCTAGCAGCTCTCGTGATATTTGTTCATCACTGAGAGGTAACAGTTCCATACTGTAACAGAGTTTATTGTTTCAATAAAGTTTGTTTTCTGTTACTTAAGTTCTTAAAGTTCGATTTGAGTGTACTATACACTGTATTCACCCCTTCTACAGTGTGTGTGTGACCTAACAATTGGTATCAGAGCCTATCTTTTAACATACATACAGTTAAAGATCCAGACACAATCATGTCGGACACAGAAACTCTAACTAAGCCTACCAAAATTGAGGAACCACCAAAGACACAAATTCAGAGTCGGTATGAGACCATCAGAGTTCCCATACTGAGACCATCTGAATATCCCATATGGAAGGTAAGGATGACCATGTTCCTGGAAGCAACAGATCCAGAATACCTTGATAGAATCAAGGAAGGCCCTCACAAACCAACCAAGCTCGCTGTTGCGGTTGCAGGTGAAGCAGCAAAGACCGTACCAAAGGAGAAGAGTGATTATACTGCTGAAGACATAGCATCAATTGCTAAGGATGCTAAGGTACGACACTTACTGCATAGTGCCATTGATAATGTAATGTCAAACAGGGTAATCAACTGCAAGACTGCTAAGGAGATATGGGATGCTCTGGAAACAAGGTGTCAGGGAACTGACACAATTAAGAAGAACGGGAAGACAATACTCACTCAAGAGTATGAACACTTTGACTTAAAGACTAATGAGTCATTGAATGATTTATATGATAGATTTGTCAAACTTTTGAATGATTTGTCATTGGTTGATAAAGAGTATTATCTTGAAGATTCAAACCTTAAGTTCCTGTTAGCTCTTCCTGAATGCTGGGATTTGAAGGTAACGACAATAAGAGACAACTACAATCTTGATGAAACAACTCTTGACGAAATCTATGGAATGCTCAAGACTCATGAACTGGAGATGGAACAAAGAAGCAAGAGGAAAGGAGGAAAGTCAAGGACAGTTGCTCTTAAGGCTGAAGAAGAATTCCCCAAAGCAGCTTCCTCAAAGAAAGACAAGGGTAAAGCTCTTTTCATAAAGTCTGATACTGAGTCATCAAGTTCTGAGAGTGATGATGACTCAGATTCTGAAAGCTTGCCTGAGACTGATGCTGATGAGGAGATGATGAAGCTGTGTGCTCTTATGGTGAAAGGAATCACAAAGATTGCATACAGGAAGTTCAGGAAGGGAAAGAAGTTTTCCAGGAAAGGCATAAGTTCTGATAAGAAGAATTTCAGAAGATCTGAAGGCAGAGGAGGAAAGTCTGACAGAGGAGATTACACCAATGTTAAATGCTATAACTGTGGTGAGAAATGCCACATATCTCCTGATTGCAAGAAGGTAAAGAGTGACAAAGGCAAGGCTCTTGTCACAAAGCAGAAAAGCTGGACAGACACCTCAGACTCTGAAAGTGAGGAAAACTATGCATTGATGGCAAATGCTGATAAAGAAAGTGCTGAGAGCAGTTCTGAAGCTGCTGAAACAAAGGTACCTCAGACTACTTATGCTTTTCTTACTGATGATATTAATGAGTTGAGAAGATATCTTAAAACCATGTTTGTTAGTTATAGAGATCAAACTTTAACATGTGAAAGATTAACTTCTGAAAATCTTGCATTTAAGAAAAGAAATGATTTCTTAGAAAAAGAGTTAGTCATGTTCCATCAAACTCAGAAGGATAGAGATGATGCTTTTTATGTTAGGAATGAAGTGCTAAAAATAAATGAATCTCTAAAAACTGAGTTAGAAAAGGAAAGAGAGATTATCAGGACTTGGACTAACTCTGGCAAAACAACTCAAAATTTGCTAAGTAGTGGAAACTGGAAAGAGGGCTTGGGTTATGGAGAAGATAAGAATGATAAAGGAACTGAAGAAATTAAGTCTGTTGATAAGCAAAAGCCAAAGTTAAAATCTGTTAAGTTTGTAACTGTAAAGTCTGAAAATGAAAAATCAGAAGTTACAAAGAAATTAACTTCTGACAAACTAAAACAGGAAAAGACAGCTGAAGTGAACATAGGCTTAATGACAAAGAAGCAGCTTAAGCATAAGCTGAAAGATGTTAAGAATGCAAACAAGGTAAAATCACCTAGGAAAAATAGGAATGGAAAGGAAGGTGTGAATAAAAGCAATAATTATAAACCTGTTCCTGATGCTTCTAGGAAAACATGTCATAACTGTGGAAGTTCTAACCATCTGGCTTCTTTTTGCAGGAAGAATAAGAATATTAACTCCTTACCTTCAAAGTCAGGAGTTAAGAGTCAGTCTGTTAGATACAAACCACAAAATCCTTATTTTCATTGTGGTAGTTTATGGCATTCCATTTATACTTGTAAGGAATATCATAGCTTGTACTATGATTATTATCAAATAAAACCTTCTTTGAAGAAAGTTTCCATTGTTCCTTCTAGTGTAAATTCTGATTCAAAGTCTGATAGTGTAAGTTCTGATAAGAAAAATGTTAACATAAATTATGATGCTAAATCCGCTACAAATGTTAACAAACTTAATAAGGCCAAAGGATCCAAGCAAGTCTGGGTCCTTAAAACTAATAATTAGTGGTCTTTGTGATTGCAGGGCAACAGGAAAAATATTCTAGTTCTGGACAGTGGATGTTCAGGACATATGACTGGAAATAAGGCCCTGCTATCAGACTTTGTGGAGAAAGCTGGCCCAAGTGTTTTTTATGGAGATGACAACATTAGAAAGATATTGGGAAATGGCAATATCAATCTTGGAAATATCATAATTAAACAAGTAGCTCTGGTCTCAGGACTTAAACACAACCTACTGAGTATAAGTCAAATCTGTGACAGAGGTTATCATGTTGATTTCTTTGAAGAACACTGTGAAATTGTGAGTAAATCTAAAAGCAAAGTTGTTCTGAAAGGATACAGGCGTGGTAACATTTATGAAGCTAAGCTTTCAACAAGTACTGATGGTTCTGTAATCTGTCTGATGAGTAGAGCATCAATTGAAGAAAGCTGGAATTGGCATAAGAAACTCTCTCATTTAAATTTCAACAATATAAATGAACTGGTCAAGAAAGATCTCGTGAGAGGATTGCCAAACACAGTATTTGCTCCTGATGGTCTTTGTGATTCATGTCAGAAAGCCAAACAAAGAAAATCTTCATTCAAGAGCAAGACTGAATCATCAATTCTTGAGCCTTATCATCTACTACATGTTGATCTATTTGGTCCAGTAAATGTCATGTCTATTGCAAAGAAGAAGTATGCGTTGGTCATAGTGGATGAGTTCACCAGATACACATGGGTGTATTTCTTGCATACAAAAAGTGAAACTGCATCAATCTTGATTGATCATGTCAAACATCTGGATAAAATGGTCAAAGATTCTGTGAAAGTTTTAAGGAGTGATAATGGCACTGAGTTCAAGAATTTGATAATGGAAGAGTTCTGCAAAAGCCATGGAATAAAGCAGGAATTTTCTGCTCCTGGAACTCCACAGCAAAATGGAGTTGTTGAAAGGAAGAATAGAACTCTCATTGAAGCTGCACGTATAATGCTTGAAGAAGCAAAGCTTCCAACCTATTTCTGGGCTGAAGCTGTGCAGACTACTTGTTTTTCTCAAAATGCAACACTCATTAACAAGCATGGAAAAACACCATATGAGATGGTGAAGAAAAAGAAGCCAAATCTGAAATACTTTCATGTATTTGGATGCAAGTGTTTTGTTCTCATGACTCATACTGAACAGCTATCAAAGTTTGATCTAAAAGCTGATGAAGGAATCTTTGTTGGATATCCACTTTCCACAAAAGCCTTCAGAGTCTATAATTTAAGAACAAAAGTAGTCATGGAATCTATCAATGTCTCTTTTGATGACAAGAAGATTACTGGTCTTGAAGATTTCATTGACCATGATCAGCTGAGATTTGAAAATGAAGACTCAAATTCTGATACTGAAAATCCTGAAAGTCTAAGTCCTGATACTGTAAACTCTGATGGAATAAACTCTGATGTTATTGAAACTGTGGTGGCTACGCCAAGGGAAGATGCACCGATGCAGGGGGAGCATACTCAAGATCCTGCCACAGCTCAAGAAACATCAGAACATACATCTGGCTCTTCAAATTCTGATTCGTCAAGTTCTGATAAGCCAAGTTCTGATAGTGCTGAAAATTTAAATACTGAAGACTCTAACTCAGAGAGCATAGTTTCAGGAGGAGCATCAGAAAATGAAAATGAAGATAGCATGGATCATGGGGGAGCATCCAGTTCTAGAGAAAACCTTCCATCTGCAAGGAAGTGGACAAAATCACATACACCTGATTTGATAATTGGAAATCCTGATGCAGGTGTCAGAACTAGAACAGGTACTTCAAATGAATGTCTTTATAATTCTTTTCTCTCTCAGACTGAGTCAAAGAAAGTGGAAGAAGCTCTTCAAGATGCTGATTGGGTGCAAGCAATGCAGGAAGAGTTGAATGAATTTGAAAGAAACAAAGTCTGGACCCTAGTGCCAAGACCAAAGAATAGATCTGTTGTTGGTACAAAGTGGGTATTCAGAAACAAAACTGACAGTGATGGCATAATTACAAGGAATAAGGCAAGGCTGGTTGCAAAAGGATATTCTCAACAAGAGGGAATTGATTATGATGAAACATTTGCACTAGTTGCTAGGTTAGAAGCCATAAGGATATTCTTGGCTTATGCTGCTCACAAAAAGTTTACTGTCTTTCAAATGGATGTGAAAAGTGCTTTTCTCAATGGAGAATTGGAGGAGGAGGTATATGTTGAACAACCTCCAGGTTTTGTAGATACCAAACATCCAGATTATGTCTACAGGCTTGATAAAGCACTTTATGGACTTAAGCAAGCTCCTAGAGCATGGTATGAGACTTTAGCTCAGTTTCTTCTGGAAAGTGGATTCAACAGAGGTACAATAGACAAAACACTGTTCTACCTCAACCATGGAAATGACTTACTTCTGGTCCAGATTTATGTTGATGATATCATTTTTGGATCTACAAATGACAAACTTTGCAAAAAGTTTGCCAAACTAATGCAGTCAAGATATCAGATGAGTATGATGGGGGAACTTAGCTATTTTCTGGGCCTTCAAGTCAAGCAGAATGAGGAAGGCACTTTTATTTGTCAAACCAAGTACACCAGAAACTTGCTGAAGAAATTTGGAATGCAGGATTGTTCAAGTGCATCCACTCCAATGGCCACTGCAACAAAACTGGATAAGGATACCGGTAAATCAGTAGATATTACTAACTACAGAGGTATGATTGGCTCTCTACTCTATGTAACTGCTAGTAGACCTGATATCATGTATGCTACCTGTCTTTGTGCAAGATTTCAAGCAGATCCAAGAGAACCTCACTTAACAGCTGTAAAAAGAATCTTTAAGTATCTTAAAGGAACAGCTGCTCTGAGATTATGGTATCCTAGAGAATCAGATTTTAAACTAATAGGTTACTCAGATGCAGATTTTGCAGGTTGCAAAATTGACAGGAAAAGCACAAGTGGAAGCTGTCAATTTCTTGGAGGCAGATTGGTTTCTTGGTACAGCAAGAAACAAAAGTCAATTTCCACAACAACTGCAGAAGCAGAGTATATTGTTGCAGGAAGCTGTTGTGCACAGATTCTTTGGATGAAGAATCAGTTACTGGATTATGGGTTAACATATTTCAAAATCCCTATTTACTATGATAATCAAAGTGTTATTGCTATGACAGGTAATCCAGTTCAACACTCTATGACAAAGCACATCAGCATCAGGTACCACTTCATCAGGGAACATGTGGATGAAGGTATAGTGGAATTGCATTTTGTTCCCACAGATCAACAACTAGCAGATATCTTCACAAAACCACTATGTGAAGCTACTTTTACAAGATTGGTAAATGAACTTGGAATGGTTTCAGGTTCTTTCTCTAAATCTGCTTAGTCTTGTTCTGTGTTATCAGACTTTATGCTCAGTATTTACAGAATTAATCTCAATGTGTATTCTGTGCTTAATTGATAAATGTCTTTAAGTACTGACTGTTGTCTGATATATGTTTCTAAACTCTGATAAGTGATATGTCTGTTCAAGTACCTATTCAATCCTATGAGGATAACTGTGCTAGATACTGATCTAGTAGTCTTCAATAAACAAATGATTCCATGTAAGAAGTAATTATTTCAGTGGAAATCTTATGACACTAGCAAATTCTGATAATTGAGCTTAGTTAAGTTTACTTTGTATATCTTATTACTAAGTCACAAATTAGAATAATGCTACTCATCTGTTAAGTTCTGATACTAGTAAAACTGCTGAATGTACTAAGTGCTGATAAACCTCACTTATCAAAAGAAAAAGCAAAAAGATCAAAGAATAAAATCAGGTACTCCTTTGAGATCTAGAGTAAAAATGTGGAAGGGACGACCCAAGTGCATTGCTGGTATTAAGTAAATATGCATTAGAAAAGCAAAATATTTTCTTGGTGACTTTTCACACTCTATGATTACTGGAGAAATACTCTGATAATAGCATAAATTCTGATAAACAGTCGTGACTCACTTATACTGATAAGCCACTGTAAAATAGAATTTCAAAAGATTCATAAAATTAGCATAAAACAGTTGAGGTGGACTCAAGCATGAACTCATTCATCAGTAGGTTTCAGGACAATGACAGCTCTTTAGCAAAATTTTAGTTATGCCTTATTTCTAAGATGTACTGAAGTGACTCAGACTTTACTCTTTGTCTGTTATTTAGCTTAATGCACACACTAATCACTCCATATGAATGATGAAAATTACTGTGGTGGTCTATGTTATTTTAGATAAACAATCACTGTGTCACTTTGCACAAATTCTGAGGACAAGTTCTAGTTACACGTTCTAATGATTAAGTTCTGAAGTCTATAACTCAGAACTTGTATGAGGATTTACTAAGATGGGCATTCCTTTTTCGAGTTAAGAAATTATGTTCTGATGACTGTTAAGTTCTGATATAAGTCTAAGTTTTGATATTACAGTCTAATGTTTTACTTGACTTATCTGTGAATAAAATTTGATAACAGTCTCAGTTAATAATTGAATATGTTGAAGTGGAAGATTAATAGTCACTATGGTCAGGGTTAATGGTATTTGTACCTGAACAGTCCAATGTTACTTGTTTCTTGTGTGCTTTAAACCATGTTTCCTTTTTCCAATGAATGTTATTCTTTTTCAAAGTCTAGGGAGACGAGGTAGAATTAATTCTACCCGTCAGCATTCAATTTCTTTGCGTCTCCTGGCATTCTCTTGCCTATATAAGCAGCCACTTGTTAGGGCGAAATCACGCACTAATATCCACGCAAGTATACGCGTTCGCAAGTAATATAGAATACTTTCTAGTTCGTTCCCTCAGAGACTCAGACTAAGTTATTGTCTAATTTAACTCACTCACCAATGTATGACTACTTCTCAATGTTAAGATAATAACACTTAAAATTGTTGATTAAATATTAACTATAATTAACTACTTAACTAAAACTTCAAATTATCAATAATAAAACACTCATGAGATCACAACTTCATTATTACTTCTTTCTATAGCCATAGTTATTACCTTTAGCATGTGACAATGATGATATTAATCGAATAACACGAAACTGATAAAAGCCAACTTTCATTGTACTAATACCATTCTATCAAACATCCACAATTAAGATAGAAGTTGAATAGTCATCAATTATGTTGAGTTCCTATATGTCTACAGAAATTGACAACACAACGATTTAAGCACAAGTTATTCCTTTTTTTGATTACATAGGGCAAATAAAACTGTTAGAGTTACCCACTAATCATGCACAACGTACATGAACCTATGCTAGCATGGCAAGTTCTAAATCTCAAGATCCACCGTCGTTTCACAAGAGATTAACACCCTATCTTATATGTTCGCGACGCACATAAGACGAATACGCACAACCAATACTAGATATCATGCAATCATCACATACTAAAGTATTAAACAATTAACTAAAAAATTCCATAATAAATCCGTTGCAACCCCATGATCACGATTAGCCCATAATAGAACTTATCGCCATCATGGGTTCATATGAAATCATGATAACAAACACAAGAAAATAATAACTAAACTAATTATATTAAAACAGAGTACGTCACAAGAGTAAATAAGTCAAAGCAAGAAAACTAGCATCCAACGTTACAACAAAACAAGAATCACAAGAATATATGCTTCCTCTTCCTTGCTGTGTGCTAAATCGGTCTTCTTCCTTATCTCCTTCGCTTCTTGCAAAACACAATCTAAAACATAATCTCCTCTTAATACTCTGTGAAAAACATCTCAAATCTACCTATATAATAGTCCCATAAAACTCAGATTACATAGAAGTTGGAAGCCAAATAGAAGTAGAAGTCTAAAATAATATATCTTTTTCCCCGACCCTGCGCGGCCGCTCAGCATTTCTGCGCGGGCGCGCAAGGCTGCTGCGCGGCCGCTCAGCATTGCTGCGCGGGCGCGCAGGACCCTACTGGAAAATTTCCAGGTTTGCTCCGTTTCTTCGCCGTAATCTGCCCGTTCTTTTCCTCTCGCAATGGTGAACACATGCCAAGGCTTATTCTTGATGATTCCTTCTCCGAAATGCAACTAATACCCTGAAATGCATAAACACTAGAAAAATGCATCAAATACACAAAATACTTGATTTCAAGACACCAATTTAAGCCATTTTAAGACGTTCTAAGTGGTATAAAATGCCACTTATCACACCCCCAAACTTAAATCGATGCTTGTCCTCAAGCGTCACAGACTCAAAAACAAATAAAAATATGCATGAATGCAATCTATATGAAAATGCAACGATCCCCCTTACTACAATTAACCAACCAAATTGTCACGTCTCAATGAATGCAGTTAGACACTAAAGATCAATAAACTCATGCAAACGGACATACAGCCAGAAACATGGTGTGTGCAAATGCTTAACAGATATGCTTTGGAACTAGACCAATTACTATGACTAGACTATCCTCAAGGCAATCCTACGATTATACAAAGAATAAAAATTCTAGGCACAAAGTGATATACAACACTACAAGAACTCTGGAGCTTACTACGGAATCGTGCTTTTTATTTACAACTCAAATGCTTATTTGACCGTGCAATGAGTGAGGTCCACAAAAGACTTATACAATGGTATCCATGTAACGAGCGTTAGGTTAGCGGATCCCAGACTCTAAAAGCCTTAGGTCACTAGGCACAAAGTCCCCTAAGAACTTAATAACTCGAATACCAAAGAGCCCACTCTTGATCAATTTTGCAATTTTTTTTTTTTAATAACTCTGAGCAAGTGTGTTTCGCTCCATCTTGCTCAACCCTAGACTACTCGCATAACATGCGAGCCGGCTACTAGCCATTTGACGCCTAGCCACAACTAGCAACAAATTCCATTTTTACTCCATTTTTTTTTCTTTTTCATGCCTTTACCACTAAGAACCTATTATCAAATTCTAAGCATAATAAATAGATTATCCTCGAAAATAATCAGATCATAACAACAATCTAGTCCTTAAGCATTCTCTAAGACTTAGTGACAATACAAGTGCTTCTAGCATGCATATCAACCTACACAACTTAATATCACTTTAATGCTATCACTACACTCACATCAATATCACAATTCAGTCGATAAATCATTGCAAACGGGATCATGGTATATGCATGAGCTATTTGATATGACAAACAAATAAAGCTATATATATAAAAAAAACTATATGGCAAAAATTATGCAACTATATGAACTAACTATCATGAATATGCAGCTATATGACACACACAAAATATTCCTTAACTACCACCCCCAAACTTAAAATCTTCACTGTCCCCAGTGAAGGTAGTAGAAAGGAACACAGGGTATACCTACTCGGAGTCATCATCATCATCACCCTCAGTGGGTGGAGTATCAGGCGGGGGGTATGCAGAGTCCTCATTAAAAACTGGCCACTGGATATCAGCTCCAAGGCCTCGAAAAGCAGTCCCTAACGCAAGGGTGAGCTCCTGAGCAAACCTGCTCTGCGTCTCATACATGGCATCCATCCGCCGTGAAAGCCTCCTATACTGGGCATCACCCATCCCAGCACCCTCCTGAGCTCTCGAAGAACTAGCCTCACCACGCCCTGGCCTGGCCATAGTAGCACCTCGTGCTGGACGCCCTCCTGGAAGACGATAACCCAGCCCATGCTCCTCAGGCTCACCACCGGTCCACTCCTGCATCCCATTCAGAGTGCCAGAATCTATCGGAGCTGCTGGCAACTGCAACTGCTCATGAGCCGGCCAGTTCACTCCTACTGCACGGCATAGCTTTGTAACCGTGGATGCATAAGGGATGTTCATATGCTTTGCTCCCCTCAAAAACTTCAGAATTCCTTGGTAGATAAACTCACCAAGGTCCACATAGTATTCCTCATTCAGAATTCCCCACAACAACTGTGCTCTCTCAACTGTGACCTCGTGTGCATGTGAAGAAGGCAAAATATTAGCACATATAAATGCATTCCATGCACGGGCATACCTGTTCATGGCGATCGCCGGAAAGTGACGATACTCATTATTGGCTGGACTGCGGTTCCAAACTGTGCCCGGTCGACAGAGAGTCGCACAAATCAAATCCAAGTCAAAGTCCTCAGCAGTCTTTTCATTCCAGTTCTCCTCCTCGGGCTTCCTCTCTCGCTGTCTAATCACACGGCGAATCGCCGCAGGATGATAATCAACCGTCAGCCCACGAACTACAGAAAACCCATTCTTTTCAGCCTTCGCGTTCGCGTAGAACTCGCGAACAACACTCATCGGTACTACTTCAGGTGACTCACAAAAAGCTATCCACCCCTTCTCTGCAATCATGGGCAACAACTCACCATCCCTCCCTGATGGTAAAAACCCCCTCTCCTTCAGAATCGGCTTCCCCAACAGCCTAGTGTACTCCTCCTCCGCGGTTCTGTCAGTTAACCGAGGCCTTGCAGCAGTACCCCTTGATGAATCAGCAGTGGGAACTGTGCTGCTGCTGTCAATAGTGCGTGCTCTCTTGGGTGCCATTGATTTGTGAATAAAAGTGTGTAAGAACTGATTTTTGATGTTTATGTGAGGGTTTAAGTGTAGGAAGTTTGTGGGAGATATGTGGGATAGGTGTATGTATATATAGGGTGTGGAGTAGGTTAAATTAGATTAGGAGTGGGGTTGAGGGATAAAATCATGGGGTAATGGGAAAAGAATTCGTGGGTTTATGGGCTGTGATGGGTTTTTTGTGTGTTTTTTTTTTTTTTTTGAACTGTAAAAAAAATTTTCTGGAACTCGACCCATGCGCGGCCGCTCAACATTTCTGCGCGGGCGCGCAGCAAGCTGCGCGGCCGCTCAGCATAGCTGCGCGGGCGCGCAGAGGGTCTCTGGAATTTTTTTTTTCAGCCCCTGTTTTCTGATTTTTTTGTGTTTTTGGATAGGTTATTAACTTCTAAGGGTTCCTGTAACAACAATTCATGGGTTGCCTCCCACGCAGCGCTTCTTTTTCGTCATTAGCTTGACGTTCCGTACCTTTCTCACGTAGTCAACAACATGGCACTAACCACCTCTCGGTTTTCCATGTCCCCATAGTAGTGCTTCAACCGCTGACCGTTAACCTTGAATGCTTGGTCCGAATCATTCTCAAAAATTTCCACCGCTCCATGTGGAAATACAGTTTTGACAATAAAAGGTCCAGACCACCTTGATTTCAACTTCCCAGGAAAAAGTCGGAGCCGAGAGTTGAATAACAGAACTTGTTGCCCTGGCACAAATAACTTAGGATGTAGCTTCCTATCGTGCCACCTCTTCACCTTTTCCTTATACATTTTGTTATTCTCGTACGCTTGAAGTCGAAATTCATCAAGTTCATTAAGCTGAAGCATTCTTTTCTTACCAGCTGCATCTAAATCCAGGTTCGATTTCTTCAATGCCCAGTAGGCCTTATGCTCAAGCTCCGCCGGTAGATGACATCCCTTACCGTACACCAACTGAAACGGTGACATCCCAAGTGGAGTTTTGTATGCTGTTCTGTAAGCCCAAACAGCTTCATCGAGCTTTAAAGACCAATCCTTCCTTGACGGACAAACAACCTTCTCCAGAATGCGCTTTATCTCTCTGTTAGACACTTCCGCTTGACCATTTGTTTGCGGATGATAGGCAGTAGCTACTCGATGATTTACATTATAACGCTGCATCATAGAAGTGAACTTACGGTTGCAAAAATGCGATCCTTCATCACTTATGATTACCCGAGGTGTTCCAAACCTTGTGAAAATTTGCTTATGAAGAAAATTTAGCACTGCCTTTGCATCATTTGTCGGTAAAGCTTTAACTTCGACCCATTTTGAGACATAATCGACTGCCAGCAAAATGTACTGATTATTGCAAGACGAGATAAAAGGCCCCATGAAATCGATTCCCCATACATCAAAGACCTCGACTTCAAGCATCACATTTAATGGCATCTCATCCTTCCTTGACAAATTTCCCACTCTTTGGCAACGATCGCACCTTAAAACAAACTGATGAGCATCCTTGAACAAGGTAGGCCAGAAAAAACCTGCTTGCAGAATACGAGCTGCCGTCTTCTCACCTCCATAGTGTCCACCATAAACTGTGGAATGGCAGTCTCGTAATATCCCCTCCGTCTCACAAAACGGGATACATCTCCTGATGATCTGGTCAGCTCCCTGTCTAAACAAATATGGTTCATCCCACATATACCACTTCACCTCATGCAGAAACTTCTTCTTTTGCGCGGATGTCAAATTAGGAGGCATTATATTGCTGACAAGATAGTTTACAATATCTGCAAACCATGGTTCTTCCTCCTAAATTGCAAACAACTGCTCATCCGGAAAAGATTCATTGATTAACGTTCTATCTTGTGAAGTAGAATCGGGATTCTCCAACCTAGAGAGATGGTCAGCTACTTGATTCTCAGTACCTTTTCTATCTTTGATCTCTAACTCAAATTCTTGAAGTAAAAGCACCCAACGAATGAGTCTCGGCTTCGAATCCTTCTTAGAAACCAGATAGCGAATAGCTGCATGATCAGTGAATACTGTCACTTTTGTACCAAGCAGATAAGATCGACATTTCTCAAAGCCAAAGACTATAGCCAAAAGCTCCTTCTCAGTAGTGGTGTAGTTCAATTGGGCCCCATTTAAAGTCTTACTCGCATAGTAGACCACATGGAAGAGATTTTTCTTGCGCTGTCCCAGAACTGCACCTACCGCATAGTCACTCGCATCACACATCATCTCAAACGGTTCTGTCCAATCTGGTGCTGTAATAACTGGTGCCGTGATCAAACTCTCCTTGAGAGTTTCGAATGCTGCCAAACATTCATCATCAAATTTAAAAGGCACACCTTTCTCAAGTAAATTGCACAACGACTTAGATATCTTTGAAAAGTCCTTGATGAATCGCCGATAAAAACCCGCATGACCGAGAAAACTACGGATTCCTTTCACCGAATTAGGTGGGGGAAGATTTTCAATGACTCCCACCTTGGCCTTGTCCACCTCCAGACCTTTGCTAGAGACCTTATGCCCAAGGATAATGCCTTCACGCACCATAAAATGACATTTCTCCCAATTAAGCACCAAATTAGTTTCCACGCATCTTTTGAGTACGGCGCGCAGATTATTCAAGCATTCATCATATGAGTGTCCAAAGACGGAGAAGTCATCCATGAACACTTCGACGTTATTTCCAATCATGTCAGAGAATATAGCCATCATACATCTCTGAAAGGTGACCGGGGCGCCACATAACCCAAACGAAACTCTACGAAAAGCAAATGTGCCAAATGGACAAGTGAAGGTAGTCATTTCCTAATCCTCTGGTGCAATACAAATCTGATTATACCCAGAATAACCATCCAGAAGACAAAAATACTCATGTCCCGCCAATCTGTCAAGCATTTGATCAATGAATGGGAGAGGGAAGTGATCCTTCCTTGTGACTTTGTTCAATTTTCTATAATCCATGCATACTCTCCATCCTGTAACTGTTCGAGTAGGGATGAGCTCGTTCTTTTCATTTGCGACCACAGTGATACCTCCTTTCTTAGGAACACATTGTACAGGGCTCACCCACGAGCTGTCAGAAATAGGATAAATGATGCCTGCATCTAGCCATTTCAGAATTTCTTTCTTCACCACCTCCTTCATGATGGGATTCAGTCTTCGTTGCTGTTCCACAGTTGGCTTACTACCTTCCTCTAACAGAATTTTATGCATATAATATGAAGGACTTATCCCCTTGATGTCTGCTATGGTCCATCCTATAGCCGATTTGAATTCTCTCAAAATCCTTAAGAGCTTGTCTTCCTCACTACCTGAAAGGTCAGCTGAAATAATAACAGGTAACGTAGATGAATCACCTAAAAAAGCATACCTCAAGTGTTCAGGTAATGGTTTGAGCTCCAAGGTAGGTGCTTCCTCTATTGATGGTTTGAGCTTCCCTTCAGCGTTCTTGAGGTCAGAAGTACCAAGAGATTCAAATGGTATATCTAGCTTTCGCTTCCAGGGAGAAGCGTTCAGATATTGTAATTGCTCGTTGCTATCTTCATCATCACTGTCAAATTCCCCCACTAAGGCCTTTTCCAATGCAGCAGACATTAGCATGTGATCGAGTTCCGAAGTAACCGCAGAATCAATCACATCCACTTTTAAACACTCCTCATCTTCTGTAGGGAATTTCATTGCCTTGAATACGTTGAAGGTCACATCCTGATCTTGGACCCGCATAGTAAGTTCCCCTTTTTGCACATCTATCAAGGTACGGCCAGTAGCCAAGAAAGGCCTCCCCAAGATTATGGGAATCTTCTTATCTTCCTCAAAA
This sequence comes from Apium graveolens, assembly GCF_009905375.1. Classification (NCBI taxonomy): domain Eukaryota; kingdom Viridiplantae; phylum Streptophyta; class Magnoliopsida; order Apiales; family Apiaceae; genus Apium; species Apium graveolens. The sequence continues at coordinate 30,091,220 of NC_133654.1, read as the reverse complement.
TCCAGAATAACAAAATCTGCAGGAAAGAAGAGCTTATCCACCTTGAAAAGCACATCCTCAACTATGCCCCTTGGGTAAGTAATGGAACGGTCCGCCAATTATAGCGACATGTATGTGGGTTTTGAATCAGGCAGATCCAGTTTTTTAAAGATCGACAACGGCATCAGATTAATGCTTGCTCCCAAATCACAAAGGCACTTGTCAAAAGTTAGATTGCCAATGGTGCAAGGAATGGTGAAGCTTCCTGGATCTTTCAGTTTTGGTGGTAACTTTTGCTGCAGAACAGCGTTGCATTCTTCCGTCAGAGCAACGGTTTCAAGGTCATCCAGTTTCACCTTCCTTGAGAGAATAGTCTTCATAAACTTCGCATAACTAGGCATTTGTTCCAGAGCCTCAGCGAAGGGTATATTGATGTGAAGTTTCTTGAACACCTCCAGAAACTTCCCGAACTGTCTATCCAGCTTTTGTTGCTGCAATCTCTTAGGAAAAGGTGGTGGAGGATAGAGCTGTTTCTCCCCTGTATTAGCCTCAGGCAGAGTGTGTTCAACAGTAGTCTTCCTTGGTTCCGCCGCTTTCTCCCTTTGCTTAGATTCTTCATCCCTAACTTCAGCTTCGACTTCTTTTGCCTTTTCAGCATCAGCTACTTTTCCAGACCTTAAGGTAATAGCCTTGACTTGCTCTTTGGCTTCCTTCCTGCCTGGTACTTCCGTGTCACTGGGAAGAGTGCCAGGTTGACGATTAAGCACTGCATTGGCTAATTGACCGATTTGATTTTCCAAGGTCTTGATAGAAACCGCCTGACTCTTGCACAACAGCTTAAGTTCCTCAAAATCAGCACTAGTAGGTGTAGCTGCACTTCCCTGTTGAGGATATGATTGCCTTGTAGCATACTGCTGTGGTTGCTGGAATCCAGGTGGGTTAAACTGTTTACTTACTCCTTGCTGATATGGTGGCTGAATAGCATTCTGATTATTCCCCCAGCTGAAATTTGGATGATTTCTGTTGTTAGGATGATAGGTCGCTGGCACAGGCTGCTGTTGTCGCTGATAATTATTCACATACTGAACAGATTCGTTGACAAGAGAACACTGATCCGTAGCATGAGAACCTGCACAAAGCTCACAAACCATAGCTATTTGATTAACTCCATACGTAGCCAGAGAATCAACCTTCATTGATAGCGCTTGGAGCTGGGCTGCAATAGCGGTGGCTGCATCAACTTCCAGAATACCTGCTACCTTGCCTGACGTCATCCTCTGAGTTGGGTTTTGATGCTCATTTGCAGCCATCGTCTCAATAAGATTGTACGCCTCAGTATAGCTTTTAGCCCATAAGGCGCCTCCAGCTGCTGCATCGAGCATGGGCCGAGATTGGGCCCCAAACCATTATAAAAACCAGTGATTACCATCCAATCCGGCATTCCATGATGTGGACATTTTCTCAACATTTCCTTGTAGCGTTCCCAAGCCTCGCACATAGATTCTGTAGGTTGCTGCGCAAATTGAGTAAGAGCACTCCTCATAGCAGCAGTCTTTGCCATTGGATAAAACTTCACCAGAAACTTTTGCGCAAGATCTTGCCACGTAGTGATTGACCCAGCTGGTTCAGAATGTAACCAGTCTTTAGCCTTATCCCTCAGTGAGAATGGGAAAAGCCTCAACTTGATAGCCTCATCAGTCATGCCATTATACTTAAAAGTGCTGCAGATCTCGATAAAATTCCTTATGTGCATGTTGGGGTCTTCAGTTGCCGCTCCTCCAAAAGAAACAGAATTCTGCACCATCTGAATAGTGCCCGGCTTGATTTCAAAGGTGTTAGCTTGAATAGCCGGATGAAGGATGCTTGACTGAATGTCATCAATTTTAGGCCGAGAAAAATCCATAAGAGCTGGATCAGCTTGAACAATATGATCTCCCATGTTTACTGGTTCTTTCTGCTCAGTTCCTGAATCCGAATCCTCAAAATCTAACTTCTCCGGTGTATCAAGAACATCGTCTTTCTCCTCAGCTGTATCTAAGGTCCTCTTGCGAGCACGAGAACGAGTTTGCATAAACGTTTGCTAAAGTACCTGAAACACAACCGAAAAGAGTAATTAACTACTACGTCCTAATCACTGAGTCCTAATGACCAATGATGGTAAGTACATAAACTAAACAAATACGCCGAGTCCCCGGCAGCGGCGCCAAAAAACTTGTTAGGGCGAAATCACGCACTAATATCCACGCAAGTATACGCGTTTGCAAGTAATATAGAATAATTTCTAGTTCGTTCCCTCAGAGACTCAGACTAAGTTATTGTCTAATTTAACTCACTCACCAATGTATGACTACTTCTCAATGTTAAGATAATAACACTTAAAATTGTTGATTAAATATTAACTATAATTAACTACTTAATTAACCACTTAACTAACACTTCAAATTATCAATAATAAAACACTCATGAGATCACAACTTCATTATTACTTCTTTCTATAGCCATAGTTATTACCTTTAGCATGTGACAGTGATGATATTAATCGAATAACACGAAACTGATAAAAGCCAACTTTCATTGTACTAATACCATTCTACCAAACATCCACAATTAAGATAGAAGTTGAATAGTCATCAATTATGTTGAGTTCCTATATGTCTACCGAAATTGACAACACAATGATTTAAGCACAAGTTATTCCTTTTTTTGATTACATAGGGCAAATAAAACTGTTAGAGTTACCCACTAATCATGCACAACGTACATGAACCTATGCTAGCATGGCAAGTTCTAAATCTCAAGATCCACCGTCGCTTCACAAGAGATTAACACCCTATCTTATATGTTCGCGACGCACATAAGACGAATACGCACAACCAATACTAGATATCATGCAATCATCACATCCTAAAGTATTAAACAATTAACTAAAAAATTCCATAATAAATCCGTTGCAACCCCATGATCACGATTAGCCCATAATAGAACTTATTGCCATCATGGGTTCATATGAAATCATGATAACAAACACAAGAAAATAATAACTAAACTAATTATATTAAAACAGAGTACGTCACAAGAGTAAATAAGTCAAAGCAAGAAAACTAGCATCCAACATTACAACAAAACAAGAATCACAAGAATATATGCTTCCTCTTCGTTGCTGTGTGCTAAATCGGTCTTCTTCCTTATCTCATTCGCTTCTTGCAAAACACAATCTAAAACATAATCTCCTCTTAATACTCTGTGAAAAACGTCTCAAATCTACCTATATAATAGTCCCATAAAACTCAGATTACATAGAAGTTGGAAGCCAAACAGAAGTAGAAGTCTAAAATAATATATCTTTTTCCCCGACCCTGCGCGGCCGCTCAGCATTTCACCGCGGGCGCGCAAGGCTGCTGCGCGGCCGCTCAGCATTGCTGCGCGGGCGCGCAGGACCCTACTGGAAAATTTCCAGGTTTGCTCCGTTTCTTCACCGTAATCTTCCCGTTCTTTTCCTCTCGCAATGGTGAACACATGCCAAGGCTTATTCTTGATGATTCCTTCTCCGAAATGCAACTAATACCCTGAAATGCATAAACACTAGAAAAACGCATCAAATACACAAAATACTTGATTTCAAGACACCAATTTAAGCCATTTTAAGACGTTCTAAGTGGTATAAAATGCCACTTATCACCACTTCACATCAGTCTTTCCATCAAATTCTTCTCACACACTTATCTTCATACTTCTTCTTTCAAAAACACAATGGTCAGATACAACATGTTTTTGAATTACCAAAACTTCAATATGGAGCTAAGCTGTGCCGATTGGCAGTAGGAATGGCATGTCACAGCCATTCCTGAGGAGATATGGGACTCTGTCCCACAGGAGGTACTGACACACCTCCTGTTCTTCTATATGGACTACCATCGCCATCTGGAGCGATTGGAGGAGGAAAGGCCGGCAGCTCTCCACCAGCAAGAACGAATCATCAGACTCGCCATTCTGTTTATCGAGAGTAGGAAGAAGAAGAAATGATTTAATCTTGTCTTCTTCCTGTTTTTCTTCATCATCAGCTTTGTCAGGCTTCTTAGCTAGGACTAAGGTTGTTGATGTTCGGTTTAGAAGCTTAGGGAAAATCTTGTATAAGTATTGATGTAATTTCCATTTTATAAATGTATTGTCTTGATATATTAATGAAAGTTGTTTTTACTTCAAGATTTTGTCTCTGAGTTATTTTATCTTGTGTTGATAAATCCTGATTGATATTCTGATGACCATATAAATTTTGTTTTATATTAAGTTCTGATTCGTTTTCAGCACTTACTTATCTAATTTATCTTGGTCATTTTCATGTGATGTATTTTCAGAATATTAATGATGCAGTGAAAAATAATTCAATCAGTGATAACGGTTTAAATTTTGAATTAAAACTGTTTCTCTTGATAAATGGAACGGTTTTTCCTTGAAACTAGGCAAATGGGTAAATAATGATTCCTGTTTTCTCGAGCCCAGTAACTGTCCGTTATTACTGCATGTCTGACAGGTGTCCAACGGTAACATTTTTGTTCAGAGTATAAGTACAACAGAGAGAAGATTTCTTTAATCTTTTATTTTCTTCATATTTTATCTCTCTCCTTACTTTTACTCTCTTTCTCTTTATTTCTCACGTTGGTTTTTCATACAGACATTATATCAAACACCTAACAGGCATACTTGAATCTCAATTTTTTTTCATATGGCACCAAAGGATTTAATCATTGATGGAGCTAAGTTTGTCCCCAACAACTATGCTGCAGTTCTTGATCACACTGAAGCTCAATCTGAATTGCACTTTGTGCAAGATCTTCTTGCACATAGTGAGGTTGGGTATGCATTAACACAGCCTGAATTCTTTTCAAGCCAACAAGTTCTGAGGTTTTGGAGGACTGGACTTTTTGATGATGGTGGACAACGTGGAACTCCCAGTATTATCTTCCAATTAGGTGATTCATCCTTTGTAGTCACTCCTGGTACAGTACGCAGGGCTTTACATCTTCCAGAAGATTGTACTTTCTCAATTCCAGAGGACTCAGCCCTTCGAGAGTTAATGGCTGAATTGGGATATGAAAAGAGTCTGACGAAACTTGGACAGTTGAAACGGGCTAATATCAGGAGAGAATGGAGTTTCTTCTTTGATTGCATCACCAAAGCTTTTGGGAACAAATGTTCGAATTTTGATGCTATTCCAATTATGAGTCAGCACATCGGGTATGCAATTATCAATCAAACTCATTTTGATTTTGCAACTGCTTTAATTGGTTTTATTGGGGATAGGATGATAGAGGATCGAGATGTTGTTTATTTTGCTAGATTCTGTCAACTTATTTACACTTATTGTACTGATGAACCTCATTTAGTCAGCACCCAAACCCCACCTTTTAAGGTTGTAAAACGATACTTTAATGACCTGGTAAATGCTGATACTAAGAAAAAAGTGGTTACACCATTACAGATTCCTCAGTCTGTAAAATAGATCCTAGTAAATGCTGATCCTGATACTTATAGATCTGTTTACTCTGATGTCCAACCAACTCCATACACCCAAAATCCATCAACCTCAGTACCTACCTCTCATTCTACTCAACCTACCCTCAGAACATATCTCAAATCCTATCTCTCCACTTCACAGACTGCTCAACCTTCATCTTCAGCACCTACTGTGAAATCTTCATCTTCCAAGCCAAAGAGGACAAAGAATGTTCCTCAAACACCTCAAAAGAGAAGGAGGATTGCATTAAGAGATGAATCTGATTCTGAGGAACCGGTTCCTGCTAGAGAACCTGTTGTAACTGAAGCTGAGAAAGAGATTTCTCAGAAGGATTCTGAAATTGGGGGTTCTAGGCTTCTCAAGAGGCTTAGACGAATGACAGTTCCTGATACTCCCAAGGAATCCAAATCAACAAGGAAGTACAAGAAACAGAGGGCACAAAGGCCAGTTTCAGATGATAAAGAGGAAGCAGCTAAGGAAGGGGATCAGGAATCTCTGATCTCACAAGACAAGGAATTTGCTCCAGTCACTTCTTCTCCATCAATTCCATCTCAGGAAGCTGTATCTGACAAGGTTAACTCACCATCTGTGTCTCTTGTTGATCCAGGCACAAGTGCTGATATTGATGTTCAACACTTGGTTGTGTCTGAAGTATTTCTCTTAGAAGCTCCAACAGCAAATAATCCTTCCACAACACCTGTTACTGATGCTGTTCAAACTCCAGAGTTATCAACACCTTCTCTGCATCAAGATGCTGATGATCAGACTTTAGGTGAGCATCAGGATATGGCTGTTGATCAGAACTTAGTATCAGATCAGCAATTAGAGGATGCTGAAGCCTTCATTGCTACTCACACTGTTGTCTTATCAGAAGATACTGATTCTTTAAGTTCTGATGCTGCAAATGCTGGAGATACTGGTGATGCTGCTCCAACTGTAGATGCTGATGAAGCAGGTCCTTCAGGACATACTCCTCAACAGACTCTTCCTAAGTCTGAACTGGTAAAGAAGTTTGTTACCGGGGAAGCACCAGTACCTTGGAGTGAAACTCCTGCAGGTCAGGAGTGGACTAAGGAATGGAACTCAGTTTCATGTGTTCCAACTGAAAAACATCTTGCTGAGCACTTGACTAAAGCTGATAAAATGTTAAATTCTGATGATTTTAAAACCCAGCTTAGAGTCACTGCATTGAGTACTAAACATCTACAAGATCTTCATTCAACTACTCATGCAGAGCTACACAAGATTCAGGAGAACTTTATCAAACAGGAACAAGTTTGGAAAATTGATAAGAAAAAGTTCTTTCAACCTACCATTGACAGGATTGCTTATATTAAGAAAACTCATGAGAAACAACAAGCTCAGATTGATGAAATTCTGACAAATCAAGCTTCTCAGCAATCGCAACTTACTGAAATCCAATCCTCAGTGGAATTACTTATCTCTCTTTTACTACCTGCTGATGCCAAAAAGGGGGAGAAGGTAATTAAGTTCAAATGCAAAACTAACAAGACACTGCAAGGAAAGGATGATGGAAATGATGATCAAGGATACTCTGGAATGGGTAGCGGTCATAGTCAAGGTAGAAGGTTTACATCAAGACAAGCTAGTCACAGGACAAGTTCTGATACTGGGAAAAGAATAAATTCTGCTGCTGGTAAAAGGATAAGTTCTGATGAACTTCTAGATCTTGATGAGGAAATGTCAAGACAGTTATTTCTTCAAAAAAATCCAGGAATGGACTTGGAAAGTTTAAAGGAAGAAGAAGCCAGACTTAAATCAGAGAAAGTCACATCTAAATCTGAAGCTTCTGGTAAAAAATCACTTCCAAAACTCAAAGGCATTGTGATCAAAGAAAGGACACATACTGAAGCAACATTGGCTAGATCACAACCACAGATAGATCCAAGATCCAAGGGTAAAGAAAAGGTTGGTGAACCTATCAAGGTTTATGTACCTCCTGAGGAAGAAGAAATTACTGATGAAAAGGATGATCTTGCTCTGACTTCAAGAAAAATTCTTAAAACAACCTCTGACATGGCTCAAGTTGTTCAGAGTCAAGAATTTGTAAGTTCTGATATTCAGAAGAAGCAAGTAACCTCTGACATAGCTCAAGTTAACTTGATATCAGAAAATAGATCAAAGACACTCCTACAAGGATTCACTAAAGCAAAACAGACTCAATCTTTGAAGACTACTGCAAGTGGTTTTGAAGCAAGAGTTACTGGAAAGGAAGCTAGAGATAAAACTGGATTGGGAAGTGCTGATGAAAGAAGAGTACATAACACTACCAATGATCCAACTTCCTTGAGTGAACCAGGTATTGGAGCAACTCCTGAGAGATTGAATCAACTGGAATCTATACAGATGGTTTACCATACCTACTTGAAAGAATACATCATGTTGTATTTCATGACAGATGGTAGGGTTTATCATATAAGACAAAATGCCATTCCATTGAAGTATTTTGAAGAATTGGAGCTTGTACTTTTCTTACTTCAAGTGGATGACAGAATAACAGGGACTGCTGCAAACTACTTAAAAGAACAGATTCAGAGACAGAAAAGGCTTTATTCTGTTAAGTCTGACAGCATATATGTTCCAAAGTACAGAGATCACAATGGTGATATTGTTGATATGAAGCCTAATACTGCACAGATCAGAACATATCTTGGTATTAAGGGAATTGAATTCAATCTAGAGTCTGACAAAGCTTATGTCATAAGACTAGATCAGGAGTTGATAAAAGCAAAGATCAATGATCTCAGAGCTGCAATCTTTCAAACTGGTGAAGATACTGCAGAGCTTAAAGATGTCAAAAGGAGAATGATTGATGAACTCAGATATGCTGAGAAATGTTTGTTGAAGAACTATCTCAGAACAACTCCTGACATCAGAGAGATCAGAAAATGATGAAGCCAAGTCGAAGATCTACAACTGCTTAAATTCTGATATTTATACAGACTGAAGTTGTTATCAGAAGTTGAAATTGGTAAAAGCTTTAAGGACTGTAAGTTGTAGTTATCTAGTCTAATTCTCATGCATTTGTACCTAATGTTTTTGACATCATCAAATATCTGTTAAACTTGTATATTATGTTAATTTACAAGTTGGGGGAGATTGTTAGATATATTTGATAATGTCATGGCTAATATGTTTTATGTTTAGCTTTCAGATCTTACTTGAACAGGATAAATCAGTACTTAACTGTTGATCAGTACTTATACTGGAAGTCAGGACTTAAGGATATCAGTACTTATGTTATCAGGAGATAATCATCAGAAGATAGATATCAGAACTTAAGTGCTGAAGGACGATCAGATAAGGACAGTAGCTGATTAAAGGAAAGAAGATCAAGATAAACATAAGAAGAGATATGCATGAAGAAGGAATTCTGTAAAGATTGGAATACTTGGAAGAAAAGATATCTGATTGATATATTTTAAGAAGCAGAATTATATTCCATATCAATTAGCGATTATCTTGTAACTGTGTAGTATATAAACACAGACATAGGATTTACACTATAAGTGTTATCATTATTAGAGAAGATTATTCATTGTAACCCTAGCAGCTCTCGTGATATTTGTTCATCACTGAGAGATAACAGTTCCATACTGTAACAGAGTTTATTGTTTCAATAAAGTTTGTTTTCTGTTACTTAAGTTCTTAAAGTTCGATTTGAGTGTACTATACACTGTATTCACCCCCTCTACAGTGTGTGTGTGACCTAACAGGAAACGATCCCTAAATTACCAGAAAATCCCGAAAACACGTAAAATACACTTAGACGCGCATAAAATCAAATAAAGCAGGTATCTTAATAAGAACGCTGAGAAATACGTGTCCCGATTACAAATAGATTCATATAATTACAGTTTAAACATATTTTAATCAATCGGAAAATTCTCTGGCCCGCACAGAAACACACATAACAGATATAACATCTCATATCATGGCATTAATTACTTTAAACACATAATATTTATTTATTTAACATATAATATTCACATAATTTTCCCGGTTATTACAGCATGGGTCCATAGAATGATGGACGGAATTGTAAATATTCAGACACGTGAAATACGATGCTATAATACTTTATGTTGATATATATAAATATATGTTTTGTTCTTCTATGACAAACCTCTATAGTTTAGAGGTAGATTCCAAGCCAGATATTTTGTGGCAGTATATTTTATATATATACAATTCTCTTCAATTTGTTCTTTTCTCTCCTTTTCATTTCATATAAGCTGAGAAGAACAACCCTTCCAGAAGGGGAGGTATTGCCGAATGACTATCTATCTGTGTGATAGAAGCCTAGTAGGATACCATCTATTGTTTAATTACTTGTCAATACTAAAGGCTGGCCACCTTCTGTACTAACTATGCAATGTAACAAGTGTTCATGATCATAGTGATCTCTCAATAAATTCTTTTACTTCTATATGAAGGACCAAGCTTTCGAAGATGGAGGCAGCTAGAGATGAAGAGGTACCAAGTATGGTGGTATTCCGATTCTAACGTGTTCGTGATACTAAGGTTGACGTGATTATTAAAAGGTTATAGAACTTTAACGAGCAAAAGTGTAATCAGTATAAAATTTGGTACGGAAGGTAGTAACTATTACGAACTGGAAAAGAGTGGGTATTGAGAAGCAAAAGCTGTAGATCTAGATTAGATAATGAGAGTCTGTACAATAGACTTGAAAGAAATTTGGAATGATCACTTAACGCGAATTGAGTTTTCTTACGATAATCGATCGTATGTCAGTATCGAGGTATCGCCTTATGAGATCCTTGAGGGAAGAAAATGTCGATCTCCGTTATGTTAGGATGAAGTTGTAGAGCGCAAGATGCTCGGACCCACAGTAGTCCAAAGGACCAAGGATATAATAGATCTAATCAGAGGACGGCTGGTAGTAGCCCGAGATGGACATAAGAAGTATGTGGATTCGACACGAAAGGACAAAGAATAGGAAGTAGGGGACCTAGTGTTGTTACAGGTATTCCCTGGGAAAGGATGGATGAGGTTCCAAAAGAAAGGAAAGCTAAGCCTACGAATTGTTGGACCCTTTGAGGTATTAAGATGTATTGGGAAGTTAGCATATGAGCTATCCCTACCCCCGAACATATAGCAAGTTCATAACGTGTTCCACGTATCAATGTTAAGGAAGTATAATTCGGATGCCAGACAAATAGGGGCATATGAGCGCATAGGCATGCAACCAGACGTAACCTATATGAAGCAACCAGAAAGGGTTATAGATCGAAAAATAACAAGTGCTTAGGAGAAGAGTTATCAAACTAGGCAGAATTTGGTGGTAGAACCACAATGTGGGAAAATTTACTTGAGACTTAGAAAGTGTAATGCTAAGAGAGCATCCCTATTCATTTTCTATCTGATTCCGGGACGAAATCCTTTTAAGGAGGGGAGACTGTAATAACCCCAATTTTTGGAAATTTTTGAAACACGGATGAATAGTAACTTTTGCTGATGATGCTGATTAAGGAAAATTATCAGAACACACTATATAGGAGTACTGTTATGGAAATTCTAAGATCATATTAGTACTCCATAAAGTAAATAAGTGTATGTAAAGATCGTCAGAATCCAAATTCGAACACTTTGATTTTTCCCGAAAATCCACCAGATACCGAAAGAATTGAGTATAAGGTAACATGATTAAAAGGATTTAAATTCAAGGATTATAAGAGAGGATCATAAAAGGAATACAAAATATTGAGAAAGGTTTAGGGGAACCCAGGTAATAAGATCCCGGATATGATCCCTCAAACGACGAATGAGAACGAAAGTTAAGCGAACTGGTAAAACAAATAAGCGATCAAGAGACAAGCTTGTACAAGAAGCCAAGGATTGTGACATCATCAAACCACAAGAAAGAGACATGTGGCAAATGGATGACATAGGCATGGTGACATAAGCATGACAAATGGAGGGATTGGTTGGTTGATTTTAAGCCATTCATTTTTTACCATGGTAAAAGGATAATTAACAAAACAAAACAAAGCAACCAAGCCAAAACAAATCAAAAACACAAAATACAAGTTGACTTTCATTTCCTTCAAAAAGCTCTCGGCCAAAATCAGAGCAGCAACTTCAAACTACCATATCTCCTTCAATACTCACTCAAATAGTATGTTCTATAGCTCTTTGGAAAGGTATTGAGATGGCCTACAACTCTTGTTCACAAGTCTCGTCCAAATAAGCATGGTAAGACCCTCGTTTTGACAGTTATTTCAATCTGACTTTTAGAAACTTCAAAATCTAACTTTGTGTTTTTGATTTCTTTGGAAAGATCAAGCTTGTAGGAGGCTCCCTAAGACTTCCTAGCTACTCTAATCACTCCAAGAAAGGTATAACACCTCCAAACCCTAACTTTACTTTGAGTATTATGATGGTTATAGTAAATGAGAAGCATGATGCTTGTGTGTTTAGAGTTTGGATTGGATTTGTAGTGATTTGGATGTTGAAATCTTGTTTATAGTTAATGAAACTTAAGTATAGCTAGTAGTTCATGTGTGGGGTTGTATAAATTGGAAAATCTTGAGGTTTGGGGACTGATGTAGTAAGGTTTGGATGAGGGTTGGTTGTATTGTTGGTTGTGAGTTGAATGGTGGTTGTTTGGAATGGTTTAAAAATTGGAAATCGCGTAAACATAAACGTCATAATGCCCGATTTTCCTTAACTGTTCTGTTCTTAACTTTAGTACCCGTGAACTCACTGAAAGATTCTAACCTTTGCCATGTTTAGATAGTTCATGTTACGAGCTTCGTTTTGATATGTGGTTCTCTTGAATCCGATGTACGGTTTAGGAGAAACGACCGTTTTAAGTAACAACGTTTCGCGAACGAACCATTACCCCTCGCCTTACTTTGAAACCCTGGTTAAGGCCATTAAATGACTAATTGGAGTATGAAACAATTATTTAAAGTGGACTAGGCAGTTGGTAGGGTATTCGCGAAAGCGTCGCCTTAAAATTCGTAACGGTTAATTTATTAAAAATGGTGGAGCCGAGTGTACTCAAATGACTTATGTGATTTGTTAAGCTTAGAAATGACCATAAGCAAACGTTAGGGTTCAATTGGTTAAAGTCTAGTTTCTTAAGCGACCCTGGTTTAATTCCGGCTTATGTTGTTGTTCATAGGTTACCGGACCCACTCTAAGCTTAAGTCTACCCCGGAGCACTCATGCAAGTTTTCTACCCGTTATACTGTTGTTGTGATGTATATATGTATATGCATTATCTTGTGATAAGTGCATGATTATTATTAGCAAAGTCTTGCGATATATTGGAGCATGTGATATGATATTTATATGCATGCATGTTTCATAATCTTGATATCTAATTGTTGATTCATTGCTTATAAACTGCATAATACCTATGCTAGAGATAAGCAGTAGTTGCGTATACCCTTAGTATAGGGGACCCAAAGGTGGATATTTTCTAAACCGGGAGTCGATGTTCCCGAGTATATTATATATATATATATTTATATTTATATTTATATATAGATATAGTTTTCAAAAATATTAATCGAATAAGGTTTATTCGATAACTTTATTTTAAATAATGAATATTAGTTGAATATTCATTCGAGGACTTATAACTCCGTTTATTTCATTTAATGAATATTAGTTGAATATTCATTCGAGGACTTATGACTCCGTTTATTTCATTTAATAAATATTAGTTGAATATTCATTCGAGGACTTATGACTCCGTTTATTTCATTTAATGAATATTAGTTGAATATTCATTCGAGGACTTATGACTCCGTTTATTTCATTTAATGAATATTATTAGTTGAATATTCATTCGAGGACTTATGAATCCGTTTATTTTATTTAATGAGTATTATTTAGAATATTCATTCGAGGACTTATGACTCCGTTTATTTTATTTAATGAATATTACTTGAATATTCATTCGAGGACTTACGACTCCATTTATTTTATTTAATGAATATTATTTTGAATATTCATTCGAGGACTTATGACTCCGTTTATTTTATTTAATGAATATTCATTCGAGGACTTACGACTCTATTTATTCTATTTAATGAATATTATTTTGAATATTCATTCGAGGACTTATGACTCCGCTTATTTACTAAATAATATTCTTTATTTTATTAAAGAATAATATTTCGATAATCAAACTTATTTTCGATTATTCAAATAAAGATCATACTTTCGTATAAGTATATCTTTGGTTATTTAATATCCATTTAAGTATGAGTTTTAAAACTTCTACTTCAATTATTTTTATAAGGATTACTCTTCATGGGAATATTATTTAAATAATAATATTCAGATATTTTCTAATATATCGGGACTGATTTATTTCATTAAATCAGCATTACTCCAAACATTCTTAAAAATGTTTTCGAGTCTTCAAAATGATTTTTAAGAGTTAGGGCGGATCCCAAAACTCAATTTTATATTTAAGATCTTTCTTTCGAAGGGGATTTAAATACTCGCTCAAAACCTAAGGGATCCGGCTCTGTGGTGTATTTTATATTCGCAACGAGGTTGCTGTTTTGAGAAAACAATTTGATTACTTGCCCAATGTTCGGGAATTAAGCCCATCTAATTGAGTCGGCATAAGCGACATGCCGGGGTACGGTCTATCAAAGTGTAAGTGGCTGGGTGGCAATCCATCAACGCGTAAGAGGCCGGGTGGCGGTCCAGCACAAGGTCCTAATGCGGCCAGGGTGATGACCGGTGGGGGATTCATCCATCTACTAGTAGAAAAGGTTATTTATTGGTATCTTTGCCTGATCAACAAGATATCGGGTTTATGCCAAAATTCTTTTCTTTCCAAATTCATTGGATATTACAACTCTGTTCATACTTTACATGACAGAGGTTTTCAGGAAATGTATGATATATATATATATATGGATATATATATATATATATATATATATCGGGACTTAATGAAGTATCTCGTAACTTCATTTCATTCAATAATATTTCTGAATATATTCAAGTCTTATCTTGTAGTCTCATCTATGTGATGAACTTTTGAAACTGATGATACCTTGAACGGTGGTAGTTCAAGTAGTATCCGGAAAAGATATAAGTATATTGGAGTATCTTGTAACTTCATATTTTCAACTTATATCTGGTTAATGATTATCTTATGCATGACAAAGATTTTCACAAAAATGTTGAGACAAGGTTAGATATATATGATCACCTTGCAACGATATTTTTATACAGTTATAAACTGGAACTCTGTGTATATTATACATGTCAGAGGATTTTAAAGATTTTGAAAAGTATATATGTATATATATACTGAATATTTTGCGACTTGGTCGCGTTAAGATATCAAACTTGGTTCATTTCTTCTTGACCAAGACTTTCATGAGTACTATGAGAATGCTCATATATTGTTAATTATTATACATATTATTTCGGTGGGCTTGTTGTTCACCCTTGCTTTCTTCTTTCATCACACAACAACAGATAGACATGATGAACAGGATCAAGCTCCCAATTTGTGAGCGGTTAGGAAACGTTCCGCAGTTTCCTATAGGCGTTGATGCCGTTGTAGCTGAGGTAGGAACTACGAGTAGGCTAGGCTTTCAACTTTTGTTGTACCGGACTTATGTATCTATATGAATTGTAATAATGGCAAAGAAATGTAAATTTATTCAGAAACCCTCTTGAGGGGTAATGGCTTATAATGTGGAATAAAATGACTTGTGTTATTTTTGGTATTCATCTCTGAGACTATAACGTGTGGCGTGTGTGTGTATATTGTGGGGTCACAGTACGGAGTAGTTGATTGTTTATTAAGATTGGGTGTTATTAAGGGAAATGGAACTCGTGACAACCCGGATCCCCGACCCCGGATTTGGGGGTGTTACAATGATGTTAGCTAACCACCTCTCTGAGGGAATTGTGCTTGAGAACCCAACCAACAAACTAGATTGTTGGGTTCAAGAGAGAAGAATTATTACAGATTTGAACAGGGCAAACCATCACAAATAGGTGCCACTCTTCTATTTCCCTGTAATGGAAGCACCTCAAGTAAGTGAGGTAAGTTCATCTGTCTCTGCTCTTCCAACCTCATAAATTTCTTTGCATTCTAGTGTAGCTATGACAACTGTGTCATTGACCCAACAGTTCCCTACCCAAGCTACCAAATCCAAAATTTCTAAATCCAAGTCAAAGAAAGCCCCCTCTGGCATCTCTCAAAAGATGCCAGTTGCAAAATCCACCAAATCTAAAGAGGGGAGTGTGAAGGTGGGTAAGGTAGGTGAGGGACAGGGTGAACATCAAAGAAACCCTAAGGATAAGGTTGGAGAGTTGAGTGTTTCCCAACCTAGCCACACTGCAGTTTCCCAACAAATTGCAGTGTTTAATAAGGAAATAAGCTCATTGCTAGTTGCATCCTCCCAAAAGGATATGACTATTGAACAAAGCTCTCAACCAAGAGCACAGGCCAAAAAGGTAAGGAACACAAGCTCACCCCAAACCTATACTAGAAAGAAGAAACCAAAAACTCTTGGGGATGCACAGGGTTCACACACTGTGCAAACTGGTGCTAAAGACACAGTTACTACACCTTTTCAAAGTCAGATTGATGTGGCTCCAATAAATGTGGAGTCACAGCCAAAATCTTTAGTTATAGAAGCACCCCAACCATAAAATTCTCCCACAAACTCTCTGGATGTGGATATGATCAACACATCAATTCCTGATTCGCCTTCTTTA
Organism: Apium graveolens; assembly: GCF_009905375.1. Lineage (NCBI taxonomy): Eukaryota > Viridiplantae > Streptophyta > Magnoliopsida > Apiales > Apiaceae > Apium > Apium graveolens. The sequence goes on along the minus strand of NC_133654.1, from coordinate 30,074,971 downwards.
ACTCTGTTGGGGAAGCCAAAATCTAGTGCAAGTGAGCATCATCTTTTGGATGATTTGTTGGCTCACTTGCCAATTCTTTCAGGAAATGTTGAGACATCTGTGCCAAAATTCTCATCAATTTGCACAGAGTCCACAATAGTTTTCACTCCAAACTCATTTATTCCTACTTTCTCGATGGATATTGTTCATCCATCGAGTAGTGATTGTATCCCGACGGATAAGCTTAACAGCAGTTATCCGCCGGATAGTCAAACTGCTAACCCGATGGATGTCCCTTATCTGTCAAGTGTCTCTGCACAGCTTCAAATTTCATCAATTATCTCAAGTGCAGAAGACTTAATGGTAGTACAATCACTCCTAGAATTGAGGGAAGAGAGTGTTATGAGTGAGAGTCTGGGTTGCTCCCAGGAAAAAGGAGAGGAAAATAGTGAAAATATGCAATCCAGTTCTTCAGGATTGGCAAAAGAGAGTGTGAGGAGTCCCACCTTAGATGGTGAAGGTGAGGGTGTGAGGGTGGGGAGCCAAGGTGAGACCTTGATGCAACAAAAGAGAGATAATGAGAGAAATGCATGTACAGGAGATATAAGGGTGGATGTCATTGTAAGTGAGTTAATGAATGTCTAGGATGCAGACATGGAGGGACTATCTCAGCGACCTCAAGCTGTTATAGATTCTACCTCCCTTGATGCTGAGACATTTACTCACCCTGTTCCAGCATAACAACTTTTAGCTGAACAGGGCAATGACAATGCAGAAAGGATGCTCAACTTGGTGCACACCACACAGTCAATGCTAAGAGCTAAGAATGCCATCACAGCTTTGCCCTCTACAACTGGTGATGTTGATTATGAGACTGGTGGTTTAGAAGAATTCTTTGGAGGTGAAGGTGGAGAAAGTGAAGAAGAGCCATTGGACATAGGGGGAGAAGTAGGCTCTAGTTCGAGATCAGGCATGCCATCTTGGGAATTTTCAAAGCACTGTGATGAACACCAGTTCAAGACAAACCTGATTCAACTCATAAATCAGATAAATTCTGCTCTTCAAACCACCACAAATGCCAACACCAAAAATCTCCTTCAAGCACATCTTGCTTCTCTGCAACTACAAAAAATCCAAGGTTTTCAACATGCTCGAGATGTCAACACTATCAAAGGTGATATTGATGAGATGAAAAAGGCCATTTCTGACAAGATGGACTCTAAACTTCCAGAAGCTACAATGCTTGACATTAATAGACAGCTCAGGAAAAATTCTGATCTTGCCACAAAGATAGATGCCTTGGATACAAGAATGACAGCAATGGAAGCATCTCTTACAGTAATTCATCTACACCAAGCTCAACAAACAGACTTGCTTCAGAAACTGGTGGCTGCACAAACCTCCTCCTCTACTCAGCTTGATGATAAAAAAGGGGGAGATAAAGAGTTCTAGGAGTGAGGGGGAGAAAAAAGTACTCAACATTCAAGTTAGCAAAGTAATTGTGCCTACAATTACTATCTCAAAGCCACCAGCTAAGGACAACATTGATATGATAAATGAAGCAGCAACCAATATAAGAGCAGCTGAAAAGGAGCAGTTGATTTCAATCAACTGGGAGAAAATTGATGAGGATATTTAAAAGAAGTTTGGGCTAGCAAAGAAGCCAGAATATTCAGTCATTCATCACTCTCAAGTCAGGAAAATCTCTGTGAATGAAATGAGCATGAACTATCTGGAAAGAGGATAGTCATCCTGCATCAAATCTCCAAAGGCTGAAGTACTTTTGAAGTCAAGGGTGAACTATCCAAAAACCTCACTAAAGAACCCTTTGGACACAGTGTATGAGACACCTAAGCCTGATGAGAAGAAACTGTTGTCAAGATCCTTTGCCTTCTACAAGGATCCAGCTGATTCAGCTTTGAAAAGGAGAATTACTAAAGTTTTCAGGAATGGTAAAGAAATTTGTGTGATGGCTGGACATCCTCAATTTGCTGAAGCAAAGAGAGAAGAAAAGGCAAGATTGAAGCAAGAAAAGAAGCAAGCTGCTATAGATGCTAAAAGGGTTAAATAAAAGAAAGAGCAAGCTGCTATCTTGGCCAAGCTACAAGTTGTGAAACCAACACAACAAATTCCTGCTCAGCCATCTGAAATCACTGAATCTCAAGATCCAAAGAAGCAAGTTGAACCACAACAGAAAAATCTCACAGATACAAGGAATTGGCCAAAAGAACCAAAAGGAAATTGAACTTTGTTGGTAAGGAATTGGAGGATCAGTTTCCCAAGGAATCCATTCCAACTACAACTCTAGCATCAAAACCCTCAGTGGTATTTGAAGACATTAAGGTGGTGGATCCTTACAGGAACATTCATGGTGAACCTATTGTGCCTAAGGATGAACCAATAGACTGGGAAAGTCTACCAATTCCTGACTTCAATTTTCCAATCCTTAATAAGCCAAAGAGAACAAAGTCAAGAGCAGTCAAGAAAGTGAAGTTGTCACCTCTCAAATCCAAATCTCTAATCAAAGCTCAATCCAAAGTCAACAAGGGAGATTACATGTAATTATGTGACATCAAGGAATTCTATAATCTAAACCTCTATCTAGATGAACTGGAAGAATTAGAGGGATTGATGCCTACAGGAATCTACCTGAAAGGTTAGTTTTCAAGTATAAGGGATGAAAGGAGATTCAATGGCCACTTCACATGATCCTTCAAGAAAGCCAATCTGTGTTGATAAAGGTTTATTCATCATTCAAGAAGAACTTTGGATTCAATATAACTGCAAGAAGACTGGTTCTAAAGAAGATTGAAGAACTGAGGAGTATTAGAGCTAAAGATGCACTCCCAAAGACTCTAACTATTCCTTATACTGGAAGTAGAGTGCATTTAAGGCCCTACTGGCTGATGGAGTTCGTGGATGACAAAGGAGTTAGAAGATTTTTCAGATTAGAAGAGCAATTGAGCATCTCTAGCAATGAGACTCTTTTGGAGATGCAAGAAAAGCTAAATCTCTCAGAATCTGATGAACTGGAATTCCACAGACAGCTCCAAAATCAGATAGAAGAAAATAACAGAAAACTTGGAAAGAGATCTAGAACTTCAAGGAATTAGATTAATCTGCTCAGGCTAGAGGAGTATCTTGAAAATGACTGTTAGCTAATCTTTGTGCATTTTGATATTTGAAGCACTTTACAGTTTTATCTACATACTTTTAAAGTTGTATTTTTTTAGGGTGTTTTGTTATCATCAAGTTTCTTTTAATTTATGGCTATAGTTCCAGTAGACATAAATTGGGGGAGATTGTTGTGGATATGTTGTGAACTTGATGATTGCATTAACAAAACAACTTAGTAGATTTTACTTGGTAAAAAATGTAGCACTCGACGGATAAGAAATATAGTCCCAACGGATGAGTCAATATAGTCCCGACGGATGATGATTTATTATACATCGAGTGAGTAGCTTGTGTAATAATGAGTCTGTAGCACATTTCTGTATACACCTTGTTTAGATTCTGTAGTAGCACTCAAGTCATGTTGACTTTAATTAGATATGCAGAATAGGTTGATTAATTGTACATAGATGATGTCTTGCAATTCTGCATAAATGAAGTGAAGTCAAGTGCCAGATAGCTACCCGACAGATAAACAACAATGCCACTCGACAGATGATCAACAAGGCAACCCGACGGATGATCATGTACCCGACGGATAATCAATTCAAACATCTGTTGACAGTGACACACATTAACATGCGTCGAGTATATGCAAAAGGAATGTGGAAGCCTATTCAACTGGGTTTTAGAGAACAAAGAAGCATTGCCATTTCCATGCTATTATGAAGATATTCAAAGATGTTGGAATAGAGTAATGAAGCAGCATAGTATTAGACTTGATAGATTTTGTTTTATTATCTTGTCTTATTACTTTGTAATCTTGGTGATATATAAACCAAGAAGTAGCAAATAGAACAACAAGAATAATAAGCAGAAAATTCTTAGAGAAACATTTGTAAGCTGTATTCTTAGCATTTCTCTGTAAAAATTAGTTGTTCATATTTGTAAGTAGCTGTGAGCTAATATTGCTACAGAGAGTTCTCTAATATAATATATATCTCTGGTGGATACATTCAAATCCACCAGAAAGTTTTTAAAGACTTGTGTTTTTAATTACTTGTATTTTGATTCATTCCAAGTTATTATTCCGCACTTTGTAAATCAATTCACACAGATATATATTTTAAGTTAGAACACTTTTAAACCAAGAAAAAGTTTCAAGAATTCCATTCAACCCCCCTTCTGTAATTCTTGTTGCATTGTTAGGGATTAACAATAACTCAGATATATTCCCTAGAATAAATATTATCTGAATTGACTCAGGGATAACAAAGTGTCTCAGAGTTTCATACAAAGATCAAGACACCATGGGATATCATTGATGATACTCAGCCTTTTCCAGTATGTGTGTGTGTTACTCCTACCCGTACTTGCAATTTGACAGGAAAGATACATCAGTTGCAACAAACTCAGAGAGTCTTGCAATTATTGATGAAATTGAATGATCAATTTCAGCAGTCAGAGCTCATATCCTCATGATTAATCCATTTCCAAGTGTTACTCAAGCTTACAGAATTGTAGCTCAAGAAGAAAACCTAAGGAGATTTCACAAAACACTTTTAATTTTATTGTTTTTGCTGATGAAAAGAAGCCTTGTCAAGGATAATCCTTTCAGACTCAAGGTGTTCGGCCACAAACCTTTAACAATTATCAAATAAATGGGAACTTTAAAGCCACAAAACAACTACTACTGCTAACACTGCAAAATGCCTGGACATAGCTTGGAAAGATGTTTTAGGATACATGGGTTTCCACCAAATTTTATAGGCAACAAAGACAAGAAAATAGTTGCAATGGTCCTCAATCAACAAGATTCTCAAAATGTTTCTGATGACAAGATCAAAGTGTGAATCAACTCTCTATTAAACAATATAATCAACTATTGGTACTTCTAGGAAAGCATCCCATCTCAGATAATAAAGAGGACTTTGTTGCTTATCATGCATTGTTGGCAGGTAATATTTGTCGAATGTCATCTACTTCTAAAAAGTGGTTGTTAGACAGTGGTGCGATTGATCATGTCAGTCCGGACTTACAAGATTTTTGAGTCATTTCACCCTATAACTAATAGTGATTATTTAATCAACATTCCTGATGGTAGACAGATAAAAGTTCTCCACATAGGCACAGTCAAATTGAATGAAAAGATTATCTTAAAGAAAGTATCACATGTTCCTGGTTTTCACTATAAGCTTATTTATGTCCACAAGTTATGTTAATACATAGATTCCAAGCTTATTTTTTCTGATAATCAATGCATGATACAGGACCATTTGCAGAAAGATCCCCCACTGCTTCTTGGTGATTTGCAAAATGGACTGTATGTTCTTTCTCCTCAAAGATCAATTAACTCTAAAGCTTGTGTTTTTATGGTTGCTGTTGAGAAGACCAAGCTATGGCATTTGAGGCTAGGGCATCTTCCAATTCAACAAATGAAGTCTTATATCCTGATTGTGATGTCGAGTGTACCAGAACAAATATATGTCAGATTTGTCCTCTTGTAAAATAAACTCGAAGTCCTTTTCCTCATAGTAGTATTGAGACTTCCAGTGTACTTCAACTTCTTCATATTAATGTATGGGTCCGTAAAGGACAAAGAATCACAATGGATGTACATAATTTTTAACTATAATGGATGATTACAGTCGTTATACATGGATCATCTTATCAAATTTAAATCCGATATTAAGCAGGTTCTTATAGATTTTTTTAGTTATGCTGAAAATCAGTTCAAAGCTAAGGTGTTATGTATCCGTTCTGATAACGCACTGGAGTTTGTGTAACGCCCCCAAATCTGGGGTCAAGGGATTTGGTCGTCACTATGAAGCCTCAATCCAAAATAACCTGTTAAATTAATAAATAAAAGCCAGCAGAAGATATTTAGCATCTATGACCCCAAACTAATCCAAGATCTTTTAAGGTTACAGTTTAGAAACAAGATATCCAAATTCCACCAATAAATTTTTCACTTTCTTTTAAAACTCTTTTCAACAAATTCCAAACTCAAAGCTAAACCCCCTTGTATAACTTCAAAAAGAAGTATACTAGGCCCAACTATAAAATACACAACTATAAGATAATATAATATAAACAACTTATACAATAAAACTTACTCTAGTGCGAAACCCTGGACCAACCACCTTTCAAAAGCTTTTTATTTGCTTCCTCGAATTACGCGACTAAACAACACAAGTTAATCCTCACTGGAGGTTAAATTTGAAAACAGGCAAGTATGAGCGAAAGAAATGCTCAGCAAGATCATTATAATATATATATGGTCCTTTTGATATAAAACCAATATCTGCAATAGTGCAGATCATTTTAAAAACATGATTGCTGATACATAAAATTTATTAAAGAATTGGATAATAGTTCTCACTGTATTCAAAACTCTTTTGATATTTTCGAATGAAATGCTCCAGCAATACTTAGAATCTCAACGAGAATAAAACTCGTAATATAGTGTTTATGGAAATATCGTAAACAACAATAACATGAAATAATGATTATGGATTGAGTCATAAACTTTATTCAAAACCGAACTCTTGATATTAATACTCATTTTGTTATCATATCAAATTAGATATCACTACAAACTTTGATGCTCACAACATCACATACTAAAGTCAACACCAATCATATGTACTAATACCACCTTTGATATTTAACAACAAACTAAGTATCCACAAAATCAGAAACTGAATCAAAACTATATTTCATCTTTTATCCGAAAAAAATACTTGATAAATCATTCCTTATAAGATTATCAAAAGCAATATAATAATTTAGATTAGAATCCTCGAACGACGGTGTGTTGCCGCCGGTGATCTGCCACGGAGCAACACCGGTATGCCGAAGAATATCCAACTAAACAAATGGGGCACCCAAGGCACATATCGGCCAGAAGGTATTATAACATGTATAATACCTAAATCTCCGCTAGACCGCCGCCACATCCTCTTACGCAATTTTTGATCATCCAATCTTAAAATATTTTATTGAGAGGGGTCATAATACTCGACACCCTTATAAACTTTATTCATCCCTTTACTTGGGTAGAAAAACCAAAATAACGTCATCTTTCTCAAAATTCAAAATATTTATAAATCCAGTAATTTAATAAGTAAAATCACTTAGCTATTCTGAAGATAGAATAGCAGAAGAGTACTTGCGTAAACAGAATCATTTAATCAGCGATATGTAAAACATCTATCTATTCTGAACTGAGAATAGGGAAAGCAATACTTGCATGATAATATTCAAAATAAATATCACTTGAACAATAAGTGATGATAGGGATACTTGCCTTTGGGTTTTTAGCAGTTAGTCACACTCGTATAAACGCAATTATCTCAGTCTAGCTTCTCAAGGCATCACCGTCTTTTACTTCGCTAAATCTCTGATCTGCTGCTCATGCAGTGCTGCAACCCAATATTCCATACTATTCAACTCTACTCTTCATCCATACCATCTGGTCTTGATCTTCTTGAAAGACTCGCATCTATAATTAAAAGATCACACTTTAATCATCTAAACGATAATTACTCGACGAACTGCACGTAAACACCCTATTTTCTACCCATACGATAGCCCGCACATAATTAAAACAGTCAAACACAAGACCCTTGACCCACGTACACACGTAATTCACATATCACATAAGCACATAACTCACGTATCACATAATTCATATCACATATGCCTCGGTTCGGCAAAAGGTTTGACTGGGTATGTTTAAAACTGAAATCAGGTCAAAATACGAATTTTTGATCAATACGCGACTCAGAATTAACTTGTAAAACAAGAGACCTTTCGAAACAAAAGGATTTGGGTCTCGAAAGTATTTTTATTGAAAGCGGAATATTTTTCTGAGTTTGTACGCGTTCGTTTCGTATTAAACGGACGAACGGTTTATTTATTACGAATAAAATATGAATAAATCAATTAATAATAATATTAATTGACTTTTAAATACCAAAATATAATTTTTAAAAGCTTAAAAACAATTTTTAGGAATTATTTGAATTAATTATAAATAATTGTATTTTATTTAACTATTTATAAATAAAATTAATTGAATAAATGAATTAATCAATTAATTAAATCTATAAATAATCAATTAAAATAAATTATAAATAATTAAAACAAATATGAAGTTTTGAAAATAATAAAAGAATATAATTTTTGAATATTAAATAATTCAGTTAATTATTAAATAATTAACCAAATTAATTTTTGAAATAAAAAATGATTTTTTTGGAAATTTAAAACTTAATTTTGAATTAAAAATAAAAAGGAAATTGACGAAACAGTTTGTAAGATTTTGAAAAGGGGAAAAAGATTCAAACCCGAGTCAATTTACCGGGTCGCCAAGAACCTAACCCGGCCCGGGTTGAACACCGGCCGGTTTCTGGAAATTGCCCAGATTCCGGCGGCGTTTGGCCGGACTCCGGCGATCCCAATTCCTGGCCAGAACGACTCGTTTGGTCCAGTTTTTTTATGGGGTTTCATCCCAACCCATTCCACAACCCCGATTTCACACATAACATCAACGTCAGCCCGCCAGAACCAAAAATCCGGCCAAAACGGCCATAAATTCCGACGAGTTCGAAGTAAGTCCGGCGAATGATCGAAATTGTCCAATTTTAACTCAAAATCAACAAACATCATACCAAAATGAAGCCCAGAACGTTTATAATCTATCAATATCATCTAAATCCTCAACCAACAACAGAATAATCTAGAAGAATTAAAAGTTCAAAATAAAAAAAATGAAAACTCGGCCATAAACATTCTGAACTACAACATCAACAAAAATCATATAAATCACTTTCTGGGATCATTCTAAAGCTATTGGTAACTTCAAAAACAATCAAATATCAACAGAAATCAAAAACGATTTCAAGAACAAAGACTTAAAAATCGATTTTTACCAATATTCGATCTTAGGGGCTGAAATTGGTATCAAATTAACGGGCTTGTTGAGAGCTTTGATTTGATATATAGAGTGTCAACAGAGGATCAACCAATCTCCTGAAATCGTTGGATGAAGTTGAAGAACAAAATTTGACCCCCAAAATTGTGTTCTTGATTGTTGTTTTTAATAAAAATAAAAATGAAATATACTAATCATTTAGGCCATTTATATTTTTGACAAATAAATACCCCTAAAACCAATTAAGGTTGTTTTATTTCCATAATTAAAATAATTAAGCCCCAAAATTATAATTACGGGGAATAATTTAAAAAGCGATAAATATAAAATTTATATCAAAATTCCCCAAAAATTGTGAATAATTCAAAAATGTAGAAATAATGGGTATTTGAAATATGATTGATTTTATAAAAATAAAGCTTGGAGTCCTCGTATAACATAATGATCGCGGGAGCTTCCCTCCTTACCATTGTTCCTTCCACATATCATTTGACCAATTCCTCAATAGAATCGCTTTTACTGATTGCGAGAAAGAAGAATAGAGAGAAAGATAGAAAGAAAGAAAAAGAAAGAGAGATAGATAGAGAAATAAAGAAACAGATTGACTTCGTTACACACCAGGGATATTCCAATCACATTACAATCCATTGTTGCTATTGGTAAATCCACCACATAACCCTGCTTGGACTTGACCAGGATAACTCAGCTTAACTTGATTGGCATACCTTCGAATGTTTGGGATGATAAAATCATGGAATTTCAAAAAGAAAAGAATTTGATACCATAACGGGACCAAAATCTGAATTTGAGAAAAAGTATTGTTGAAATAAAAGAATAGCTGAGAGATCAATATGATCAAATGAACTTGGTATTGCGTGCCCGAACTAGGACACTACTAAAGGTTGTTAACCTTCTTGTAGTCACAACACACACAAGTGATGACGTCCCATCCAACTCCTATCACACAGACAAGTATACCTTGTATCCCCTATAGTTAGGGTTGTTCATCTCAGTTAGAATAAAAGAATATGAAAGGAATTCAAAATTAAATGATTAAAACTGAAAAGATTTCAAAGCTGATATTTCTGAAGGAAATAAAATCCGGAGAAAAAATTTCTGGCACAAAATGAATACGGGTGTTAGGGAATATATCTTCTAACTGATATATCTTTTTGAAAGAAGTCAAAAGATATTATAGAAAGAGAAGGTATCGCCAAGGTCTTAATATTTATCTTCTATTTGAATTCTTCTGTTATCGTCCGATTCTCGACACTTCTTCATATTCCAAGGATATCGATAATCTTCATCGTCGTCAAATCATAGTAGCCTCAGAAGATTCCACAATAGAAGTTTGCAGTTTCACGGAGTTCCATCCAGCTAAACACAACAATCTCGAACGAATGCGCCTATCTTAACTTACTCGTTGGTACTATATCCAATAGTCCAACAGGAACTCGATATGAGCTCAAACGTCCTCACATAGCTATACACACTCCTACACACTTTCGTTTCTAGTTTACTATAACCTCAGCTCTGATATCAACCTGTAACGCCCCCAAATTCGGGGTCAAGGAATTTGGTCGTCACTATGAAACCTCAGTCCAAAATAACCTGTTAAATTAATAAATAAAAGCCAGCGGAAGATATTTAGCATCTATGACCCCAAACTAATCCAAGATCTTTTAAGGTTACAGTTCTAGAAACAAGATATCTAAATTCCACCAATAAATTTTTCTCTCCTTCTTTTTAAAACTCTTTTCAACAAATTCCAAACTCAAAGCTAAACCCTGTTGGATATATTTGAGATGTCATGTCTAATATGTTTCATGTTTTTTATCAGATCTTAACTAACAGGAAATATCAGTTCTTACTGGAATCGGGACTTACTGGAAGTCAGGATTTAAGGATATCAGGATTTAGATTATCAGAAGATGGATATCAGAACTTAAGTACTGGAGGACTAACAGTTAAGGAAGGAAGCTGATTTACAGGAAAGAAGATCAAGACTAATACAAGAAGAAGATATGCCTGAAAAGAGTCAGAGGACTAGAAGAATTATATAAGATATCCGATTGATATATTTTAGGAGACAGAATTATATTCCATATCAATTAGAAGTTATCTTGTAACTGTGTGTCTATATAAACACAGACATAGGTTTACACTATATGTGTTACGATCATCGAGTAGATCATACATTGTAACCTAGCAGCTCTCGTGATATTTGTTCATCACTGAGAGAGAACAGTTCCATTGTAACAGAGTTTATTATATCGAATACATCTGTTTTCTGTTACTTGTGTTTTAAATCGATTTGATTGTATTCAACACTGTATTCAACCCCCTTCTATAGTGTTGTGTGACCTAACAAGTGGTATCAGAGCCTATCTGTTGACACACATACAGTAAAGATCCAAAACAATCATGTCTGAAGAAGCAGAAAATCCAACCAAGCCCGCCAAATCTGAAGAAACTCCAAAGACTCAAACCCACAATCGATATGAGACTATCAGGGTTCCCATGCTGAAACCTTCAGAGTATCCCATATGGAAAGTGAAGATGGCTATGTTTCTGGAAGCTACAGATCCAGAATACCTTGACAGAATTTATGAAGGATCGCATAAGCCAACCAAGCTCTCTGTTGTAGTTGCAGATCAGCCAGCAAAGACCATACCAAAGGAGAAAAGTGAATACACAGCTGAAGATATCTCATTTATTTCCAAGGATGCAAAGGTAAGGCATTTGTTGCATAGTGCCATTGATAATGTCATGTCAAGCAGGGTAATTCAATGCAAGACTGCAAAGGAGATATGGGATGCTTTGGAAATAAGGTGTCAGGGAACTGATGCAATTAAGAAGAACAGGAGGACTATACTCACTCAAGAGTATGAGCACTTTGACTCAAAAGCTGATGAGTCATTAACTAGTTTATATGACAGGTTTGTCAAACTCTTGAATGATCTGTCACTGGTGGACAAGGAATATGACCTTGAAGATTCAAATCTTAAATTCCTTTTACCTCTTCCTGAAAGTTGGGATTTGAAGTCAACTACTATAAGAGACAATTATGCTCTTGATGAAACTACTCTTGATGAAATTTATGGTATGCTCAAGACTCATGAACTTGAGATGGATCAAAGAAGCAAGAGACATGGGAGAAAGTCAAGGACAGTTGCTCCTAAAGCTGAGGAGGAATCCTCTAAAGTGGTTGCCTCAAAGAAAGGCAAAGGAAAGGGTCTCATCATAAAGTCTGATTCAGATTCATCAAGTTCTGATGTTGATGATGACTCAGAAACTGAAAGTTTACCTGAAGTAGATGCTGATGAAGAGATGATGAAATTGTGTGCTCTTATGGTGAAGGGTATCACAAAGATAGCCTACAGGAAATTCAGAAAGGGAAAGAAGTTTTCCAGGAAAGGTACAAGTTCTGATAAGAAGGGCTTCAGAAAATCTGAAGGCAAAGGAAGAAAGTCTGACAGAGGAGATTACTCAAATGTCAAATGCTATAACTGTGGTGAGAAAGGCCACATATCTCCTAACTGTAAGAAAGGAAAGAGTGACAAAGGCAAGACTCTTGTCACAAAGAAGAAAAGCTGGATAGACACCTCAGATTCTGAAGATGAGGAGAACTATGCCTTGATGGCAAATGTTGATAGCAGTTCTGATGCTGCTGGGTTAAAGGTACCTCAAACAACTTATACCTTTCATACTGATGATATTACTGAGTTGAGATTATATCTTAAAACCATGTTTATTAGTTACATGTTGAAGCATATCCAACTAAACGAATGAGGCACCCAAGGCACATATCGGCCTAAAGGTATTATATCATGTATAATACCTAAATCTCCACTGGACCGCCGCCACGTCCTCTTACGCAATTTGTGATCATCCAATCTTAAAACATTTTATTGAGAGAGGTCATAATACTCGACACCCTTATAAACTTTATTAGCCCCTTTACTTGGGTAGAAAAACCAAAATAACGTCATCTTTCTCAAAATTCAAAATATTTATAAATCCAGTAATTTAATAAGTAAAATCACTTAGCTATTCTGAAGATAGAATAGCAGAAGAGTACTTGCGTAAACAGAATCATTTAATTCAGCGATATGTAAAACATTTATCTATTCTGAACTGAGAATAGGGAAAGCAATACTTGCATGATAAGATTCAAAATAAATATCACTTGAACAATAAGTGATGATAGGGATACTTGCCTTTGGGTTTTTAGCAGTTAGTCACACTCGTATAAACGCAATTATCTCAGTCTGGCTTCTCAAGGCATCGCCGTCTTTTACTTCGCTAAATCTCTCATCTGCTGTTCATGCAGTGCGGTAACCCAATATTCCATACTATTCAACTCTAGTCTTCATCCATACCATCTAGTCTTGATCTTCTTGAAAGACTCGCATCTATAATTAAAATATCACACTTTAATCGTCTAAACGATAATTACTCGACGAACTGCGCGTCAACACCCTATTTTCTACCCATACGATAACCCGCACATAATTAAAACAGTCAAACACAAGACCCTTGACCCACGTACACACGTAATTCACGTAGCACATAAGCACATAACTCACGTATCACATAATTCATATCACATATGCCTCGATTCGGCAAAATGTTCGACTGGGTACGTTTAAAACTGAAATCAGGTCAAAATACGACTTTTTGATCAATACGCGACTCAGAATTAACTTGTAAAATAAGCAACCTTTCGAAACAAAATGATTTGGGTCTCGAAAGTATTTTTGTTGAAAGCAAAATATTTTTCTGAGTCTGTACGCGTTCGTTTCGTATTAAACGGACCAACGGTTTATTTATTACGAATAAAATATGAATAAATAAGAATAAATTAATTAATAATAATATTAATTATCTTTTAAATACCATAATATAATTTTTAAAAGCTTAAAAACAATTTTTAAGAATTATTTGAATTAATTATAAATAATTGTATTTTATTTAACTATTTATAAATAAAATTAATTGATTAAATAAATTAATAAATTAATTAAATCTATAAATAATCAATTAAAATAAATTATAAATAATTAATAAAATATATGGATTTTTGAAAATAATAAAAGAATATAATTTTTGAATATAAAAATAATTCAGTTAATTATTAAATAATTAACCAAATTAATTTTTGAAATGAAAAATGATTTTTTTTGGAAATTTAAAACTTAATTTTGAATTGAAAATAAAAAGAAAATTGACAGAAACAGTTTGTAAGATTTTGAAAAGGGGAAAAAAATCAAACCCGGGTCAATTGACCGGGTCACCAAGAACCTAACCGGGTCCGGATTGAACACTGGCCGGTTTCTGGAAATTGCCCAGATTCCGGCGGTGTTTGGCCGGACTCCGGCGATCCCAATTCCTGGCCAGAACGACTCGTTTTGGTCCAGTTTTTTGATGGGGTTTCATCCCAACCCATTCCACAATCCCGATTTCACACATAACATCAACGTCAGCCCGCCGGAACCAAAAATCCGGCCAAAACGATCATAACTTCCGGCGAGTTCGAAGTAAGTCCGGCGAATGATCGAAATCGTCCAATTTTAACTCAAAATTAACAAACATCATACCAAAACGAAGCCCAGAACGTTTATAATCTATCAATATCATCTAAATCATCAACCAACAACAGAATAATCTAGAAGAATTAAAAGTTCAAAATGAAAAAAATGAAACTCGGCCATAAACATTCTGAACTACAACATCAACAAAAATCAAATAAATCACTTCCTGGGATCATTCTAAAGCTATTGGTAACTTCAAAAACAATCAAATATCAACAGAAATCAAAAATGATTTCAAGAACAAAGACTTAAAAATTGATTTTTACCAATACTCGATCTTAGGGGCTGAAATTGATATCAAATTAACAGGCTTGTTGAGAGCTTTGATTTGGTATATAGAGCGTCAACAGAGGATCAACCAATATCCTGAAATCGTTGGATGAAGTTGAAGAACAAAATTTGACCCCCAAAATTGTGTTCTTGATTTTTGTTTTTAAGAAAAATAAAAATAAAATATACTAATCATTTAGGTCATTTATATTTTTGATAAATAAATACCCCAAAAATCAATTAAGGGTGTTTTATTCCCATAATTAAAATAATTAAGCCCCAAAATTATAATTACGGGGAATAATTTTAAAAGCGATAAATATAAAATTTATATCAAAATTCCCCAAAAATTGCGAATAATTTAAAAATGTAGAAATACTGGGTATGTGAAATATAATTGATTTTATAAAAATAAAAACGTAAATTTTGTGGGCTTTAACGTCCCAGTGGGGTCCCGGTTCGTTGATTTTTAAAAACCAAAACGATTCCTAAATTAACAGAAAACCCCGAAATCACATAAAACACATTCTAATGCACATAAAATGTAAAAAAACGAGTAACGCAAGTAAATACGCGTCGAAATTACGGATCAATTCATATAAATGCCATTTAAATACGTAACGAGTATCCCATAGGATCATATCGGATCCGAAAATAGATTACTTAGCCGCTATGTAACTATAAAACGATACAATTTAATATCAGATTTGGATAATTATCAAAACCGATCTTCTTGTAAAATACCATATGAGAAATAAGGGTTTTATTGATTTACCGAAACGATCATCGTATCGAAAATTTTGCGCCGGTATTCGTACGGGTCAAACCGTAATCCGGATCGAAAAATTCAAAACACTGAAAATGTCCGAAATTACTAAATTAGGTTAGGAAGGAGTTTTCGAAAGAGTTTCGGGTTGTAAAAACGTAAAAACGGTTAAAGTTGGACGATTCCCGGCTTTATAAAATAGTTTTATAAATACTCAGAAAATAATTAATAAATTCACAAATCATTATAAAATCATATAACAGTCCAAAAATTACCATAAAAATATCACTATTATCTATATTTTATTCTGCACATATAAAAATTAGAATATTATATATAAACATCCAAAGCATCAACTCCAATTACCAGATAATTCCCTAAATTCACATAAAATCACATAAACAATTCCAAATAATAATAATAATATTTGAAAATATGGGATATTACAGTTTGCTTCTAAGGAGTTACAACTGTTTTATTATAGTCAAGGGATTATACATCACGTATATACCCCATAACAAAACGGGGTTGTCGAACGCAAATACAGACACCTTCTTGAGACCACAAGAGCTTTGTTTCATCAATATATAGTTCCAGAAAAATGTTGGGATGAAATTGTGTTGTGTGTTACTTACTTAATCAATCGTATGCCTCTTTCTAGTCTTGGAAATATCACTCCTTATGAAAAGGTTTACAAAGAACCACCGTCTCTAGACCATCTTCGAATATTTGGTTGTCTCTGTTTTGTATCGACTATTAACGTTAAACGGACCAAATTAGAATCACGAGCTTCAACATCTATTTTTATTGGTTATGATGCGTCTCAGAAGGGACACAAGGTTCTCGATCTTCTTTCCCAACAAATTGTTATTTCCAGAGATGTTCATTTCTTTGAGCATTATTTTCCTTATCATATCTTATCTGCATCATCAAATAACTTTCAGTATCACAATACTTTCTTTCTTCCTTATACTACAACCCCTCAGGACTTGTATTTTGATGATTATAATTTTTCTCACAGCACAGATCGAAATTCCCAAAATACACACACGGCCATAGTACGAACCAAAATTCTCATCAAACGGAAGATCATTCTTTTACTACTGATTCTCATCAATCTTCTTCACAAGTCTCTTCTTCTTCATCTAAAAATCCCGTATTAAGGCAGTCTACTAGGACTATGAATCCTCCTAGTTACTTGTCTTCTTATCATTATAATTTGACCTCTCTTGATAAATTACAATCTCAACATTAGTGTAATCTTGTAACATATGATCAGGCTCCTTCATCTCATAAAGCTTTTACTTTTCAGACCACTACTCTTTCTGAACCTAAGAGTTATGCAGAGGTTTCACTACAGCCTGCCTGGATAGAGGCTATGCAAAAAAAAATACAGGCTTTGACTACAAACAAGACATGGGAACTGGTTGACTTGCCACCTGGTAAGAAGGAAATCAGATCAAAATGGGTGTACAAAGTCAAGTTGAATTTTGATGGATCTTTAGAAAGGTGCAAGTCACGTTTAGTGGCAAAGGGTTATAACCAAAGGTATGGGATTGATTACGAGGAAACATTTTCCCTATTTATTAAAATGAGTTATCTTCATTGTCTTATTGCATTAGCAGCAAGTCGAAATTGGTCTCTATACCAACTGGATGTAAACAATGTGTTTTTACACGGTACACTGTTGAAAGAAGTCTATATGCAAATGCAAGTCCCTGCATGTGTTCCAAATCCTCTAAACGAGGTTTGTCGACTCATTAAATCCATATATGGTTTGAAGCAGTCTTCACGAGAATGATTTTCAAAACTTCATTTTGAACTTCTTAATTTAGGATACGTCCAATCTAAAAATGACTATAGTCTTTTTAATTAAAGATGTGATCAATGTATTACTATTGTAGCTGTCTACGTTGATGATATTATTGTCACTAGTAATCATGCTAGTGACGTTCAGTCCTTGAAATCTCATTTGAACAGTGTTTTTGAAATTAAAGATTTAGGATTACTACATTACTTCCTAAAGATAGAGGTTGGGTATGTCCCATATGGTTTGTTTTGAGTCAAAGAAAATTTGCTAAAGAAATTCTTGATCTTTGTGACACTGATTTGTCCAAGTCTTCTATAACACTGTTACTTTTATATTCGCGACTTAGTATTTCAGAAGGATATTTGTTATCAAATCCCGAGTTATATCGCTCATTGGTTGCCAAGTTGAATTATCTGACTAATACTAGACCAGACCTTACTTTTTTTGTTCAAACATTATCTCAATTTTTACATCAACCACGAACTATTCATCTTGATGCACTCTATCATACTCTTCGTTATGTGTTTCATACATCATATCAGGATATATTACTCAAAGCTACAGATAAGTTAACAGTGCAAGCTTTTTCTGATTCTGATTGGGCTACTTTCCCAGCTACTAGATGCTCTATCACTGGCTATTTACTTCTCTCTGGCCAGTCCCCTGTTTCCTGGAAATCAAAGAAATAAAGCACCATTTCACGATCTTCTTCAAAAGCTGAATACAGAGCCATGTCTGTTACAGCATCTGAGGTCACTTGGTTAATTCGCTTCTTAGAAGAAATGGGGGTCACTAACCTTAAATCAGTTACTGTACACTGTGATAATCAATCTACTTTGTATATAACCAAAAATTTTATTTTTCACGATCAAACCAAGCATATAGAGATTGATTGTCATTTCACACATGACAAAGTAATGGAAGGTCTCTTGAAACTATCTTATCTTCCTACCAAGCTCCAGCTAGTAGACGTTCTCATTAAGATTGTTCCTTCACCACACTTTGTAAAACTGTTATCCAAGTTACGAATATCTGCACCCCATTCCAACTTGAGGGGGGTATTAACATACATTCTACAAAGAGCTAAACAGGAGACTCATGCTCACCTACTAGACTCATGCTCACTCACTGCCAGCTTATCAATCTGCCACCTCATTCCATACTAACTTATTCTGTATATAGATAAATACTCTCATATATGATCAGATACAAATAGATATATAATAGAGTTTAGCTTGAAGAGTAAGTTTTTACAGTACAGTTTTACAATATTGCTTGATTCAACAGTAGAGTTTTATTTCATCTTCTACATTACTTGATAATCTATTATAGTATTTATATTACATCAAATTACACCAACTTTAGCCTCATACCATAAATACCCAAGTAAGAAAATTATTGTTTTGGGATTTGGAGAAGGTACCGAACAAGCTTCTCTAACTGTCCTATTAGAATAATGTTCTTTTTCATGGCAATGATGCCCATGGACATTCCATACAATTTTTTCATCCCAAACGTAAATAATCTATATATCTTAATGACTACTCCTTATTTTACCCATGGGTAAATAAATTTACCCATGACCCAAATCCTATATATTTTGCTATATCCATGGACTATCCAATTAGTTTCAATTGACCCATCTTAATTACTATTTACTTATTTTTGAATTTCAAAATTAATCTATCTATGGAAAATAATTTTAAAAAAATCAAATCATGCATGATTTGCTCCATTCTGTTACATCACTCTTTCAAATCAAATTATGCATGATTGTCTCTCTTCTCTTATATCTCTCTTTTTTCGTTTTCTCTCACTGTAGAGATCTCTCTCGAGAGACTGTAATCATCGTCTTCTCAATCTCAATCACAATTTGATTTTTTCTTTTTCAACATCTCTTAACTCTTTCTTTTTTATGATTTTTGTATTATTTTTTGTACTGATTTTTCACTTATATTTGTTTAGGTTTGGGCAAAAGTCAATGTTTTGTTTATAAATCTACATCAGTAGTTACAAAATCGCGAAACAAGGTATAAGTTCTTCTTCTTTTCCAGAATTTTATATTTGTCACATATTATAGATTTTTTATTCATATATTTGTTGATAAAATTTGTATTTCTTATGGGAGATGGAGAAGGTTGATGTTACTCTGTTAGGTCACACACATTGTAGAAGGGGGTTGAATACAGTATATACTACAATCAAATCGAATTAAGAACACAAGTATGAAATACAGAATAATCTTATTAATAAAACAGTATTACAAAGGAACCGTTCTCTCTCAGTGATGAACAAATATCACGAGAGCTACTAGGGTTACAATGAATAATATTCTCGATTATGATAACACTTATAGTGTAAACCCTATGTTGTGTTTATATAGACACACAGTTACAAGATAAACTTCTAATTGATATCGAACATAAGTCTGCATCCTAAAATATATCAACTAGTTATTTTTTCCTCCAAGTATTCTATTCTTCATAGAATTCTTCTCCATGCATATCTCTTCTTGTGTTTGTCTTAATCTTCTTTCCTTCAATCAGCCGCCTTCCTTATCTGAATGTCTTCTTAAGTCCTGATATTATCTCCTGATAAATATCTTCTGATATCTTAAGTTCTGATATCTTAAGTTCTGACTTCAGTATAAGTACTGATTTCCAATTAAGTCCTGATTTGTCCTGTTAGTTAAGATCTGAAAACTAAACACAAATCATTATTAGACATGACATCACAAATATATCTAACATACTCTTTGTTTGAACTTTTTTTGTGTTGTGTTGATTGTATTCTTAATCTGTACTATATGATTCTTCTCAAACTATTTTACATATACATGTATTTACTTCCTTTTATCGTAATTTTTTTGTGCTTAATTTACTCATCAGGTTGGATGAAGATGATTTTAAATATTTCATTTTATGCTGTTACGTTTTCCCTTCTCATTTGTTATCTTTAACTTTTATAGGTCTTTTTATTTAATATTATGCACAATTTTAAGTGTTTGAACTGATTGTTTAACTATGTTTTCTTTTGGATTCATGCAGGAATTAAGGTTTTTGCATATGATTTAGGAGGAATGCATACAAGGTGTTTCATTTATATTCTCAGTGATTCATTGATTTTATGATAGTTGACAAATGATACGGACATGTTTTAATTTTATATTTTATGTATTAATTTTTTTATTTTGATAATTATTGCATAATATTTTTGTGAATATAAGCCTTTACATATTGCCTTTAAAAAGGAGATAATAGTTTGTTTGTGCATTTAACGGAGGGGAAAAAAGATTCGGTCTTTTTTTTTTTCAATTTTTAGATGTTGGAACTTATTTTGTCGTATATATGATCCGCATCTACTCTGTATGTCATTGTTTGTACATCTACCAGAGGGGAAAGAGAGCTGGAGGGTAACTTTAACGACAATTTAATAGTGATATTGATGGAGGAGATGGCTTTGACAGTTGCTTTGCCATTTATATTAAGTAATTTGATATGTGATAATATAACTACTGGCATTGATATTATTAAGCTCAAGTTGATGACAGACTCAACGTCATTTTTTGGAGTGTATCATGGTCATAGAGGCTCTCAGGTAGCTATCCCTATCTCCTTCCCTTATAGTTCTTCCTTTACGGATCTATATGTTAATCAGTTTTTTGTATTGTAATTTTGTATGTTCTTTTTGGGAAATATTTAATTTTTAATTGGGTAAGAACTTTCAGGTTGCAAACTATTGCCAGGAACGATTTCATATTGCCAAAAGTTATCATGTCCCTACAGTTTTCAGTACGCCATCTACTAGTAATTTTAATTTACACATTTTGCACACATCATATTATCGGAGGATTTTTTTCAATAAAATGGTAGGATATGACCATGTTATATAATACTATTAATATATATGTAATAGAACATATGTGTGTTCTGAGTTTGTCTAGTTACCTGTTAAGGTTGTTAAGATTTAATTTTTTTTATTTACCATAATATTTCAGCAAATACCAACATTATCTCTCAAAGTTCCTTGTGATCTACTGAATTTTCTCAACGCAGTGTGACAGGAAATATACCAAATTACACAAGTTACCTAATTCAGGTTTTTTTTCATTTTTTATGTTCAATTTATATTTTTAAATAGTCGTGAAGCAGTTATTGAGTACATTTCACTTCACACTTATCACATGTATCATTCTTTTTTTATTGGAGTTTCTGATCTTTCATACGCTCTTGGAAAATATACTCACTCCATCACAAAGAAAACTAAATGGAGTTGATTTTATGCAGACATTAAGGACAG
Organism: Apium graveolens; assembly: GCF_009905375.1. NCBI lineage: Eukaryota > Viridiplantae > Streptophyta > Magnoliopsida > Apiales > Apiaceae > Apium > Apium graveolens. The sequence continues at coordinate 30,053,201 of NC_133654.1, read as the reverse complement.
AGTCATCAGATTAATAATTCACATTTAACAACTAAGTTACCATTAATATACCAAACTTGGCTAGACTTAACACTAATTCGGCCGTTGTTATTTTTTTAGGCGTTGGAGCGCAAAGTCCATACTCACGAATCATACAAAACAGTCCACCTTTAAAAAACAAAAGTGTACGTTATCAGCTTCCTGCCTTAAGTATGACTCCACATAACATTTATAGAATATAGGCTGAGCAACAAATAGAATACGATACTTTTAATAAAGGTAATTTTTGATTTTTTAAAAATGTGCAGATACTCAGTTATTAATGAATCTTCCATTGGAAGGCAGAGGTTTGCAACATTTTCCAAAGTATAATTTTAGTAGCAAAAAAACACGAGTTGATCCCCGCATCTTGGACAATCCTGAAGCAGCAAAGAGAAAGAAAATGCAGTCAATCGTTACTGTTACGTTGCCCAGTATTGACACATTGATGGAAAAATTCCAGGTACTATACTGAATCATATCAAACTGTATTTATCTAAGTTAGTATGAGTATCAGAATTTGGAAATAGTTGTCTAATTCCTATTTTTTAATAATTTTCAGCATGATTTTTGGAGTATTCAGGTTATTTATTCATCTATGAATATATGTCACGATTAAGGAAGTATATGATGGTTACTGTGCTTATTTGTATTCTCTAAATAATATGATCAACCGCTTTTAGAGTAGGAGACTATGTCATTTTTGGTGAAAGGGTGGTTGTGTATGGTCAAGTCTCCATTGTATCCAATATATGCATATGTAATTGTTGGTTAGCTTTGAATCATTTACTTACAGATTTTCCTTTCAAGTTAGCAGACTAAGTTTTCATTGGTTTAAAAGTAGATGTGCAATTTGAATATGAAATAATAGGTAGATATAAAGGATGAGGATCATTGGCTCAGTAACCAACTCAACAATCCACTATTGACATAATTAAGCATTTTAAGAAGTTACTGGTGTGGCGAGCTGCTAATATAACAAACTACGAAGACTATTAATGTTTAGAAATTAAGGTTGCTTCCTTGCTGCTTAAGTTCTATTATTTATAACTGGATCAAACTAAAATAATTGCATATCTTGGTATTGAATACATGGAGTGCATTTTGTGCATCTTAATATTTTTAGCATTTTTGTTTATCGATATTTGCCATTTTAGTTCTTTACCAAATTTTTGTTGTTCAGTCTATGTGCTTGCTTCTCATGTACAGAAAAAAAAACTAAGAAGTGTATTAGAATAATATGACGTGTTATTCTTCAGAATATTTTGAACCACAATCTCCAGAAGATTATCAAAAAAAAGATTGCAAGTCTGGTGGATGCATCCAGATGAAGCCAATGCAGTGTTCCAATGTTGATTTTCCCATGTCTGGAATTTCTATGACGATAGATTCCCCTGACAACAATCGTTACCATTCCAATTCTCATATGCATTTCAGTGGCTTATTTCTTTTGGAAAATTTGGAGGAAAAAGCATAATAAAAAAGGTAAATGTTACAATTATATTGGAATTCAAATGTCCTGTTTTCCTTGCAATTTCCTGGCCAGTATCTCATTATTTTCATTTAAGAGACTTCCAAATCAACCCTTTCCAATCTGTTTATACCGGATACAAATAACAAAAGATGCAATTGCTATAATTTAGAAAGTACAGGCAGCAGCATCTTCTTTACAAAACTTTTCATTTTTAAATTTTCAAGATTATGCAAATATTCTTTCATTATAGTTTTTATGGGCATCCGAAATAAGGTATCAAATTCATCTATTATCTCATTCTCTGCATTCAATTTATATCATAGTATAACCTCTGTATAACTGCTCATGATCGTTCTAATTTTCATTAAAGGTGGTAATGACAAGCTTATTTAGTGTTGACTTCTATTAGGTTGCTTAAGGTCTTTTCATGTATTCGACTTTCTTTGTTGATAACTATTAAATGACTTAGGTTATTTGGAAGAAATCCATGCTCCAGTATTTGCCGATTTTTAGTAGCAGTGATTCAAATAGCCTAAGCATCATTAAACAACAAAGAGTTATCATATTTGCAGGAGGTGAGTACCTTCTTTTAGAAATTCTAATCCATATTTAATATTCTTGGCAATTTATTATTACCCATAAGTTTCTTGAAATACTTGGTGAAGGAAGTATGTAGAGTTTTTATAACTTTTGGATTTTTTCTAAGAATAGTCTAACTTATGGTCAATGATCTGGAAGGATTTTTCTAGTGTATTCTTCTTAATACTATATCATTATCTTTGTTCATTGCAGCGGGTTTTCATGATGATGCATGGACTGCTATTGAAACTGAGGGTCAAGAAGCAAATATAATGTCCCCTTTTATGTTAGCCTTCCTTTTGAATAATGTTATAAATATCATTCATGTTTTCAGGACCAAGTTCTTAGTAATCTATAATATTGAAAAGGTCTCTTTGTAGTTGACAATGACTGATACAATAATTTCTTAAAATTAAAGCATCTTTTGATCAATTTACACCTGATGTATTGGTCTAGGGACTGAACCATGATGTTTTTGGCTAAAGACTGTCAAATGCTTTTTATATGAGTTTTAGGTCTAATGTCTCTTAAAGATAAACTAAAGGCATGGTTCACTTTTTTGTAATTTTTGATCATGAACCATATTAATTTGAAATATAGCGGGGTATGTAGTTGCTTCCATGGTTTCTTTTAAAACTTTTTTTAGATTTAGTAGTTGAATGTATAATTTAAAGTTATATTATTATTATCGTATAATTTTTTTAATTATTTTCTCAATTATCAATCTTTTAATCAGGCCATGACCAAAATAAAAAAGAAATCTTTAAATCAAGATTATAACTAAACTTTGATACTTTAATGTCAACTTATTCTAATTTTCTAATTATTTATTTATTTACTCTCTTTTTATTGGCACAGATTTTTAGTTCATATGTCAATTATATATACATTTTAGATTTTAGTGACAGTGGACTGGTATCCCACCTTAGTTAGAACTAAACTTATAAACTTACATTCAATAAATATTAAATTAAATTCCTTAATTAATTATTTCAAAAAATTTGAGGTATTTTTTCAAAAAAAGTAATACAGTTTTAACATCAAGTAGTTGTATCCCACATATTAAAATATTAAAAATATGTACTGTATGATAAATAAATACTAATTAATATTGTATATTAATAAAAAAATCCATGTGCGAAAGCACTTCCAATATATTTGTTAATATTAAAAAAATATAATATTATTAAAATCTAAAATTAAAAATAATAATTTAAAATTAGTTTGGTATATGACAAGAAATTCACGTGTTACATTATTGTTACACTGGATTTTTCTGATCAGTAGGTGGGTGTATTTATGTTACAAAGATTTGGGAGTTTAAAGCTAAGTAGTTTCTTTTCTCATGCAGAGAGAATTTTCATAGACTTAATTTATTTTTTAAAAAAAATATGTTTCGATAACTCACAATACTTGAAATGTATTATTTTGATACTGATTTATTATTTTAAAGACAAAATTTGTTCAAGGTTCGTTTTTTACAAAATTATTATTATTCTTTAAATTTTGCTATCACCATTTTTATATAACTATATTTTTATTAATATAAATATTTACAAATTAAATCTTCAAGAAATCAAAACAGGTATGATCTCTTTTGATTTTTATAATGATATACGGATAATACCTATTTTACTTAGACTGAACTAAAATTTTGAAAATAATTCATCATTTTTTCATAGTAACTTCAATAAAAAATACAAATTACTTTGTAAAAATATCTAGGAAACTATCTCTTTCTTTATTCAAAAAAGTTTAAAAATATTTATATTAAATTTCCGTCTTCCAAGCACGCGCTATATTATTAGTGTTTGTATAAATATTCTTAATCTACATTTATAATTTGAAATTTAAAAAGTAAGCTATCTAGAAAAAGATTTTAGACTAATCAATCATGTATGATTTGCTCCTTTATTTGTTATATTTTTAAATTTTGAATTTCATACTTATCTATAGAAACTATCACTCCTTTCTTCTTCTCTCAAATTTCAAATCTCGGAATCTTTTGCAGGTTACATGTAGATTTTAATTGAGTTTCATTTGCTAATACAACACAATGAACAAACAGGTTAGTACATCATATTTCTTCTTTTTTTCATTTTTTGTTTTAATTCGTCTCTGCACTCCTTTCATTATGTAATTTTAGTATTGTTTTCTGTATTGATAATATGTTTGTACTATTTTCAAGCATTGTTGGGTTAAAAATCCTTGGAGGTTGTCATGAGAGATTTTGTTGTTATTTTGGTATTGCTGATGAAGGCATTGCACTTGAACAATTGGGCTTTTTGACCTTTTTATTGGCTAGCACAGGGACTATGTTCCGGAAAATCTTTGTTCTTGGCCATAATTGGTAATTTTGTCTTGTTTTTTCATTTAATATAATTTTTTTGCACATATGCACACATGCTATTGCTTGGTTTCCAAGATCGTTGATCTTTATTATTATATTTTTTACAACAATGAACCAATAAAGGTCATCCAATCTACATAAACAATATTAAAATCTCAAATATTGAATGAATTAATGAAAATCTCCAAAAATTTAAAAAAGACATAGTGTGATATTTATGTGATATATTTATGCATTTCAAAATATATGCATACACAATTTATATTTTTGAAAAATTATATTTATCTGCATTTCAAAATCATTGTTATATTTTATGTAATTTTAAATTTTTTTTACAGCAAACTATGTCGAGAAAAAAAATATTTTAATTTTATAATATTTTTTTACAATAAATAATTTTATACGCTTAAAATAGGAGGTGTCAATGGTGGATATGAGTAATATTAAAATGAATTTTTAATAAAAACAATTCCAGTAGAAAAATAATTTTAATGCACTAATGTTTATTTTTGTAAATTGTATACATCAAATATAACATAGTGGTTCTCAATTAATATATTTTAAAATAACTTATGTAGAGTATTTATATTTGTTTTTCAAAGTTTAAAGTGTGAGGTGTCGCATCGCGAGTAATATTGAACTAAATTGTATATCAAAATTCAGCTATTTTGAATATACCTATATAATTTTCATTTGTCTATAGTATATATTTACCTTTTGACAATTAATATAATTTATATAATTTTATTTTTTTTTACATCAAACTATGTCGAGAAAAAAAATATTTTGATTTTTTTTTTTTTTGAATAACTAATTTTATAATGTTTAAAATTGGAGGTGTGAGTTTAAGGTGGCTATCAGTAATATTAAAATGAATTTTTAACAAAAAGTTTTTGTTGTAAAATAATTTAAATGCACTAATATATACTTTTGCAAATTATTTACATCAAATATATTATAATAGTTTTCAAAAAACATATTTTAAAATAACTTATGTAGAGTATATATATTTACTTTTTCAAAGTTTAAAGTGCGAGGTATCGCCGTAAGACGACGTCGGGTGGTATTGAAGATATTGAACTAAATTGTATATCAAAATTCAGTTATTTTGAATATAACTATATAATTTTCATTTGTCTATAGTATATATTTAACTTTTGTCAATTATTGTAATTTTTATACTTTTAATTTTTTTTACATCAAACCGTGTCGAGAAAAAAAATATTTTAATTTTATTATCTTTTTTTTGAAGAATTAATTTTATAATGTTTAAAAATTGGAAGTGTAAGTTTAAGTGGCTATCACTAATATTAAAATGATTTTTTAATAAAAAAATTTTGTTGCAAAATAATTTTAATGCACTAATTTTTTATTTTTACAAATTGTATACATATTGTATACATCAAATATAATATAGTGGTTGTCAATTAACATATTTTAAAATAACTTATTTAAAATGTTTACATTTATTTTCAAAGTTTAAAGTGCTAGGTGTGCGAAACCGAGTAATATTGAACTAAATTGTATATCAAAATTCAGCTATTTTGAATATAACTATGTAGTTTTCATATGTCTATATCATATATTTACCATTTGACAATTAATGTAATTTATGTAAATTTAAATTTTTTAAATCAAACTGTGTCGAGAAAAAAAATATTTTAACTATATTATCTTTTTTTTGAAGAATTAATTGTTTAATGTTCAAAATTGGAGGTGTCAATTTAAGGTGGCTATCAATAATATTAAAATGAATTCTTAATAAAAAGTTTTCATTGCAAAATAATTTTAATGCACTAATATATACTTTTGCAAATTGTATACATCAAATATAACATATTAGTTGTCAATTAACATATTTTAAAATAACTTATGTAGAATATTTATATTTATTTTTTCAAAGTTTAAAATGCGAATTGTAACCGTAAGGCGACGCTGAGTGATATTGAACAACATTGTATATCAAAATTCAGTTATTTTGAATATGACTATATAAATTTTCATTTATCTATAATATATATTTACCGTTTGACAATTAATGTAATTTATGTAATTTTAAATTTTTTTACATCAAACTATGTCACAAAAGGAAATATTTTAATTTTATTATCTTTTTTTTTGAAGAGTTAATTTAATAATATTTAAAATTGGAGGTGTGAATGTAAACGCCGGGTGATATTGAACTAAATCGTATATCAAAATTCTGCTATTTTGAATATAACTATATAATTTTCATTTTTCTGTAGTATATATTTACCTTTTGACAATTAATATAATTTTTTTAATTTTAAATTATTTTACATCAAACTGTGTCGGAAAAAGGAAATATTTTAATTTTATTATCTTTTTTGGAATAATTAATTTTATAATGTTTAAAATTGGAAGTGTCAGTTTAAGGTGGTTATCAGTAATATAAAAATAATTATTTAATAAAAAGTTTTCATTGCAGAATAATTTTAATGCACTAATATTTTACTTTTGTAAATTGTATACATCAAATATAACATAGTGACTATCAATTAACGTATTTTAAAATAACTTATGTAGAGTATATACATTTATTTTCAAATTTTAAAGTGCGAGGTATCACCGTAAAGCGATGCCGAGTAATATTGAACTAAATTGTATATCAAAATTCAGCTTTTTTGAATATAATTATATAATTTTCATTTGTATATAGTATATATTTACCTTTTGACAATCAAGGTAATTTATGTAATTTTAATATTTTTTACATCAAACTGTGTCGAGAAAATAAATATTTTAATTTTATTATCTTTTTTTGAAAAAATTAATTTTATAATGTTTTAAATTGGTGGTGTCAATTTAAGGTGGCTATCCTCTCAAAGACTTTGGTTATCTCTCACATTATAAGGTTTTTTCATATGCTATTTCTAAATAATAATATCTACTTTATTAATTAGGGCTAAACTTTTTGTGTAAATTTTTCTACTAATATATATGTGTCCACATGGTTTGTTTACATCAATAGTTGTTGCTTACATATTTGCTAAAGGTTACCTAATATTATTACCTTTATCGCGATGTCTATGAATTAAGGGTTTATGTAAAAAGATATTTTTTCATAACATAATTGTTGAATCATTTCCGGGAAAATTATTTAAGGAGCTACTGGACCAGTCAAGAGAAAAAGTACAAATTTACATGTTCAATAGTTTGCATCAAGATAAGGAAGTAATGTTGGAGAATCAAAATTTGTGCCGACGGGTATTTCAACCATCCTTATAGTACTTCTATGTCATGTGTGTCGTTTTCAAACCCGATTAGCATTTGATAACGTCATATTTTTTTTTAGAGCCCTCATCTCCCTTTATAATCTAACTAAAGTAGGTTATAAGGTAAATATCTAAAACAAATGCATATACTACATCTGTTTATGTAGATATTTGGTTATTGTTGCAATTTCGTCAATATTATTTTGTGTATGATGTTTCATGCACGGGAAATCTTAGATTTATCTGAAAAGTTTAAACATGATATCGGTTTTAAGCATGTTGAAGGAGATTTTGACTCACAACAAGAAAATGATTATCAAAATAACTTGGTAATCATCACACGCTGCTCAAGCATAGGGGAGTAAAAAAATGTGGTATCACTGATACACATACTACATTATTTTTTTATTACTTATTCTTCTATTTCTTTTTATTTTGACATTATTAGTGGCAAGTTTAAATACAACATATCTTATAAATATTTCAGAATTTAATTTTTTTTAAGGGGAACTAATGAATATGCTTTCTATCTGGGTGATTATGCTATCGATGTGCGCATTTTATACATATATCACTTTTATCACCCTCAAATGCAAGTTACGCGTGACCGGTTATATTGTTACATTTCTTACTGTGTTAGACACAATATTCATGAAGCAAGTTTTCTAAACTCTCAATTATATTCTTTATGATTGCAATTGACAGAGAATATTGTGGATACACAAACTCTCAGTCAATTAATCAATGAAAATAGTGCATATTTGTTTAAAAGTTTAAAATATTATGCAACTCTATCATAATCAACTTCGTTTAACTGTACTATATATTCGTATGCTTGGGCTCTCAACCTATACTCAAATATCAGAAGAACATAATAGAGATACCCATTCTTGATTTTCTCAAATATACATTGAAGTTTTATATTAATTTATTAAGTTTCTCCTCTTCTTGCAATCAGATATGAACGACCATCAACATTTTTCCGCTTTGGATGCTACTCAAGTAGCTTGGAAATTGAAGGTTCGAGTGACAAGAATGTGGATATCAAGGAATAACCGTGGGGAGGCAGTCAGGCACAATCTTATTATGTTGGACTGTGAGATGTGATTTAATTATATCAGTTACATTCGAACCATTGTTCACATCTCTTGGCGCATACTCTGCATATTAACATCCTAATTTTAATCCCGATGATGAGAAATCCTGATTTCTTCTGTAACAAGATATGAATCAAGATCATGATATGTTCCTGGATTTCTCCTTCATCGGGATATGAATCAGTATCAGGATATGAATTAGGGTTTGTTAGCATCAGTATTTGAATCATGATGTGATTACAATCTTAACTTTCAATTAGATTCTCCATGATTACAATTCACAAAGAATATTATGGCTACACAATTCTCAGTCAATTAATCAATGAAAATAGTGCATATTTGTTTAAAAGTTAAAAAAATTATGCAACTCTACCATAATAAATTTCATTTAACTGTACTATATATTCACATGTCTGGGCTCTCAACCTATACTCAAACATCAAAAGAAGGTAATAGAGGTACACATTTTTGATTTCCTCAAATATACATTAAAGTTCCATAGTAATTTATTAAGTTTCTCATCTTCTTGCATTCGGATATGGACGACCATCAGCATTTGTCCCCTCTGGATGTTACTCAAGTAGCTTGGACATTAAAGGTTTGAGCGACAAGAATGTGTATATCAAGTAATGACCGTGGGGAGGCAGTTAGGCACAATCTTATTTTGTTGGACTGTGAGTTGTGATTTAATTGTATCAGTTGTATTCGAACCAATTTTCACATCTATTGGAGCATACTCTGCATATTAACATCCTGATTCTAATCTTGATGCTGAGAAATCCTGATTTTTTATGCAACAAGATATGAATCAGGATCAGGATATGAATCAGGATTTGTCAGTATCAGGATTAGAATCAGGATGTGATTACAATCTTAACTCTCAATTATATTCTCCATGATTACAATTCACATAGAATATTATCGCAAATTCAGCATCAGGATTAGAATCAGGATGTGAATATGCATAGTATATTGTTTCATATATATGTTTTTCGTTAACTTTTTTAAAAAATATTTGCAGAACACACATATGGTTGCAATCGTGTCATTAGCTATTTGGAATCAATTTGTGATTTCCATGACCTCTATTGTTTAAGAGGCTTCCAACAAATCTTTTAGAAAACTGGAGAATCATTTTGCAAATTATAGAGTATTGATATAAATCTGTGTTGATAAAGGAAATATTTTAATTGTATAATATTTGAACTACGAGGCGTCGCAATAATATTAAAATACTTTTAAATAAAAAAAAATCTTTAGCAGAATAATGACTTTTGTTTTAATGCACTAATTTATGTGTTTTGTATATGTATTCAGGTAAAACATTGTGGTTTTCAATGCAACAGTATTAAAATAACTTATATTAGTATTTATATCTTTTAATTTTGAAAATTTTAAACTGCGAGGTGTCGCCGTAAGGCGATGCCGATTAATATTGCACTATTTTTAATATTTAAGTTTTATATATATAGAAATACAGTTAGAGAGTAATTGACAAAAAATGATTTTGAATTCACATGTGCAAGCAATATATGTAGAAATGTAACATTGTAGTTTTCAATTCAACTATTTTAAAATAACTTATATTCAGTATTTTTATTTTTTAATTTTTCAAATTTTAAACTACGAGGTGTCGCCGTAAGGCGATGTCGAGTAATATAGAAATAATTTTTTTATATTTAAGTTATATATAAAAATACAGTTAGAGAGTAATTGACAGAAATTAATATCAAATTCATATGTTTAAGCAATATATATAGAAATGTAACATTGTAGTTTTCAATTCAACGCTTTAAAAATAACTCATATTAAGTATTTACATTTTTTCAATTTTCCAAATTTTAAACTGCGAAGGGTCGCCGTAAGGCGACGCCGAGTAATATTGAACTAATTGTTTAAATTTGAAATTTATATGCAAAAAATTACCGTTAGAGGAGTAACTGACAAAAACTGATTTCGAGTTCATATGTTTAAGCAATATATGTAGAAAAACATATATGTGAAAAAATATTGATTAACTGAAAAAATTTAAACAATATTTATAAACTGAAAAAACTGTGTAAATAATATTTATTGACTGAAATAGTGAATGATACAAAATGAAACATAAAAAAAATATCAACACCTATCTAAATTGAATTAATTATAAATTAATAACAAAATATGTATATGAAATTGTATAGTTTAAAATATTTTTAAAATAAATTAAAGTTTAATGAACACGCGTAACGCGGGTAAAAATCCCTAGTTATATATCAATGATAATAAATACAATTTATCACATTAATACGTAACTTACACATTCAATTTTCACATAACTAAAATACATTAATTATGTATTTTATTCTTTTTAATCTATTTGATTAAATAAGTCAAACGCAGCAAGCACATTTAAGATTTTTAATGAAAACACATATCCAATATGTTGATGAACCTATTTATTTTAAGTTTTATGAATAATTTAATATTAAAAAGAATTTAATTAAAGTAAATCTAACAAATTCAATTAAAACACATATCTAATCTCAATTTAGTTAGGCGGATCTAATGTCATCATTAAAATCTGTTACTTGGTCGGTATACGAGGTTATTTATAATTTTAAAGGTAAGTACATTAATGCTAAAAATCTAATATCCAGACATAACTTAAATATTGAACTCAAATTATTAATTCACAAAAACTGAATATATATACATATACCTATTTGAACTAAAATAATTACAAAAAAGATAAAAAAAATTCTATCAAATGAAATTCATTAAGAAAAAATAGTTGATCACATTTTATTGACAGGATACATCATTATCAATTGAACTTAATTTTTTCGCTTCAAAACTTATAAAAAAGCCAAAATTAAAAATTTATAACAAGCTCTTTTAAAAAAATAAAATAATTTTTATGTAAAAAAAGTTTTTTTACTAACAATAAACTATATATTTAACATAAAATAATATTAAAAAATAAAAATGCCATTTGAATAGTAAAATGACTATCTAATCGCACGGGCTAGTTTACTTGTAAGCGAGATTTGTTGATAAAAAATTTGGGACGATTGTAGTGGGTGGTGGCCAAAATGTCACTTGGTGGTTAAAAGTGACCCTAAATGCTACTTCAAACCGGTATATCGTGTACCGTTTATGCAAAACACCTAAAACGGAACTTCGTGCAACATTTTGGTATAAAATGCTATATGATATATCGTTTTGAGCCAAAACGCTATTTCAACCACTGTTTTGCATATTTTAAAAAAACTAAAAAAAATATTAAAGTATCAAAACGGAACAACATATACCGTTTTGTATTAAAAATACAAAACCTAAAATGAAATATCGTTATGAAGTGACATTTTGGACCATATATTTTTTAAAAATGATATTTTAGATCATTTAATACTGAAAAATGACATTTTGATGTTCTCTCGATTCTGGTTGACCCTGGTCACTGGTCAGTAATCTAATGACTGAAAGGTCGGAGAATAAAATCTTCTGTTAATATTTTTTTCTTGTCGTATAAAGACATCTTTTTAAAAACCTACTTAGACAGCACAGCTTTAATGGAAACTGAAATGAGTGCTGGTAACTTTGGTTTTGCATTCGACAACCCTAAATTTTCCGATCGGGTTTTATCCATCGAAATCGTACCCGACCTAGTTGAATCCCTACCCAATGGCACTGTTGAACAACAAAATGGTACTATAACTACACTCATACTTTAATAAATTCGTGTTATGTAATTTGTTTTATTTATATTATTTTTGTTAATGGTTTGTTATTTCTTATGTGAGTTTTGGGATACATATGCATATACTTTGTGTTTGTGCTTAAATATTGTTATGGGTTGTGAATTCTCGATACACTGTGGGTTTATTATTGATTTTTTTAAAGTTTGAAAAAGTGGAGATGTAAGTAATGTGTTGTTGTGTATGGTTTTAAAACAAATGTAGTGTGTTTTTGGTACTTCTGATAAAAGGTTGCAAATGGGACTCGTGGTTCGTGCTTTAGGTTAGCATGGGTCAGGGGTTTGAACTCATTTCAAAGTGTAAGTCATGATTTTTACTTTTAGGGTTTTGAACAATTAAAATTACTTGTCAAAGAAAAATACCTTAAAAGAACTAGAGAAGGAAAAATATCTAACATTTCATGTAGGGATGGGCGGCCGGTCACATCCGGACTGTGAGTACCATCCCCTCCCCCATACTAAACCTGTCCCGTCCCTATGCAGATATTATTTTTGGATACCCAATGTTAATCGAGGATTTCTTTCTTTCTTAAAATAAAAATAAAATTTTTAAATAATACTTTTCCAAAAATCAATTTAATAGATTATAATGTATTATATATATTTTTTAATTTATATCATATTTTAAACACTATTTTGAATTTATATAATTTTTTTTTTAAAATAAAGATAAAAGTAAGAGTAAATGTATTTTAATATGAATATCTTTAATTTGATAAAATATAGGATATAAAATTATCTAAACTTATAAATATATTATTTTATTACAAATGAGGTTCAGGGACAGAGTATTGGGCAAGGAATGAGAAACAGGGGATTTGGGGGCGGGAGAATCTAATCCCCGTCCCCATTAGGTATTTAGGGTCGCCTGTGCTCCTAACGCATCTATTGTTAAATTAGTTTGAAGTTGATTATTTGAGCAGATTCATGGAAATTTTCCACCATATAATGGAGTTGCCGAGTTACTCAAGTTTACCTTAGTTGTAATAGTTCTCATGTTTCTGAATTATATTCTTGTCTTCCATTGGTCCAAAATTGAGCTTAAATACCAAATTGTCATGATTGTTTTTTTGGGGTTTAAATAGTTGAAATTATTTCCGGAGGAAGGTGGAAGAAGGAAAATTAAATAAAAACTAAAGGAAGAAATCAGTAACATCTTATTCATATCCATAACCACTCCCAATAGCAACTCGCACGCTTCATTTCACATTAACGACTTATAACTACTGGTCGACACAGAACGACACGATGCTCAGTCATGACACATCGATTATTATACTGGTTTGTATCACTAGAGCTTTATGAAACATGAGCTTTGTGTTTGAGAGAGAGCGCACATGTGTGTGTACACTTGTATGCCTTATTGTGAAGTTTTATTGTTACTCAATGCAGGCCTTGTCATAGTTTGTTTTTATTTAGGTTTAATTATTACTGATTGGATAACTTCTGAGCTCTTAAGTGTAGTCTTCAGGATGCAGATGATAGTATAGCCTCTAAAAACCAAGACAAAGATGGCGATTTAATGATTAACGAATCATCTTCAGGTTGTCTATTAAGATTTGATAGGAGTGGTACATATACCACTTTTTAGCTGTAGTAGTTGTATAGTTTAAACTTCAATATTGGATTCTGGATATTAAAACCAAAGTACCCTTCCCTTAAATCTTAATTGTATTTTATTTATAAAGTTATTTTTCATAAATTAACTGTGCTCTTTCACGGTGTTTATCAATTGCATTGTTATTCACATCCCTGAATAGTATCTAGTTTATAAAATTTTCTTGTTTTTGGAAGTCATAGTATTTTTTGACAACGTGATGCCTTTATAGGGGAAGAAGCTGCATGGAGAGACTTTTCTACTGTTCATCAAGTGAAGACTATACACATTAATTCTGCAATATTGGCAATAAAGAGTCCATATTTCTACAAGGTCAAAGTCGTCAATCAGTCATATGCTACTTTTAACTTGAGCTCATTAGTAACTTTTGCATTTGAACTCTTGGATTGCAGTTATTTTCAAATGGGATGAAAGAATCAGAACGACACGCAAAACTGCGGATTCATGTCTCTGGTAAAAATGACAGTGCTTGTATTTTATTTCTAGGCTGCTATAATACTAAAAGTTATATCATTTCATGGAATCAGAAACCTGGTATAATTTTGAAATACCATGCGAGGTGTGATATTTAGCTTCTACTAAGTCCAGATTCAGTTGTAATGGGTATAGGAAGTTTGTGAACGGCGTCAGAAAAGACTAGAAAAGAGAAAGGATGCACGGATACCTTTCTTGTGAAGAGAATTGAATTATTGATATATACCCTAAGACAAAAGCCACTTATTAATAAGAGGTAATTCAACCTGTGAGGATAATGAAGATCACATCTAAAGACCTTAACCAGAGAAATTTGATCTGAATAGTAAGAAGTGTCTTGCAAAAGTTCATCTATGACCAGCTTTAAGGTACCTCCTACATACATTTTTTAATGCAAGTTTCTACCTATATACCTAATTTGCTAATATGCATTCGAGTGTACAGGGAAACCCTTCGTAATAATCAATGCTGGGTAACAAACTCTGATTTCCATTCCATCCATGATTTGGAGTTATTTTATACATATGGTTAATAGCCTATAGCACCTGACACATTTTTATAAATGAAGTAATGTACTATACCAGACTTTTTATTAATATATTATGATGCGTCTCCGTACCCGTGTCCAAAAATAGGATAGTGCCTCCGCGTCCCAAATTTTTAGAATTTTCAAGTACGGCACTCGGATATGTGTCTGACACTTTGTTAAGATAGGTTAGGCGCCTGGGATGTGCCTTGTGCACAAGATGTCCACAGTCAACACCTTGTTTTTCTATACTCTATATATAATTGTGTATTAACTTTCATTAATCTAATGTTTACAATAATGACCAGTAGTTAATCGTTATGCTATTTCCCTTTCTTAGCATCAGCAAGTCACAACCCATTTGTCTTTCTTACTAATTCATAGTGCTATCTTAATTGTTTTTCCTTCTATGTTGTTTGTTGAGAGATTAGTAATGAGATATTAGATATCCCTTATCTTGTTCTCCTGTCTTTATACCGAAGAAGCTGCCCTGATGGAGCTTCTAAATTTTATGTACAAAGATTCATTGTCAACGACAACGCTTTCTAGTTTGCTGGATATACTGATGTCCGCAGACAAATATGATGTTGAATCGTGTATGCAGTACTGCAGCGAGCAATTAAGCAAACTTCCTATGAATTGTGACCTGGCTTTTAGCTATATGGATCTTCCGTCTAGTGTTTTGCAAGCTGTTGCTCTTCAGCAGCTTACTAATTCAGCGAAGCAATTTATTGCTGTTCAGTTCAGAGACATGGCAAAGTGAGAGCTCTAGACTTCAGCTTTGTCAATTTTTATTATTGCTCGTTGAATCTTTGATGACTTCAGAGTATCATGCTTGTTACCTAAAGGCTTGCTACAAGTTTTAGGTTGAAGAATTATCATAATATGGGAGCTAATATATTGTTTGCAATATTTACCAGATGTGAAAACCAGGTTTTAAATCTGTCGTTATCTGGAATAGAGGCTGTCCTATCAAGTGATGATATTCAGGTATGTTCCGAAGATGTTGTTTACGATCTTGTGCTGAAGTGGGCTGAAGTTAACTACCCAAAACTGGAGGAAAAAAGGAAAGTACTGGAGACACGGCTTCGTTACCTGATCCGGTTCCCTTACATGACAAGCCTAAAATTAAAAGACATTACAAAAGGCACCTGTTTTAGTCCTGAAGTTGCATCTGAAATTGTTCTTGATGCCCTGTTTTTCAAGAACGAGACACCAGACGTACGGCACCAACTTGCTTTTGGCACACGTGTTGAAGGCGAAAACATTGAAAACCCAGATCAACGTTTTGTGGAACGGGCATACATGTATCGGCCAGTCAAAGGGGTTGTAATGGAGCTTCCTCGATATCACTGTGTTGTGCATCTGGATCTAACAAGGAAGGAATGTGTGCATTTATTTCCTTCTGGGCATATCGACTCAGAAACCTTTTATCTTGGCAAACATGGTTTTACCTGTCGGCTTACTGCACCAAGAACCAGAATAATCAAACACAGTGCTTTGGCCTCTTCTTGGGAATGCGAGGTAATAAATGTGACAGTTTTAAGATGGACGTAATATTTGCAGCTTGGTCAAAGAAAGAAGAAAAATACAAGACTGAGTATCACGACAGGCTCGCATTAACAGCAGGAGAAATTGTAGGACCTTGGAATATGTTTAAAATTTCGTGGGAAGGCTTCATTGCTGAATATAATCACTACTTCATAAATGACAATTTACATCTTAGGGTTATAATTTACAATCGCCTATGATGCGTTTGTTATTTAAGGTTGCGTGTCTGTGAACTATGGGAATCTTTGCGATGATGGTGAACTTATTCTTACATCTACTATCTGTTGTTACTAGCTTATAACTCATTATAATTTTATTATTATCTAAAAACAATTTATAAAAGACGGTAATTATATATTATTGAGATTAATGAAATTAAATATTTACGTATTATTTTATATGTATTATATTATTAAATGATTTAAAATTTAGATAGTTAAGCTTTAGAAAAAATACTCTAAATATTATAAATAATATGACTATGGTTCGAGCTATGATAATGAAACTACAGTCATTAAAAAAGATAAATGGGACAAATTTTTATAAGATGTTAAGAATTTTTTGTGTTAAGAACTTTATTGAAGTACCTAATATGAATGACATAATATCGATTCGTGGTCGTTCAAGGCGCAAAAGATAAATTGTTATATAATTTCATCTATAACGTGTTGAGATATTTTGTGGGATCAGTTATTTACCTTCATCATTTCTTCTCTTTAAATTATAAAGCCTTTTAAGGATTTTTTGACAATTGTTTATTATTATGCCCTCCTATAATTTCTGTATTCACTTAAAATTGCCACTTGACTGCTATGACTTATACGAAATAACCGGCTATTACACTTCACAACCGATTCTGTCTGGTTGTTATACATATATATACATTTTACACGGTTATCAATAATTTAAACTCTTCTCAAATTGTATCACAACCCCCTTCACTATTAATGTTTGATTCTGATTTTGAAACTCAAACACAGCATCTCTTTATTCTCTTTCATACTTCAAACTTAATTACATTTTTGTTTAACTATTCCACTTTATATTTAAATTGTCACTTCGTCTATTTTTAATCGTTTGTAACTTTGATTTGATTTGTAGATTGTGCGAGACAGGATTTTGGTGATACAGGTACCTGATTCATATTTAAGATTCTATTGTAACAAATAAGGTATACAATTTGTTCAATTTCTATATCATATCTAATTTGATTTAAGTGTTTGCATAGCAAGTGTTTGATTAAAGTTCCCAACCAGAATGAATAATTTTAATTATCTTTTACTTTCTATTGTTGTGATTCATATACAGAGTTGTGGGTTGTTTATTTATCACATTATTATCGTTGTTGTTTCAGTTTTTTATTGTACTAATATTTTATTTGAGTTGTGTGTAAACTGTGATAAATTACATTGTTGGTTATTCATTTCAAAAATTATTAACTAATATTTGTAGTTTTCATGTAATATCCAGTTTCTAATGTTTGCATATACAGTGTTTGATAACTTAGTTTTGCATTTTTATTTATTACAAAATGTGTCTATCCACACTTTCACACATTTTTAAGTTATTAGCTCTTGGATAAAATGTGTGATAATGTATTTATGTTTCGGATGAATATGATTATGAGTTTCAGCCCATTTGAGTTTGTATTAGTAATGAAAATGTTCATCAATATTTTTGTTATGTTTTTCACTCTTGCGTGATTATATATTTAACAATATTGTTTCTTTCTATAGGTCGTATATGATTTTTTTTCTAGATAAACTATATTGTTTGATACAGTCGATCTTTTGTAACTTTGATTTCATTTTATTTGTAGATTGTGTGAGACATGGATTAAATTTAAGATTTCGTTTCGACAAATAAGGTATGCAATTTGTTCAAAAAATTGAGGTTTGTTCTTATAGTGCATCACTACTATTATAATTTGGTTCATTATAACATAAATATTTGATTACAATTGGATGTGAATTCTAAGATGATGTATCATTTCTAATTTGATTACATGTTTGCATATCAAGTATTTGATTAAAGTATCCAATTAGAATGAATAATTTTAATTATATTTCTTTCATCTAATTGTTGTTAACATTGTCTAATTTTTATATATATATTTATTTATATGGAGACCATTTTACATGGATTAAGAACAATGTTTATAGAAGCATTAAAGAAAGGCTAGATTATAATGCTTCGATGTAATTTAATTGTTGTTTAATTATGTCACTTTATGCATTAAGAGTCCAAGACTACAGTTTGTGAGGACCAAATTTTGACTTTGAAGGACATGGGACATGGAGTCCGAGAAACTGCAATTTAATGTCCGAGAAATCGCTAGAAGGCAACCAAACGATATTATAGAGCAAAATTGGAGCATCCACCTTAAATATATCTCTATTTTATCATCAATCGAATCACTATTTGCGACCCAGGATTCTATTTTATCATCAATCCAATACCCGTTCATATTTTTTCTTTTTCTTATCAATGAATAGATCTCTTTACTTGTATGACTTAGATGTCTCGTATTTCTCGAAAAAGTTATTCGATTGATGGGATTTGGTATGATACTTATTGTAATAACCCCAATTTTTGAGAAATTTTGAAACCCTTATGAATAGTGTTTTTGCTGAATGAGAAAACTTTTCATGCCACACTATGTAGGGGTCCTGATATGGATATTCTGAGATTTTATTAGTACTTTATATGGGATATAAGTGTATGTAAAGATCGTCAGAATCCAAATCCGAACACTTTGATTTTCCCGGAAATCCCATAGATACGGAGAGAATTGAGTATAAGGTAACAGGATAAAAAGGATTTAAATTAAAGGATTATAATAGAGGATCATAAAAAGGAATATAATGTATTGAGAAAGGTTAAGGGAACCTAAGTAATAAGATCCCGGGTATGATCCTTCAAACGATAAACGAGAACGAAAGTTAAGCGAACCGTATAACAGATCAGCGGTCATTAGGCAAACGATTAGGAAGTTAATCAAAGGGATTAGTGGGAATGATGTCATCCAACCAATAGAAAGAGGACAAGGAGGGGAGGATGACATCATGAGGATGACACAAGCATGACATGGGAAGGAAGGAGGTGTGGTTGAATGAGAACCACACAAATTCAAGGGCAACAAGGTAATTGACTAAATCAAACAACAAAAACCAACCAACCAAAAGCAAAACAAGGCAAAACACAAAAATCTCTCTTCTTCTTCTTCATGCTCTCGGCCCATTCCTTAAAAAAATGAAGATCCAAGCTCCACCACTTACTATTTAGCAAGGTAATTATCTAAGCTTCCCCATGGATAGTTACATACTTCCTATAAGTTTAAGCTTCTAATTCCAAGCCAATCTTTTTCTATAAATCATGGAAGAAGATGGTGAATAGTGTTTTTCAAGAATTAAAATTTGTGTTCTTGAAGTTTTGTTTAGATTAAGCTTGGATAAGGACTTTAAGGGTGATTCCAAGCCATTCTCTTGATTCTCCACTCTCCAAGGAAGGTATAACTTCTCAAACCCTTAGTATTAAGTTTTGTTGGTTTGGATTTCATAATGTTAGATGATGGGTTAGTGTAATGAGTGTGTACTCATAATAGAGCTTTGTTTAGTAAGTGGTTTTGTTGATTTTGGAGTTAGGAGTGATGCTTGTTAGATTTGAAGTTCTTGGTCACTTTTTTTGACTTGGTTTAGATGAATAAATTGGTAATATTGAGTTGATTGGGGGCTGTTGTAATATAGTTTAGATGGAGGTTTGATTGGGTTGTGAATTGGAGTTGAAATTGTGGTTGTTTGAATTGGTTTAAATTTGGGAAATCGCGTAAACATAGCTGTCATAACGTCCGATTTTCTGTAGACTGTTTTTGTGCATAACATTAGGACCCGAGAACCCCCTGCTAGATTATGACCACTGCCATGTTTAGATAGCTCATGTGACGAGCTTCGTTTTGATATGTAGTTCGTTCGATTCCGATGCACGGTTTAGGAGAAACGACCGTTTCAAGTAACGGCGTTTCGCGAACGAAACTTTTCCCCTCGCCTTACTTTGAAACATAGGTTAAAGACCGAAAAGGGTTAATTAATGTATGAAACATTTATGGTAAGTGTGTTAGGCAGTTGGTAAGACACTCGCGAAGGAATCGCCTTAAAACTCGTAAAGGTTAAATTATTAAAAATGGTGGAGCCGAGGGTACCCGGGTGACTTAAGCAAATCAGTAAGCGCAAAACGAGCGTTAGAGTCTGAGTTGGTTAGATTATAGATTTACAAGTGACTTTGGTTTAATTCCAACTTACTTGTTGCTTATAGGTTATCAGACTCGTCCCGAGCCATTCGTAACCCCCAGTCGCTCAGGCAAGTTTTCTACCCGATATACTGTTGTTGTGATGTAAATATATGTATATGCATTATCTTGTGATAGTGCATGATTGTTATTAGCAAATTTTGCGATATATTGGAGCATGCTGATATGGTATATATGCATGTCTGTTTCGTAATCTGGTTATCTATCTGTTGATTTCAATGCTTATAGTTGCATAATACCTATGCTAGAAGTAAGCAAGTAGTTGCGTATACCCTTAGTATAGGGGATAAAAGGTGAACATATTTCTAAACCAGGAGTCGATGTTCCCGAGTATATTATATATATATTTATATATTTATATATATATGGATATAGTTTTTAAAACTATGGATCGAATAAGGTTTATTCGATACCTTTATTTTACTTAATTGAATATTAATTTGAGTATTCATTCGAGGGCTTATGACTCAGTTTATTTTATTATTTGAATATTATTTGAATATTCATTCGAGGGCTTATGACTCAGTTTATTTTATTATTTGAATATTATTTGAATATTCATTCGAGGGCTTATGACTCAGTATATTTTATTATTTGAATATTATTTGAATATTCATTTGAGGGCTTATGATTCAGTTTATTTTATTATTTGAATATTATTTGAATATTCATTCGAGGGCTTATGACTCAGTTTATATATTATTGAATATTACTTGGATATTCATTTGAGGATGTATGACTCCTTTATTTTATTTAATGAATATTATTTATAATATTCATTCGAGGTATTATGACTCCGCTTATTACTGAAATATATTCTTTATTTTATTAAAGAATAAGGTGTTAATAATCAAACTTATTTTCGATTATTCAAATAAAGATAATACTTTCATATAAGTGTATCTTTGGTTATTTAATACTCGTTTCAAGTATAAGTTTTAAAACTTCTACTTCAATTATTTTTATAAAGATTATTCTTTATGGGAATATTATTTAAATAATAATATTCAGATATTTTCTAATATATCGGGACTAATTTATTTCATTAAATCAGCTTTACTCCAAACATTCTTAAAAATGTTTTCGAGTCTTCAAAATGATTTTAAAAGTTAGAGCGGATCCCAAAACTCGTTTTCCGATTTAAGATCTTCCTTTCGAAGGAGACTTGAATATTCGCTCAAAAATCTTGGGGATCCGGCTCTGTGGTGTATTTTATATTCGCAACATGGTTGCTGTTTTGAGAAAACAATTTGATTACTTGCCCAATGTTCGGGAAGTAAGTCCATTTGATTGAGTCGGCATAAGCGACAGGCCGGGGTACGGTCTATGAAGGTGTAAGAGGCTGGGTGACAGTCCATCCACGCGTGAGTGGCCGGGTAACGGTCTAGCGCGAGGTCCTAATGCGGCCAGGGTGATGACCGACGAGGAATTCATCCATCTACAGTAGAAAAGGTTACTTATTGGTATCTTTACCTGATCAGCAAGATATCTGGTTTATGCCAAAATTCTTTTCCTTTCCAAAATTCATTGGATGTTTCAAACTCTGTCATACTTTACATAACAGAGGTTCCAGGAAATGTTTAAGAGATATATATGTGGATATATATATATATATCGGGACTAAATAAAGTATCTCGTAACTTTATTTCATTCAATAATATTTCAAAGATTGAATCTATTCAAATCTTGTCTTGTAGTCTCATCTATGTGATGAACCTTTGAAACTAATTATAACTTGAACGGTGGTAGTTCAAGTAGTATTTGGAAAAGATGTAAGTATATTGGAGTATCTTATAACTTCATCTTTTAAACTTATATCTAGTAAATGATTATCTTATGCATGACAAAGATTTTCAGAAAAACGTTTAGACAAGGTTAGATATATGAGATCACCTTGCAACGATATTTTTATACAGTTATACACTGGAACTCTGTGTGTATTATGCATGGAAGAGGACTTCCAATATTTTGAAAAGTATATATGTATATATATACTGAATATTTTGCGACTTCATCGCATTAAGATATCAACTTGGTTCATTTCTTTTGACCAAGACTTTCTTGAGTACTATGAGAAGGCTCATATATTATTAATCATTATACATATTATTTTGGTGGGCTTGCTGCTCACCCTTGCTTTATTTCTTCATCACACAACAACAGTTAGGAAAGATGGCCAGACTCCAGCAGACCCAGCGCAAGCGCGTGGGAAGCGTCCCGCGTCTTCCCGTTGATGTTGTAGCTGTTATAGCTGCAGAGGTAGATCTATTGTAGATCAGACCATCTACTTTTGAGAATCAATTATGTATAATTATAACTTGTGGCAGATAATGGCAATTAACTGTAAATTTATCAAGTAATCATTTTGGGTTGTAATAACTTTTAAATTATGGATTCAAAGACTTGTACTTATTTAAATTTCATCTCTGAGACTATAACGGGTTGTGGTGTGTGTTAGTGTGGGGTCACAGCATAAGGTTATTTATTATTAATTAAGTGAAGTGATATTGTGGAAAGAAAGACCGTGACGACCCGGATCCCCGACCCCGGATCTGGGGGTGTTATAGAAATGGTATCAGAGCTAAGCGTTATAAACCTCAGAGATGATGGGACGTTAAGATAATAAGTTCACTAAGATAATAAGAACTCTTGCCAAGTTCATAGTCGGGCTACCTAACGTAGTACTGACAGTTAAAACCCTTATGGGAACCCTTATAAATATCGTGATAGGAGCGTAGTTCGTTATCGTATATGGTAGCGGGACTCCGAACCCTGAGGTTGAGGAGCCACATCGCGATGATATTTTATTACTAATTGGAGATTGGATTGTGGATCCGATAGAGTGTCCTAATGCAGGACCGGATGATGTTGATATTGAGGATGTAGCGGTTGAGGATGTTGTCCTAGAAGGGATAGTTGTTGAGGAGGATCCCATGGAGGATCCTAACAGGATTGGATAAAGGACCACTGATGAATTGATGACCATGGTTTGGTCGACTACCAGAGGTAGGATTGGCCGGTCACTACCGGAGGTTCGTTCAAGTTGTAAAGATAGTAGCCCCTTTAACGCGGCTTACTCGTAAGACTGAGAAGTTCGAATGGACAGAGAAATGCGAGAACAGCTTTCAAGAACTGAAGCAGAGGTTGGTGATGGCCCCTATGCTGGCGTTGCCGGATGGAAAAGGAGATTTTGTGAAGTGTAGTGACGCTTCACACAAGGGCTTAGGGTGCGTGCTTATGCAGCACGGTAAGGTAATCGCGTACATGTCAAGATAATTAAGGTAATATGAAATTCGATATCCCCGCCCATGAGCTTAGGCTCGTGGCAATAGTTTTACCCTAAAGATTGGAGGCACTACTTGTATGGAGAGAAGTGCGAGAATTACCTAAGCCATAAGTGCTCTAGTACATTTTCACGTAGAAAGAGCTCAACATATGCCAGAGGAGGCAGTTAGAGCTAATCAAGAATAATGATTGGGAGATTCTTTATCATTCGGGGAAAGCCAATGTGGTGGCTGATGCCCTTAGTAAAAAGGAGAGACTCAAGATGATAATGTCTTTTGGAGAGTTTATAAAAGATTTTGAGAAAATGGAAATAGAAGTGAAGGTAACCGGAGCCGGTACCGAAAAGCTGTTTGAGATTGCAATACAGTTCAAATTATTGGAAAAGAACAGATTGTGCCAGAAAAAGTGATGAACGAAGGCAGAGAGCCAACAATTAGATAAAAGATTAATATCGAGAAAGATGATAAGGGAATAATGAGGTATTCCTACAGAATTTGGGTTCCAAATGTTCAAGAGCTTAAAGATGAGATCTTAGATGAAAGCTAGTTTGAGGAATAAGATTTAGAGCAAACCCTGAACGTGATAGTCAGGGAGGTCGCCATCAAGATAGAAAGAACCCATAACATAATGAAGTGGAAAATGAGGATTTAAAACATGAAGGATGACCCCGATTACGGGGAGGAGGAGGAAACGTTCAGACTAAGGAAATAGAAGTCGAGTAAGGAAAGGAGAACCGAGACGGTACTCATATATGATAATTTATGGACCTTTCTAGACAGAACTTAGACTATTATCCCCAACCACCACCCCGAGGAAATAATGCGGTGAGAAATTCTTTCAGGACCCTTAAGTCGCTAAGCTCTCTGAGTTCTAAGGAACAAGCTGACCCAGTCGAGGCAAGAGCCTGGCTAAAGGAAATATAGGAATCATTTGAGATTCTAAATGATTGATGAACCACAAAAGACTGTTTTTGTCACTTACCCTCCTGAGAGAGAGACCACCCGCTGGTGAAAGACCAAGAAAGGCACGGAGCCAGAGGTTATGATAAACTGATTAAAGTTCAGCCAATTGTTTTCGGGAAAGTAATTCCCAAGGTTATGGAGAGAGTGTAAAAGCTTTAGAGCCAGAACAAAGGCAGACGAGTATGATGAATTGTGAATTTAAGTTGTAAAAGTTGTCAAGATTCGTTCTAAGGGCACGAATCTAGAATGACGGGATGTTTGAAATCAATGCTTATGTTGTGTTGGTTCATGAAATAATGATAAGAGAAAGGAAAATAAAAAGAAATTGAAGTGGAAAGTAATATAACGGCAATAGAGTTTGAGGTATGATAAGGGAGTTGGGTATGAGGAAACCCTAACGACTCGTAGCAATAGAAATAGAAAAGTATGCATTCGTCAGGATGAGGGTGATTCACCATAAGTTAAAATTGATGGTTGAGGGCATAAGAGATACATATAGTTTATCCCCTGTAAGTTGGGAGGATTCGAGGAAACCTTGAGATAATTCGAAGGATAAATAATGAGACGCGGATAGACTAAGGGGATAAGGAAGTAAGAAATTAGGAAAAATTGGATGAAGGAAGTGACCTTCAAGAAGGTGAAATGTAAGACCGGTGGCTTGATACCCAGAAAGGGAGACGCCAGGTATGAAAGATATCCCAACATTGAGGTGACTGTTGAGATAAACAACAAAAGTAAATAAGGAATTATTAAGAAGAAGTTCACGTTGAACACGACCAATATCTTCCAGAACATCCTTGTTATCGTTACCAAATTAGGCAAGACAAGCGGATAACCGTTGTTATCTTTTGGAGGCCATATAGATTGACCTCAATTTGAATAAGGATGCTATTATGAAGTTAGGTATAGACTATCGAGGTGGGAATGATGAATATGATAATCTATCAAGGATATATGACTTGATTTATTCGTGGAAGGATGCAGGTACCTTTTAAAGGTGGAATTAAGGATAGAACATTGGTAACTTAAAATGAATCCTAGGGGACTGCATAAAGGTTGGCATGTCACCCTTAATAGGGACAGTATGAGTTTTGACAGTATGATTGGGAAAGGGTTAAGGTAACAACAACCTTTAAGAATCAGTGGAGAAATTTTGCAGAAGTATATAGACAATGGTTCTACTATTAGTAAATGGTATTGTGATATGCCCTGTATCTAGGGAATACAGGAGGAACGATTGAAGAATAACCTTAGAGGTTTTATAAGGAAAAAGGTAATATTCAAAATTCTCAAGAATAGAAATGTGGATAAAGGAAATATGACGTAATTATAATGATGCCAAGTGGGGCACGTGTTAAACCACGAGAAAGTATGGATCGAACCAGTAATGGTCGAAATTGTTCAGGGCAATTAGGACTTAAGATAAAAAATGTTCTAAGTATGATTGAGAGTCAGTCTTGACAGTGATTAGCCTCTAAAGACTGAGGCAATAACTTATGGAAAAATGGTGATATTTTTTTCCCATCTGATTTCAAGGAAAACATCTTCACTCAAGCAGTGATCGGAAATAAGGTAGAAAATTTATTTGGAGGTGGTTAAAATGACATTGACTGTAAGGAAATTTTACTATCAGGAAAGGCCAAAGAGGTGGCCGACACTTTAAAGGTAAGTGGATAATTATAGGCGCGTGTGCCAAAAGAATACAGTGATGATGGTTAAAAATGTGAAGGTTGAATTATGGTTTGGAAGATTGACATTCCTTCTGATGACTGTGCAATACCCAACCGTAATAGTAGTTGGTAAAGGTTTAATTCGTGTAATCGCCATGAACGGGATATCTATCTTAGAAGGTCCTATCTTGAGATAAGCCAGGACCATGTTTCAAAAAGGACTAGATGAACCCTTGATTTAATTCTTCTATTTAGGGCGTATGATTAAGAATGGTATTAACCTGCTATCGTTGCTTTGATTGAAACTCTTCTGCACTTTTATCTGCTTCATGTCATGTATGTATGTCAGGATCAGGAGTGTTCTTCATGAATCAGGAATGGTGATTATGTTACCTCCTTAGAATGATTTGATACGACATGTATAGACTCCGTATGGTTAGATATTAAGATTTTATGGAAAAGTGAATGACGACAGTAGGTCAGTGGTGGACCATAGTAAGGCAGCAATGATTCTGCGAGTAGTGAGCTGATTACAACCATGAGAGTTGTATTGGAATGGGTGTTGAGATTGAGTACCACTAATCGGGTCGTGGTAGTGTATAAGTTATCATTGATAGACTAATTAAGTAGAGTATCTACCTAGTGAATAATTATTCTTTCTTATCAATAGAGAGTCGTATTATTATACGAGGAAGGTTGCGGTGCGAGCATAGAATCCTAGTAACGGTGATATATAGAATGAGATCCCAGATTCGATTTTCGATGTCAAGGGAGTTTCAAAGGTGATTGTGTATAAGCTCGAGGAAGAGCATGGGTCCATAGAATGATGGACGGGATAGCGAAAATATGTAGGCACGTGAAATGCGATGCTATAATACTCGATGTTGATATAAATACATATATGTTTTGTTCTTCTATGACAAACCTCTATAGTTCAGAGGTAGATTCCAAGCCAGATATTTTATGGCAATAAAATTTTTTTATGAATATACAATTCTCTTCAGTTCGTTCTTTTCTCTTCTTTTCATTTCATGTAAGCCGAGAAGAACAACCCTTCCAGAAGGGGAGGTATTACCGAATGACTATCTATCTGTGTGATAGAAGCCGAGTAGGATACCAGCTATTGTTTAATTGCTTGTCAAGTACTAAAGGCTGGCCACCTTCTGTACTAACTATGCGATATAACAAGTGTTCATGATCATAGTGATCTCTCAACAAATTCCTTTACTTCTATTTGATTGATCAAATTTTGGAAAATAGAAACAACTGAAAAAGGAGTAATAAAGTGGTGGTAGTATGCGGAATGGAAACACATTCGTGATACTAAGGTTGACGTGGTTATTAAAAGGTTATAGAACGCTAGCGAGCAAAAGTATAACCCGTATAATATTAGGAACGGAAGGTAGTAGCGATTACGAACTGGAAAAGAATGGGTATTGAGAAGCAAAAGTTCTAATGCTAAAAGCTATAATGAGAGTCTGTGCAATAGACTTGAAAGAATTTGGAATGATCACCTAACACGGATTGAGTTTTCTTACGACAATAGATCATATGTCAGTATTGAGATATCGCCTTATGAGATCCTTGAGGGAAGACAATGTCGATTTCCCTTATGATTAGGATGAAGTTGTAGAGCGCAAGATGCTCGGACCCGCAGTAGTCCAAAGGACCAAGGATATAATAGATCTAATTAGAGGACGACTGGTAGTAGCCAGGAAGGGCATAAGAAGTATGTCGATTTGACCCGAAAGGACAAAGAATAGGAAGGAGGCAACCTTGTATTGTTAAAAGTATTCCCTTGAAAAGAATTAATGAGATTCGGAAAGAAAGGAAAGCTAAGTCCACCAATTGTTGGACCCTTGGATATATTAAGGAGTATTGGGAAGTTAGCATATGA
This sequence comes from Apium graveolens, assembly GCF_009905375.1. Lineage (NCBI taxonomy): Eukaryota > Viridiplantae > Streptophyta > Magnoliopsida > Apiales > Apiaceae > Apium > Apium graveolens. The sequence goes on along the minus strand of NC_133654.1, from coordinate 30,024,419 downwards.
GCTAGCCTTACCCCAGAACATGTAGCAAGTCATAGCGTGTTTCACGTATCAATGTTAAGAAAGTGTAATTCGGATGCTAGACAAATAGGGGCATATGAGCGCATAGACATGCAACCAGACGTAACCTATATGGAGCAACCAGGAAGGGTATAGATTAAGAAGGAACGAGTGCTTAGGAGAAGGGTTATCAAACTAGTAAGAGTTTGATGGTAGAACCACAATGTGGGAAAATTGACTTGAGAGTTAGAAAGTGCAATATTAAGAAGGTATCCCTATTCATTTCTATCTGATTCCGGGACGGAATCCTTCTAAGGAGGGGAGACTGTAATAACCCCAATTTTTGAGAAATTTTGAAACCCTTATGAATAGTGTTTTTGCTGAATGAGAAAACTTTTCATGCCACACTATGTAGGGGTCCTGATATGGATATTCTGAGATTTTATTAGTACTTTATATGGGATATAAGTGTATGTAAAGATCGTCAGAATCCAAATCCGAACACTTTGATTTTCCCGGAAATCCCATAGATACGGAGAGAATTGAGTATAAGGTAACAGGATAAAAAGGATTTAAATTAAAGGATTATAATAGAGGATCATAAAAAGGAATATAATGTATTGAGAAAGGTTAAGGGAACCTAAGTAATAAGATCCCGGGTATGATCCTTCAAACGATAAACGAGAACGAAAGTTAAGCGAACCGTATAACAGATCAGCGGTCATTAGGCAAACGATTAGGAAGTTAATCAAAGGGATTAGTGGGAATGATGTCATCCAACCAATAGAAAGAGGACAAGGAGGGGAGGATGACATCATGAGGATGACACAAGCATGACATGGGAAGGAAGGAGGTGTGGTTGAATGAGAACCACACAAATTCAAGGGCAACAAGGTAATTGACTAAATCAAACAACAAAAACCAACCAACCAAAAGCAAAACAAGGCAAAACACAAAAATCTCTCTTCTTCTTCTTCTTCAGGCTCTCGGCCCATTCCTTAAAAAAATGAAGATCCAAGCTCCACCACTTACTATTTAGCAAGGTAATTATCTAAGCTTCCCCATGGATAGTTACATACTTCCTATAAGTTTAAGCTTCTAATTCCAAGCCAATCTTTTTCTATAAATCATGGAAGAAGATGGTGAATAGTGTTTTTCAAGAATTAAAATTTGTGTTCTTGAAATTTTGTTTAGATTAAGCTTGGATAAGGACTTTAAGGGTGATTCCAAGCCATTCTCTTGATTCTCCACTCTCCAAGGAAGGTATAACTTCTCAAACCCTTAGTATTAAGTTTTGTTGGTTTGGATTTCATAATTTTAGATGTTGGGTTAGTGTAATGAGTGTGTACTCATAATAGATCTTTGTTTAGTAAGTGGTTTTGTTGATTTTGGAGTTAGGAGTGATGCTTGTTAGATTTGAAGTTCTTGGTGACTTTTTTTGACTTGGTTTAGATGAATAAATTGGTAATATTGAGTTGATTGGGGGCTTTTGTAATGTAGTTAGATGGAGGTTTGATTGGGTTGTGAATTGGAGTTGAAATTGTGGTTGTTTGAATTGGTTTAAATTTGGGAAATCGCGTAAATATAGATCATAACGTCCGATTTTCTGTAGACTGTTTTTGTGCATAACATTAGGACCCGAGAACCCCCTGCTAGATTATGACCACTGCCCTGTTTAGATAGCTCATGTGACGAGCTTCGTTTTGATATGTAGTTCGTTCGATTCCGATGCACGGTTTAGGAGAAACGACCGTTTCAAGTAACGGCATTTCGCGAACGAAACTTTTCCCCTCGCCTTACTTTAAAACATAGGTTAAAGACCGAAAAGGGTTAATTAATGTATGAAACATTTATGGTAAGTGTGTTAGGCAGTTGGTAAGACACTCGCGAAGGAATCGCCTTAAAACTCGTAAAGGTTAAATTATTAAAAATGGTGGAGCCGAGGGTACCCGGGTGACTTAAGCAAATCAGTAAGCGCAAAACGAGCGTTAGAGTCTGAGTTGGTTAGAGTATATATTTACAAGTGACTTTGGTTTAATTCCAACTTACTTGTTGCTTATAGGTTACCAGACTCGTACCGAGCCATTCGTAACCCCCAGTCGCTCAGGCAAGTTTTCTACCCGATATACTGTTGTTGTGATATAAATATATGTATATGCATTATCTTGTGATAGTGCATGATTGTTATTAGCAAATTTTATGATATATTGGAGCATGCTGATATGGTATATATGCATGTCTGTTTCGTAATCTGGTTATCTATCTGTTGATTTCAATGCTTATAGTTGCATAATACCTATGCAAGAAGTAAGCAAGTAGTTGCGTATACCATTAGTATAGGGGATAAAAGGTGAACATATTTCTAAACCGGGAGTCGATGTTCCCGAGTATATTATATATATATATTTATATATTTATATATATATGGATATAGTTTTTAAAACTATGGATCGAATAAGGTTTATTCGATACCTTTATTTTACTTAATTGAATATTAATTTGAGTATTCATTCGAGGGCTTATGACTCAGTTTATTTTATTATTTGAATATTCATTCGAGGGCTTATGACTCAGTTTATTTTATTATTTGAATATTATTTGAATATTCATTCGAGGGCTTATGACTCAGTTTATTTTATTATTTGAATATTCATTCGAGGGCTTATGACTCAGTTTATTTTATTATTTGAATATTATTTGAATATTCATTCGAGGGCTTATGACTCAGTTTATATTATTATTGAATATTACTTGGATATTCATTTGAGGATGTATGACTCCTTTATTTTATTTAATGAATATTATTTATAATATTCATTCGAGGTATTATGACTCCGCTTATTACTGAAATATATTCTTTATTTTATTAAAGAATAAGGTGTTAATAATCAAACTTATTTTCGATTATTCAAATAAAGATAATACTTTCATATAAGTGTATCTTTGGTTATTTAATACTCGTTTCAAGTATAAGTTTTAAAACTTCTACTTCAATTATTTTTATAAAGATTATTCTTTATGGGAATATTATTTAAATAATAATATTCAGATATTTTCTAATATATCGGGACTGATTTATTTCATTAAATCAGCTTTACTCCAAACATTCTTAAAAATGTTTTCGAGTCTTCAAAATGATTTTAAAAGTTAGAGCGGATCCCAAAACTCGTTTTCCGATTTAAGATTTTCCTTTCGAAGGAGACTTGAATATTCGCTCAAAAATCTTGGGGATCCGGCTCTGTGGTGTATTTTATATTCGCAACATGGTTGCTGTTTTGAGAAAACAATTTGATTACTTGCCCAATGTTCGGGAAGTAAGTCCATTTGATTGAGTCGGCATAAGCGACAGGCCGGGGTACGGTCTATGAAGGTGTAAGAGGCTGGGTGACAGTCCATCCACGCGTGAGTGGCCGGGTAACGGTCTAGCGCGAGGTCCTAATGCGGCCAGGGTGATGACCGGCGAGGAATTCATCCATCTACAGTAGAAAAGGTTACTTATTGGTATCTTTTCCTGATCAGCAAGATATCTGGTTTATGCCAAAATTCTTTTCCTTTCCAAAATTCATTGGATGTTTCAAACTCTGTCATACTTTACATAACAGAGGTTCCAGGAAATGTTTAAGAGATATATATGTGGATATATATATATCGGGACTAAATAAAGTATCTCGTAACTTTATTTCATTCGATAATATTTCAAAGATTGAATCTATTCAAATCTTATCTTGTAGTCTCATCTATGTGATGAACCTTTGAAACTAATTATAACTTGAACGGTGGTAGTTCAAGTAGTATTTGGAAAAGATGTAAGTATATTGGAGTATCTTATAACTTCATCTTTTAAACTTATATCTAGTAAATGATTATCTTATGCATGACAAAGATTTTCAGAAAAACGTTGAGACAAGGTTAGATATATGAGATCACCTTGCAACGATATTTTTATACAGTTATACACTGGAACTCTGTGTGTATTATGCATAGAAGAGGACTTCCAATATTTTGAAAAGTATATATGTATATATATACTGAATATTTTGCGACTTCATCGCATTAAGATATCAACTTGGTTCATTTCTTTTGACCAAGACTTTCTTGAGTAATATGAGAAGGCTCATATATTGTTAATCATTATACATATTATTTTGGTGGGCTTGCTGCTCACCCTTGCTTTATTTCTTCATCACACAACAACAGTTAGGAAAGATGGCCAGACTCCAGCAGACCCAGCGCAAGCGCGTGGGAAGCGTCCCGCGTCTTCCCGTTGATGTTGTAGCTGTTATAGCTGCAGAGGTAGATCTATTGTAGATCAGACCATCTACTTTTGAGAATCAATTATGTATAATTATAACTTGTGGCAGATAATGGCAATTAACTGTAAATTTATCAAGTAATCATTTTGGGTTGTAATAACTTTTAAATTATGGATTCAAAGACTTGTACTTATTTAAATTTCATCTCTGAGACTATAACGGGTTGTGGTGTGTGTTGTGTGGGGTCACAGCATAAGGTTATTTATTATTAATTAAGTGAAGTGATATTGTGGAAAGAAAGACCGTGACAACCCGGATCCCCGACCCCGGATCTGGGGGTGTTACACTTATGAGATCGATGGGATTGATATTCAAATATTTCTTCTTAGAACGTATTGATTTGACCCCATAAGCAGAATCACCACTCAATAGCATGTTACCGGGAGAAGTAGAACCCCGTATTTCTTTAAGAGAATCTCCTAATTGTTCCTCCTGAGCAATTAGAAAGATATTATGTAACAAGAAAGAATTCGGTTCAGATGTAGGATACCTGAAAGGCATATGTCATAGCCTACTCGTTTATTCGAGTATTTAACTCAACTCAAATAAGATTGTAATAAGTAAATAGTGGATCAAGCATCAGAGAGATCTCACAAAGTAACATCTGTCAAAGAATAAAGAAACATTGTTCATCTGCAGACTTGAAGATTCACTGGAAGAAGTTCAAGAATTTGATCATGCCTCAGTGATATAAATCAAGATCGTGGATTTAATCAAGTGACAGAGATCTCGTCAAGGTATCATTTATTACAAGGATTCAATCAGAACAACAAAGTCAAGACATAAAGAAACGTCACGAAAGTTAGTCACTCATGAACCAGACATTACATCGAGTGTCAGCATTGAAGTGGCGGAATTGATTCATAAGTCTCAATGACTTTCAGAAGATTGTCAGAAGAATGGATGCTGCTCAGGGTTAGTATTAATTCTCTATTAATTAATTAAGTCATATAATTTAATTAAGAAAATAAATTATATCTGCAAGGATTAATTTATTGTTTAATTGAATTAAATTGATTAATTAATTTAGAATTAATATTAAGGATTTTCAGAATGTTAATTGATTAAAATCTGTGATAATTCTAAGTAAGACAACTGATTGTACTAGTATGACAATCGGTATGACAATTGATAGTCATACCGAATGTCATGCTAATTCAGTTGATTGTATTGATAGAATTATTATTTAGATTAAAATCAATTATTAATTCAGTAAAACAATTTCATTTGAACTAATATGACAATCGGTATGACAATCAATAGTCATACCGAAAGTCTTGCTAGTTCATTTTAATTGTCTTGCTAGCTCTAATAGATTGTCTCACCGAAAGTCTTTCAAGCTAAAAAGGATTGTCATTCCAGTTCTTTTCCTCTCGGTTGGATTGTTAAATAGAAGCAGAAGCAGCAATTCATGATATTCATTCAATCATTCATTCATACAGAACAAGAGAACTCAGCAGAGAACAAAAGAAAAATATTTCATCATCCATCTGCTTATTCAAGATCAAATATTCTAGTTTGTTAATGTTAAATCCAAACCACTAGAATTACTTATCTTGTTCTTGTATATCTATCTAGCGGATTAAAATCCCTAGAACTTAATCTCAAATCGCTTTTAGCATTTGATCTTTTAATTACAAAAATAGAAAAAGTTCATGTCGAATTTATTCTAAATTTGTAATAATTGATTTGAGATTAATCCCTTGTAATCGATACCGTAGTTGTAACACCTTTCAAGTTTAATAAAAGTTTTATTTAACTTGAATTTTGTTTCACAATTTTATTCCGCATTTTATTCGAAGAAACGGTATTGTTTGCATTCAACCCCCCCCCCTTCTACAAACAAATTGGGACCTAACAATTGGTATCAGAGCCTTCTGATTAACGTACAAATCAAGATCCTAGACTTTTGTGTTTCTTTCACTTCTTGAATTTTTATTCACTCAAAAATTCATAATGACTACACAAAAAGTTGGAACCGTTAAAATTCCACTTTTCGATAAAGAAAATTATGTGATGTGGAAGAAGAAGATGCTACTATTTTTACAGGTTGCTAATCCCAAATATTTGCAAGTGTTGAAGAAGGGTCCAAAAATTCCTATGGTTATTGAACCAGAGGTAATAGAGAATGATGTGGTGATCACCAAAGCGAGAACTTATGTGAAGGATCCTGAGGACTTCTCTCCTGCTGAAATAGAAGAAGCTTCCCTGGATGCTAGCCTTCAATTAATCTTAGTAGATTCCCTTAATCCCCTAATGAACAGACATGTGATGAATTGTAAAGATTCTAAACATATCTGGGAAACTATTGAGATTATTAATGAAGGCACAGAGGAAGTTAGGGAGAACAAACTAGAAATCCTAACCTCTGAGTATGAATACTTTAAATCCAATCCAGGAGAAGGAATCACTGAAGTGTTTGAGAGGTACAATGCATTGATCAACAACCTGAACATTAATGGTAAATACTATTCCATCAGGGAGGTCAATAAAAAGTTCCTTTTAACACTGCCAACTCATCTCGAACATAGAATCACTGCCATAAGAGAAGCAAGAGATCTGAGTGAGATTTCTTTGGAAAGGCTCTATGGTGTGTTAAAGACTTATGAGTTGGAGCAGATTCAGCAGAAGGAAGTTTACGGGAAAGGAAGAGTGGTCAGCACGTCTACTGCTCTGGTAGCTGATGAACAACAACAACAACCAATATATCAACAACAATCTCAACAGTCAGATAGAATGGTACAGTCTTCCAAGGTTGAAGATAATGTGATAGTAGCAGAATTTGATTCACCTACTACAAATCAATCAGGAGATGATTATTATTCCTTGGAAGAACTGGAGCAATTGGAGGATGAATCAATGGCCCTGATTGTCAAGAGATTCTCAAATGTCAGATTCAAAAGGAATCCCAAGTTCAAGTACAAGTCCAACTACAACAGATTCCAGAAAGGTGGATCTTCATCCTCTAACACCAGCAGTGGTGGGTATAAAACAGGGATGGTTGATCGAAGCACCATTCGATGCTTCAACTGTAATGAGTTGGGACACTTTGCCACAGAATGCAGGAAGCCAAAACAAGCAAGGAAGAACTCTTACGATTCTAATCAGAAGAGTAAATCTGAAAGGGCGTACCTGGCAAAGGGAAGAAGCTGGGATGATACTGACAGTGAAGATGAAGAAGTTGGGAATCTTGCTCTCATGGCTAGTGATGCAAGCACCTCATCGTCAAGAAAAGAGGGCATTAAACAGGTACAACCGGTAGTGTGGATTCTTGACAGTGGATCGTCAAGACATATGACCGGAGATAGAGCCCTGCTATCAAATGTGGTTGAGAAAGCTGGCCCAGTGGTTACCTTTGGAGATAACAGCAAAGGTTTAACGGAGGGATATGGCTGTTTGCAAGCTGGAAATGTTATCATTGAAAATGTATATCTTGTGCAAGGACTTGAACATAATCTGCTTAGCATTAGTCAGTTCTGTGACAACGGCTACAATGTTTTATTCGACAAGCTGAAGTGTCAGATTCTGCACAAGAAAAGTGAAAAACCCTCCTTAATGGGAATACGGAAAGGAAATCTGTTCGTAGCTGACATGAACTCTGGAAGCAATCTTGAAGTCAATTGTTTCTATGCAAAAGCATCGTCAAATGAGAGTTGGCTATGGCACAAGAGACTTTCCCATCTCAATTTCAAGACAATGAATTCTCTTGTCAAAAGAGAATTGGTAAGAGGTCTGCCTCAGCTGGAATTCTCTCCAGAAGGACTATGTGAGGCTTGCCAGAAAGGAAAGTCAAAGAAAGCAAGTCACAAAGGCACTGACACATCTTCCATAACTGGTGTTCTGCAATTATTGCACATGGATTTATTTGGTCCAGTTAATATCCTTTCTATGTCAAAGAAGTGTTACTGTCTTGTGATAGTTGATGACTATTCCAAGTATACGTGGGTTTTATTTCTTCACTCTAAGGATGAAACACCACAAGTTGTGATTGATCATATCAAGATGATTGAGTTAGATTCTAACGTCCCTGTTAGAGCAATAAGGTCAGATAATGGAACAGAATTCAAGAATGCACTTCTAAATGGATTCTGTACAGACAAAGGGATCACCAGACAATTTTCAGCTCCTAGAACCCCTCAGCAAAATGGAGTGGTAGAAAGGAAGAATCGTACATTGATTGAAGCTGCAAGAACGATGTTAAATGAATCAGGTCTTCCAATGTACTTTTGGGCTGAAGCTGTCAATACTGCATGTTATACTCAGAATCGAACTCTAATCAACAAAGACTTCATGAAAACTCCTTATGAGATTTTGAATGAATAGAAACCTTCTATCAAATACTTTCATGTATTTGGTGCCAGATGCTTCGTGCTCAAGGATGGAGATGATCGTCGTGGTAAGTTCGAGGCAAAGGCATATGAGGGTATTTTTGTTGGATATGGAAGAAGATCATATAGAGTGTATATCATTGATCAACACAAAGTAACTGAAAGTGTCAATGTTACATTTGATGACACTAAACTCCCTAGTATCCAAACTGAAGATCCTTCTGAGAAACTGAAGTTTGATGATACGTCAGATTCAGAGTCAGAACATGGTCAAGAACCTGAGGTTGTTGCTGTTGAAGAACCTGTTAATCCTGATAATACTCAAGGTAATAGTGATGGAAACTCTGGAAACAATGGAGATACCACTGCTACTGACGGAGAATCTTCAAGTCAACATGGCAACAACTCAGGGGGAGATGCTGAAGGATCATCTAGTAGGACACAACATCACAATGAATTTCAAGGCGAATCATCAAGATCAAATCTTCCAAGACAGACAGTCTGGAATAAAGCTCACCCTTTTGAGTTGATTATTGGTGATCCAGATGTTGGAGTCAGAACTAGACGTGCTACTCAAAATGAGTGTCTGTTCTCAGGATTTCTTTCTGAGATGGAACCTAAGAAAATTGAAGAAGCACTAACTGATCCAGATTGGGTGATTGCTATGCAAGATGAACTCAATCAGTTTGAAAGTCAACAAGTCTGGAAACTGGTACCTAGGCCTGTACACAAGAAAGCTGTTGGTACAAGGTGGGTATTCAGGAATAAACTAGATGAAGATGGTGTGGTTACAAGAAACAAGGCAAGACTGGTAGCTAAAGGGTATTCTCAAGCTGAAGGTATTGATTATGATGAAACCTATGCTCCAGTGGCTAGACTTGAGGCCATCAGGATATTTCTGGCATTCGCAGCATTTTCAAACTTTAAAGTTTATCAAATGGATGTCAAGAGCGCCTTTCTGAATGGAAAGCTGGATGAAGAGGTATATGTAGAGCAACCTCCTGGTTTTGAAGATCCAGATCATTTGGATTTTGTCTTCTTTCTTTTCAAGGCTATCTATGGGCTAAAACAGTCTCCAAGAAAATGGTATGACACTCTCTCTGAATTTCTTATTGAAAATAGCTTTATTAGAGGTGTCATAGACAAAACTCTCTTTTCTAAAAAACATAAGAATGATACTATATTAGTCCAAGTCTATGTGGATGATATAATATTTGGGTCTACTAATGATAATCTCTGTAAGAGATTTGCTAAGTTAATGCACAGCAAGTTTGAAATGAGCATGATGGGAGAGCTGAAGTTCTTTCTTGGATTACAAGTAAATCAAAGGTTAGATGGAACATTTATTTGTCAATCCAAGTATCTCAAGGAACTCCTCAAAAAATACAATCTAGAGGATTCTGCATCAGCAAGGACTCCATCAACTACAGCTGTCAAGCTTGGACCATGTGAAAACTCCATTAAGGTAGATGTCACAAGCTACAGAGGTATGATTGGCTCGTTACTCTATCTTACTGCAAGTAGACCAGATATTATGTATGCTACATGCCTATGTGCAAGGTTCCAAGCGGATCCTAGAGATATTCATCTCGTTGCTGTTAAACGAATCTTAAGATATCTTAAGGGAACACCAAATCTAGGTATTTGGTACCCTAAAGAATCTGGTTTTAACCTTGTCGGATATACAGATTCAGATTATGCAGGAAGTGTTGTTGATAGGAAAAGCACCTCAGGAAGTTGTCAATTCTTAGGAAGCAGGCTAGTCTCATGGTACAGCAAGAAACAGCAAACAGTTTCCAACTCAACGGCCGAGGCTGAATATATTGCTGCTGGAAGCTGCTGTGCTCAGATCTTGTGGATTAGGAACCAACTACGAGACTATGGCTCTGTATTGAACAAGATTCCTATTTTATGTGACAATACAAGTGCAATAGCCATCACCAACAACCCTGTGCAGCACTCGAGGACAAAGCACATTGACATCAGGTATCATTTTATTAGAGAGCACGTCATGAATGGTACTGTTGAACTATTTTTTGTTCCAACAGAAGAACAAATAGCAGATATTTTCACTAAACCACTTGACGAATCCACATTTACCAGATTAGTTGGTAAATTGGGCATGTTAAATAGTTTTAGTGATTAATTTAATTAATATCTGGAATCTGTTCTTAAATGAATTTACAAATGAATTTTTCATGAATGAAAAATTCATTTGCAAATTTATTTTATCATTTTATCATATTTCTTGCTTATTTCTATGTAATATACATTATCTTATCTATGTTATTTACTCTATTTGTTAATTTAAAAATATCTCAGAATATTTTATTTCCTCTAAAAATATTTTTCTATGAATTTTATTTGCTAAAATTCAACAGAAATCTATTTTTGGAATAAAAATAATTAATTCTGAAATATTGTCTTTATTTTCTGTAAAAAATTTTAAGTATTTATTTCAGTTTTACTATTTTGTAATAAAGTTTCAGTACATTAATAGTTGTCTGTAAATATTCATTTTGTTTTTCTACTGCAAAGACAATCGGCAAGACAATTAAAATTGTCTTGCTGAAAATCATTTCAGTAAACATGAAAATATAAATCTGTTATGCTTATTTTATCTTATTCTAGAAAGACAATCGGCAAGACAATTGAAATTGTCTTGCTGAAAGTCATTTTAGTAAATAATGACTGCTTACTTTAAAATCAGATTAATTTTATAACTGGCAAGACAATCGGTATGACTATTGATTGTCATGCCAGTAATAAAATTAATATCAGAATTATATTGTTTTATTTTGTACTGGTATGACAATCGGTATGACTATCAGATTGTCATACCAGTTACAATGTTAATACTCATTCAGTTATTTATTTTTATTTGTATTTGTTTTATTTTCCTTCTTTTGCCTGGTATGACAATCGGTATGACAATCCCGGATTGTCATACCAGCTGTTATATAAGGCTTTTGCTGTGTTGTGTTAAATCATTTTCAAACTAACAGTTCATTTTCAAGAATTTTGAACAGTTTTTCACTCTCTTTTTTTCTCTCTTCTCTCTCCTCGAACAAGAACCAAACCAAAAACCTGCTATTTCCTTGCTCGAGTTTTTACTCAGCACACTAAATCATCACTTTGTGATATATACATACAAGTATATACATAAAGAGGTGCTGCTGAAATTTTCTTAAAAATAAAAGTTATTATAAAAAACGCAAAAATCAAATTAAAATCAATTTGCCCCTTCAAATTCCATTTTAATTTTAATTTCTTATTTGTGTCTTTTGGTGTGTCAAAACTGTGTGAGTGATTTAAGAATTTTAACGAGATACATTTCTGTCTAAATTTTTCGATAATAATTAATTTAATTCGAATTATTAATTTAATTTAATTAATTCGAATTTTCTTAATATTATTCTTAAAATTCTGAAAAGCTTGTGTCTTATTATTATTCTTTAAAAATGGCTCTCAATTTCCAAATTGTCGCGCATAATCAGGTTGGTTATTTTAATCCGGAAAAATGTAATGTTGAAAAATTTAAGCCTTGGATTAGATTTTTAAATGATCATTCGATTGTTAGCTCTGCTATTAAATCAAATGTAATTTTAAACGTCGATCTACTTAGACTGATTTGCACAACTTCTACTGTGGCCGATGATTCAAAATCTTTTTCATTCACCATCGCAAACACACAGTATGTAGTTGATGAAACAGTCGTCAATCGTGCTTTAAATTTTCCACTAGACAGTTTCTGTAATTTACCCTCTGAAAATGATATCACAAATTTTTTCAATGCCATTCACTATCAGGGGGTGATCAATTTAACCAAACTTTCTAAATCAAATTTGGTGTCTGAATGGGATATATTCTTCGATACACTTTCCAAAGTGTTTGCCAACTGCACAAAATCTAATTTTCATAACATTACTTCCACCCTGCAGTATATTGGTCTTGCGGTTGTTTTCAATCAAAGGATCAATTTTGGCAAACTACTTTTTCCCATTCTCTTGAGACGTCTAACTTCTGCTTTACGTGATCATTCTACAAATCGTAGGGTATCATGTTACTATGCTCGTTTTCTTATGCTCATAGCAGATCATCTACTCACCCCTGAACACAAAGCACTTTTTGCTAACTCTGCTGTAACCGAACCCCCACCAGTTAGCAAAAAGATTTACACTCGCCAAGACACAACCTTCAAATTTATGCAAGTACCAGTACTTGTATCTGCTTTCATGGCCAATTATATTCCCTTGCCTATTTTTAATCTTCCCGGCCATGAACAGCAACCTCAACCTCCAGTGGTTCAAGCCACCCAGGCTCTTCCATTACAGGTAGTAACTCCTCACTCTCACTCTCACTCTCTTCCTACTTCTGTTAACAGACCCTCAGTGGTTGATAGGGCTGACCATGAAGTTGTAGAACCACAGCTTCAATCCCAGGTCATAGAGCCAAACACAGAGTCTCATTCTATCTCACCCTCTCCCCCACTGTCTAAAATGTTACCCAGAAGATTACTAGGAAGTAGTACAATGTTAAATATGAGTGAACCCTCAGCTCTGCCTCCTCCTAAGAAAAGAAAAACCTATTCTGAGGCATCTGAAAGCCCATCCTTGTCCTCCCAACAGGATATGGACTTTGAAATGGCCAATGAACAGTTACTAGAGGCATTCTCTCAACAGGATGCATCTATTGAAATTCGCCATCAGGCCATGGCATCTTGTACTGAGTCAAGCACAATTCCATTACTCACAATGGAACCATACACTTCCCCAGATAATACTCAGGACACCCAGCGAGGAGTGCACGTAGAGTCGGTTACAGTGCCTGCCATAGTTACGGCAGAAGAGCAGTCACATGCTTCAGAGGGAAAATCTGACTCTCCGCCAACTTTAATAGAGTCATTTTCTCCCCTCCCAGATCCAACAACTCTGGCTCCCTTATGGGATTCTCCACTCGCAGATTTATCTGGAGAAAGTGGAGGGCAACTCGGTCAATCTATCCCTGAAGCAATTCAGACATCTATTCCAAAAGATTTGATAGCATTGACTGAGGATCGGGACTCGCGAATTCCCATTGCACCACCACTGACCTCTCTTGAAGAGGCTAGGGTGATTTTTAATGCAGGTACACAAGAACAGCAATTGGAAGACTCCTCACGAGCAATCATATTGAGAGAAACACATGCACGTGAGATGAGTGAACCAAACACGAGTGAACTTCAGGTGAGAGCACACACAGACACTGATACTGTCAACCTGTTAGCTCAGATTGCTGCCCTGAAAGAAGAACTTGCTAAAAGTCAAGCTGAAGCTCAAGCATTCAAAGCACAAGTGGTTGAACGGTCTTCTTCTTCCACCTCTGTCGACAATCAGCTTGCAATCATAAGGAATGACATCTCAGATTTAAAGACTACTGTAATACCAAAGCTCAATTCTATTCAGCACACTCCAAATTTATCAGCTGATGACATATCCAACTTCTGCTCCCTACATACAAGAATGACTTCTCTTGAAGACCTCGTTGAGATGAATCATTCACTGGACAACTCAAGATTTGTAAAGATAGAGACGGGCATGGAACATCTAAATGAAGGCATGAAGCACTTATATTACATGATCAAGAATTCTCATTGCCCTAATGAAGAACAAAGAGCTTATTTTGAAGGACCGTCTGGTGGAGGATCAGGCTCTGGAAGTGGTGGAGGTTTCAAAGGAAAGTCAGTAGAGGATCCCTCAACTAAGGGGGAGAAGAAAGGGAGTAGTTCCAAAGGGAAAGAAAAAGATACTTCTGCTGGAGATAAAGGAAAGGCTGATGATGCCTACTACAGTGGAGAACAGGATGACTTCGATATTTTTGACATTCCCACTGATCCAGTTCAGGAAGATAAAGATGGGTTATTTGAAGCTGAAGAAGAAAGTGATTTTGAAGATTGGGAAGAAGAAGATACAGTGGATCCTAGGTTTGAGAAAGAATTTCAGAAAGAGCAGTCAGAGATGCAAAGAAAAGAAGCTGAACTCAAGAAGGTCTCACAGATCATTGATAGGAGAAAAGACATACAAAGAACAGAAACTCTTCAAAAGCAACGTCTTCATGACATTAAAGCTCAAGAAAGGAGAAGAGATGTCAGACTGAAGATTGGTGGAAAGTGGGATGAAGCTAGGAGAGTACTCGATATGCCTCAGCTATGCACTAACAATGATAGGCAGTTCTTACATCTTCTTGACAAGCTGGAAATCTCAAATCGTAACAATGACATGTACATGAATGCTATCAAGACTGAAGTCTCAAGGATCACAGCTGCTTTTGATAGATCCCTAAATGAGATGAGCATTTTTGTATATTGTCAGAGTGAAGGATCATTCAAGGTGTCACTTTATCTATTTGAGAATCGTTCGTTGTCAGAGATTTGGGTTCTTTTAAACAAAGTGAAAAGAAGCTCAGAGTTGAATGAAGTTCTTCGGGAAAGGCTTAAAGAGTTTGCCAGCAGGGCTAGTCCTCAAGTGGTCAACAATCCTCATCAAGTGAGATTCTTTAAGTCTGATTGTCTTCAAATCTATCAGCTCGATGTACAATCTCTTAAAGACTACTCAGCTAAGCATCTGGTCTGGATGGAACATCATTTGAGAACTGCTGGATATTCATCCATGTTGAAGACTCAAGCTGCTGACTTGATTCAAGCTTATTGTAAGAAGAATGTTAAAAGGTACAATCAACTCAAGAATAAGTTGAAGACAGTTGGAGTTCAACCAGTCAGACCTGCAAGCTTCACTTCAGAAAAGGATCGTGTTTTTGACAAGGAATTGCTTCAAGATTTAGAAGAAGGTGAAATCAGAAGAGAAGACAACTAAAGTCAATTAGCTCAAAACTCAATGTAATATGATTAGAGCGTTATGAATCAAGATAGTCTAATGTAGTTATATGTTCAGGCTAGAGGAACATCTATCTTGTATTCACTTGTAAATTTCATTTGGAATCTGGAAAATGTTAAATATAATCCAGAACTTTTCTGCTATTTACTTTACATTACTGTTTATATCTTTTTCTTATTTGTTAGTTGAGTTATCCTCTAGGTATTTGTTGTTATTGTCTAACAAGCAAATAGGGGGAGATTGAAAGGCATATGTCATAGCCTACTCGTTTATTCGAGTATTTAACTCAACTCAAATAAGATTGTAATAAGTAAATAGTGGATCAAGCATCAGAGAGATCTCACAAAGTAACATCTGTCAAAGAATAAAGAAACATTGTTCATCTGCAGACTTGAAGATTCACTGGAAGAAGTTCAAGAATTTGATCATGCCTCAGTGATATAAATCAAGATCGTGGATTTAATCAAGTGACAGAGATCTCGTCAAGGTATCATTTATTACAAGGATTCAATCAGAACAACAAAGTCAAGATATGAAGAAACGTCACGAAAGTTAGTCACTCATGAACCAGACATTACATCGAGTGTCAGCATTGAAGTGGCGGAATTGATTCATAAGTCTCAATGACTTTCAGAAGATTGTCAGAAGAATGGATGCTGCTCAGGGTTAGTATTAATTCTCTATTAATTAATTAAGTCATATAATTTAATTAAGAAAATAAATTATATCTGCAAGGATTAATTTATTGTTTAATTGAATTAAATTGATTAATTAATTTAGAATTAATATTAAGGATTTTCAGAATGTTAATTGATTAAAATCTGTGATAATTCTAAGTAAGACAACTGATTGTACTAGTATGACAATCGGTATGACAATTGATAGTCATACCGAATGTCATGCTAATTCAGTTGATTGTATTGATAGAATTATTAGTTAGATTAAAATCAATTATTAATTCAGTAAAACAATTTCATTTGAACTAATATGACAATCGGTATGACAATCAATAGTCATACCGAAAGTCTTGCTAGTTCATTTTAATTGTCTTGCTAGCTCTAATAGATTGTCTCACCGAAAGTCTTTCAAGCTAAAAAGGATTGTCATTCCAGTTCTTTTCCTCTCGGTTGGATTGTTAAATAGAAGCAGAAGCAGCAATTCATGATATTCATTCAATCATTCATTCATACAGAACAAGAGAACTCAGCAGAGAACAAAAGAAAAATATTTCATCATCCATCTGCTTATTCAAGATCAAATATTCTAGTTTGTTAATGTTAAATCCAAACCACTAGAATTACTTATCTTGTTCTTGTATATCTATCTAGCGGATTAAAATCCCTAGAACTTAATCTCAAATCGCTTTTAGCATTTGATCTTTTAATTACAAAAATAGAAAAAGTTCATGTCGAATTTATTCTAAATTTGTAATAATTGATTTGAGATTAATCCCTTGTAATCGATACCGTAGTTGTAACACCTTTCAAGTTTAATAAAAGTTTTATTTAACTTGAATTTTGTTTCACAATTTTATTCCGCATTTTATTCGAAGAAACGGTATTGTTTGCATTCAACCCCCCTTCTACAAACAAATTGGGACCTAACAATACCTATCCAGAAGTTTTCGCAACTCAATTATAGATGATGGAATCATCAAAGATTTGACCTTTTCAATCTCTGTGTGTAACTCACTAGAGGCCCGGGAGACAAAAATAAGATGTGTACGAACGAGATACCCAGCAATAAGAAGAAGGAAAATGATTGAATATAGGAACTCCTGAACATTTGGCAATCTCATGTGTATCGATATCAATGGAGACTCATTATTTCGATTAATCATTTCTTCGGACAGAAGAAGATTAGGTAAACACTTACTCGAAATCTTACGTATCGGATTCCGTTGTGGAAGCCCCATTTTTCTGAAGAATTTGACAGGATATATCTAATACATGCATAATATCATGATAAATGGATATAAATTTTTGATTGCTACTTAGTACGGCAATCAGTGTATAGACCATAGGTGTATCGGTATTAGGCCTGAAAAAGTATCTAAAAATATCCAATTTAGATATTTGTGCCCTGTCGAAGTAAGGAACCATGGTATATATGTTTGGAATAGATTCTATTTTGAGAGAGTTGAAAAAGCACTATCTCGTTGAAAGGTTCTATACATCTGCCCTTTCTCAACGTATTTCTTTAGAAAAAGACTCCGGTTTTTCCTCTTTTCGGATGGTAAATATTTCTCAGAACATGGAGTGTGAATCAAACCCATGTTTGAATTGAAATTGAGATGCGAGTTCTTCCTTTCTGAATCAGATAGATTCAGATCTGAAATAGGTTGACAATAAATTCTTTCAAAATTGCCTATATGTCCCTCTATTAGAGGTGTTCCAGAAATGTCTACGATCGAGTAAGTAGCTCTACGAACGAATGAATCGGATCGACTTGGAAAATGGGAAGATTTGTACAAGTTATACATTTTATCCCCACCACCTTGTGAAAAATTGTTAGGTATGAATATGTTAGATACCCGTGACTCGATTGATGAAACAGTATCTCTCCCCCAAAAAGCATGTTCTTTTTACCAACGCACAAATTATTTTTTTTGTTGTGAATGAACAAGATATTGAGGAATTTTTCATACGTAAAATCATAATTATTGATACGGGTCTTTTCCACCTAAAAAGGAAATATTTTATTACAATAGAAGCAGAAATGATGTGGATTATTCAAGAATCGAAGTCGATTTGCTTTATAAAAAGAAGATATCAATGAACCTCTATGAAATGGTTTCGCGGGATTCAGCCAATAGTCTTGATCGTGAAATATCGTTGAGAAATAGGAATCCGTGTTAGCAAAGGATTTCCTACAATTATTTATAGTATGGAATGAGTCAATCATCCACCTTGGTATCTTATTGAACAAAAACGGTGATATTGTTCCTCCATTGCTCAAGAATTTCGCTTTTTGGTAAGTATCATGATCATCCAATAAGAAGCGTTTCAATTTTTTCAAATGAACGATTTGAAGACCTATTAATTCTAACAACTGATTGCAGAGTTGTTCATTTGGACTCTTCAATTCATAGATGTAGATCTCGGACCTATGAATGGGGATATGCCCGAAACTTACAAAGAAAAAAGAAAGTGAGTTAGACAAAACGAAAAGTAACTTGGACAAAAAAGAAGTGACTTGGACAAAAAGAAACGAAATGGCTTAGACAAACCCTTTTTGTCGATAACTTCAAACCAATCAATCGAATATTGATTAATACGTAATCGATCGAACACTACTCGAAAAATGGCTCTTCTGCTCAGAAACGAAATGGTCTAAATGTTCCTGAAAATTATTGTTCCCATTGGACCATTTATATCTGTATGCATCAGGATCCCGATTTATGGATCTCTCGGTTCGAGAAATCAAAATAAGAGGATCGAAGCATCTCTTCTGACACTTTTTCAAAGTTGATAAATGTTGGTTGATCATAAATTTCATTCCAGTTCTATGATTCAGAGTATCCTTTCCTATTTGATCCCTTTGAATTCCATATTCGAAGTTGTGATCAGATCTATTCATTAAAAAGAATCGATTCAATACATTTCTTATGTACCTATGTGCTATATTGTATTTGAATCAGATTTCGGATCAATCTATATTGATTGACTGCCTCCATTAGGTTGTTGCTAGCAAATACCATTTTTTATTGTTTTCGATCTTCCAAATCATTTCCGAAGGATATCCTGGACTATTTTTTTATGATCCTTCGATAAGAAAATTCATTTTCTTCATAAAAAAAAGGAGGTAGAGCCAATAAAGATTTTTTTTGATTCATCCCTGGAATTGAATACCTCATTCAAGAATCGTTTTTGATCCAATCCGTAGAAATCAATAGAAAAGGCAAATCCCTTATAATACACCAGATCCGGCTCGGTTATTGATAGAGTGAATAAATCTTCCATTTCTTGGAATCTCTCTTCTAATTCAAAATCATGGTGTAACGTGTATCCTCCCATGTTCCGGTCAGGGAATAGATGAAATAAATCTAGAAATAAATTTTTGTTCAAAAATAAAATCTTATTGGAACTGTCCATATCCGGTTCATCCTTCGGAACCATATCACATCCCGGATATGATGAAATAGGATGAATTGATACGGTATTTTTTAAATACGTAATTATCTTGAATTTATTAACCATTTCTTTCTTTTCCAACCGCCTCGAAGGGATAAAAGAAAGATCTTGTTGTTTTTTCAACAATTTCTGATCTCTAGTGGACCTCTTAGTATGATTTGAACCCAGATGAAGTTCTGACCATTTGTCAGAGAAAAAAGAACGAACGAATCTTGTAGGATTCCCAAGAAATTCTTTGATTTCTTCCGGAAGTAGATGATTAATCACTTGCTTCTCATGTTCCATGAATAGCCAGGACATTGAGGAATATCCGGAAAGGCTTTTCGGGAATCGGTCTGATTATATCTCTGTTCGTTCAGTTTGAAGAAAGGAAGGATCCCAAAGAATCGATCTTTCTTTTAATTATTGAATCTCTCTTTGATTGATCAATGTGTGATATTCTGAATCCTCATTACTAATGGAATCCAAAGGATCTCTGAATTGGTCAGAAGATCCTTCCAATTTGCTAGAATCCCTCTTTTTTCCGATCCAGTTCCTCCACCACTGCCAACCCCAGTTAGATTCAGACATCCTACACTTTTTATTTTTAGTTATTGAGAGAACCCAAGTACTCTCTTTCGAATTCAGGAAACAACTCTCAGAGATCTTTTTTCCTTTTGGAAGATATAAGAGGGAAACAATCAACCTATTGATATTGGAAGACCCAACGGATTCTTCCAATGTGTCATTTCTGGGTCCAATGTAATTCATAGGTATACGAAGAAGCCCTGTCAAATATAAATTTTATCATCAATGTAATATTAATGATTCTCAAGTTTGTTCAAAATATTTTTCTCATAGAAATGAAAGTTCTATATTTTTTATATCTAAATACGTTTGGAATTTTTTTGCAGTACATTACATTTAGCCTTAAAAATTTCAGTTTGATCTTCGTTTAAATTTAGTTTTTGTCATTTTATGATAATGATGCTTTATTATAATAGTTCCCTGTATTATCATAATAAGATAAATATATATATAATTATAATTATAATTATAAATTATTAATTTTATAATGAAGTAGTAATAAATATATGTAATAATACATACTAATTAATAGATGCATATTAAGTTAGATGTAATTAATACATGCATATTGAATAAAGTAGTTATTAACATACAATTATGAAGGGTAATTTAGTAATTTTAATAGGAATAAAATGTCTCATCCAACCCCTATTATACATATAATTGAGCAAATAGGGGGGTTGGATTAGACATTTTATTCCACTTAAAATTACTACATTATCCCTTATTAATTAAAACAAATAATTGTCAAATTTAATATAATATATTAATTACACCTAAGTCATTATTACTCTTTATTAAAAAATAGAAATAATTATCATATTTATCAACATATGTTAATTACACCTAACTCATTAATATTAACAATTTTATATATGTTACCATTTATTATTGAATATTAACTACCTATAATTAGATATTTAAAATTTAATAATATTTGCCTATATATATACTAAATTCTTATTTTTTTTAAACTCTATATAAAATAAATTTATTTTCAATTAAATAACAATTTAGTGTATCAAGCATTAAATTCAAAAAATATAAGAGATATTTTTTTGTATACTTATAAAAGAGTGGGTTATGAAAGGATTTTATAATAAAGTTGAGATTCTTATTAAATGATCAAATCGAATATAAACTACTATTGGTTTGTAGATTTTGAATATATATGATAAATTATTAAAATATTAAGTTCATTGTGATTACAACAATGTTTTACAATAATAAGGTTAATCATATTTCTTACATTAACCAGTTTAAAAAAATCAGAGGTATAAATAAGAGATTTATAAAATTACTGCAGTGTTACAAAAATTAGTAATTTTCGCCGATAAATCGCTAGAACGCAACCAAATGATATTATAGAGCAAAATCGGAGCATAAAACATTTTTGACATTTTCGGTCAAAATCGACAAATCAAGCACATGATTTGAGGCTCTGCAGAGAAGAAAAGGAAGAAGAAATATACTCGGCTTTGAGTTGGTGAAAAGCGGCTATTTTAAGTGAAGGAACCAAACGGCCGCCGAATGGAAACCGGAAAGACAAGGGAAGAAGACAAGGAAAATGAAGAGAGGGAGGCGTAATGATTTTTAATACTCTTATTATTTTAATTAGTAATGCACACAAAATAATATTATAACTTAGTATGGATGTACAAATGAAAACATGGCAAGTTTACACATCTCAATTATTTTACTTATATATTTTAAAAATAATATAAAAATATGTTCAATTTTATTCCGATTTAACATTCTGATAAATTCCTGACCTTTGATAAATCACAAATTGGTAGTTCAACCTATTTTGTCCAATTTCCAATTTCTATAGCCATGGATAACTAACCTAATTATTAATATATTTATTATTGAAAACGAAATATATTGGAAAATGTATTCATATTGTCAATTGTACATTATTATATTCAAGATGTCGGCTTTCATATTCGATCATTACATTTTCTACTAATAAAAATAAGAATTATCTCATATTAATTGTATCACTAATTGTACCATGTAAACAACTTTAGTAACATTTTAAATAACTCCGTAATATTTCATTCTTATGAGTTGTCTCTTATGAGTTGTAATTATTTTCATGGAAAATGTGTGATTTCATTTGCGTTATATTTTGATCATATATTTCGAGTTAATTGCCGAACATTCAATTCATTTTGAGAGAAAACACGTTGATTACGTCATCGATCTCAATTTGAGAAAGAGGGGTATTTAGTTAATCGATCCATCAGGAAGCAGTATGGATATATTATCATTAATTACAGCAAAAATAACACCAATTCACGTAATATAGAGCATGCTCGTGCATTGCACGGGCTATAGAGTTAGTTTCTTTACTAATCATTCACATTTTTTCATTAAACATTCGTATTAACCAAATAATCAAAAAACAAAACATTCGTGTTAACCTTTAGTAGCTTATTTCATTTTCATTTTTAGTTTTTTTTTATTATTTATATTTTATTTTTCTTTAAATTGTATAGATTTTGCTATTTAATTAATAAATAATACTCACTTTTATAGTTTGCTGTATAATTTGTTATTTAATTATGTTCACTCGTAGCACTTAACAATTATCTATTTAAAATAAGACTTAAAATGAATTAGATAATGTATAGGAAAGTTGATTATGCCAAGTAAAATCATGTTTTATTTATAACTAAAAATTTCACAAAGTATCAAATTTTAATACTCAGTATATAATTATTATTTTGATCCATATATAATTATTTTGAAATTATATTATTAATTAAATCCTACCTTAGCTAGTAACATGAGTCTTATTCCTAATCGACTTCATCTTCTTTTAATTAACGTCCACCAAAATATATATACTTATAAATTGGAAGACATCTACTTACTTTTAAACTAGAATTTTTTAAAAGTAACTTATGAATTATACATGAATTTAATTAAATAAAATTAATGTAACATATATTTACTTTCAAACTGAAAAACAAATATTATCAATAATTAAGTACTATAAGATAAACTATTTTAATTTTTTTTGACAATATTGCATATTAATAAAAAAAATCTAATAAGTAAAATCACATCATAAAACTAAAATATCAAGGTTCATTGTTCGAAAAGAAGAGAAACATAATTATTCGGTAAAGACATCTTATTGTGATTAATCGGATAATCAGTGATTAATCAGAATGAATAATCGAAGCATTAATCGTACTTATTTAATAAAGTACAAAAATACTTAATTTATTAAACTAAATATATTAATTCAAGAAAAAAAATGCAGTGATTAATTCGATTACAAAAACGAATTGGCTAACCACCTTAAAACGATT
Source organism: Apium graveolens (assembly GCF_009905375.1). Classification (NCBI taxonomy): domain Eukaryota; kingdom Viridiplantae; phylum Streptophyta; class Magnoliopsida; order Apiales; family Apiaceae; genus Apium; species Apium graveolens. The sequence goes on along the minus strand of NC_133654.1, from coordinate 30,000,886 downwards.
AATTGGGTGATTAATCGATAAAATTGGTGATTTTTTTATTAAAGAACCAAACGTACGAAAATATCAAACTTTGATACTCATTAAATAATTATATAACTATTTTTTGAAATTTCATATTATTAAATCTCAACTATTAACACATATTGATGTATACTCTCTGTAGATTTCATTTTATACCCATCTCAGCGTCGATTTAGTTTTAAATTGAAAAATAATTGTTTAGAAATATTTAAGTATTAACAAATGACTTTATTGATATTTGTTAAATTTTAAACTAAAGATCATTGGTTTAACTATTTTGGTGTCCACCAATCGTCTATTTTCTTTTAAGTTAAAATTTCATTTTTTAGCAACAACGAATTTATGAGTTATATACTTATATTTAATTTATAAGTAATATTAAATTAAGTTAAATAAAATTTATTTACTTTTAATTCAAAAAATAATTTTATCAATAATTAAGTAATATTAAATAAACTATCCCGAAAAAGATAATTGTGAAGTAATATTTATTAATATTAAATCATCTAAAATAGCAAAGATATTTGGTTCATAAGATAATTAAACGATTCTTTCACAAAAAAATCATATTAGTAATATCGTGAAATTTTATCACTATAATGGGTTTCGATCTTTTTAACTAAATAATTTAATAGCATTCATTTATTACACATTCTCATCTGATTCATTCTTTACAAGTATCAATTTAATAATTGATATTAATATTATAATATCGATATGTGTTTCACACGACTATAAAGTTCAATTATCTATATATACTAATTTGATATTTTTAATTTTGACCCCGTGATTTACACGATTATCAATTTGTATATATTGCTATATACCAAAATATTTTATTTGGGCCCAACAAAATAATGATAGGTAATTTTGATCTGGTACAAGCTATAACCTTTCAAAAATGTTATTAGAAATTTTGGTTTGCCTAACAAAGAGGTTGTTGTATTAGTTAAACTCTTGTATTTGTAGAGTAAGTTAATTGTTCGATTATTGTGTTTGCGTGAATTTATTTAGTTAAAAAAATATGGTTTATTAGGAATATGTTGTGAACTTGATGATAAGTCAAATAAAATACCTTAGTAGATTCAGCTTAGTGAAATTTGTAGCTCTCGACGGATGTTCTTATATAGTCCCGACGGATGAACTTTATAGTCTCGACGGATGATAATTTGACATCCATCGAGCGTGTAGTTTGTGTAACAAATAAGTACTGTAGCACATTTCTGCAAACAATATGTTTTAGTTGAGTAGATGTTGTAGGATTCTGTAAGTCATTGTGACTACTAGATTGATGTACAGAATAGGTTGGCTAATTATAAATATAAGATGTCTTGTAATTCTGTACAAATGAAAGAGAGTCAAGTGGCAGAAAGACTCCCAACGGATAATCTACAAAGGCTCCCGACGGATGATCAACAAAGTACCCAACGGATAATCAACTTGACTCATGACGGATGACCAACATAGTCCCGACGGATGATCATATTCAAAATAGCTATTGATAGTGACAACACAGTCACATGCGTCGGGTGTTTGTAAAAGGAATGTGGCAGCCTGTTAAGCAGGATTTTAAGAACAAAGAAGCATTACCATTTCCATGCAAATGTGAAGATTTTCAAAGATGCTGGAATAGAGTAGTGAAGCAGCATGGAGTTAGACTATATATATTTTATTTTATTATCTTGTCTTACTGTCATGTGAACTTGGTAATATATAAACTAAGTGTAGCAAGTAGAACATTCTACTAAGCAAGCTTATTTTCAAAGAAACATATCAAGCTGTATTCTGTAAGAATTTCTCTGTAGTTTTGTTTGTTCAACTTGTAAAGTGAAAGAGATGTGTCCTAGGTCCAATCATGTATGATGATTTAGGAATAACTTTTATGTAATTTGTTTTGATTTCATTGATATTAATAAAAGACTTGTTTTGGTTTTATTGCGGGCTTTATCTATTTAAGTGTTTAAATAAGATATACCATAGTTTAGAGTAAAGCTTTTTATGGATTATGATGAGATCATAATAATGAGACCTAAAAGATGATAACTCTAAACTTAAATATTTCCTGGTCGTAGGATTATTAACTGGTAATTAGTAATCCGCAAAGATCGGTACATACTATGTTTGCTTCATTATGAAGGATGTCTGTTCTCATAGACATTTGTGTGGTGACACTATAGCTAGTATGTAGGTGCTTATTATAGAATAAGTTCACTGAACATGACTCACACAGCTGAACAACTGATGGAGTTCACTCATGTATCAGCAGTTATTCACATAGTGATAGTTGTACAAGTATCCTTAGATTTGAGGTCATCATAGTCATCTTGTGTACACTGAACTATGCTTTGGTTTAGTTCTTAGTCTCCAGGGACAATTATAAGGGCTCTACTGGGTATAGGAATTTGTACACAAAGATAGTGTATGATCAATAAAGGATCTACCCCTTCCAGTGAAGGAAGAGAATGTTCAATGCTGATCCACTTATGCTAGTTCAGGAATCTCTGCCTAGAGTGAATGAAATTAAAAAGGAGTTTCTAATTTACATTAAATAGAACTAAGAATAGTGAATGGGAAAGCAAATGATCAAATAAGATAGGCTTGACACAAGTTCCATGCCTTGTATTTAATCGTGACATTGCAGGGTAGAAGAAATTGATTGTACGGTAACTACTCACTGAATAGGTTCTTGGTATTCTAAGCAGTGAATTCGTATTATCCGGATAGTCGCGATATGCTGAGAAGTATCCCTCACGATGTAGAATAAATATGATTAATTTATTAATTAATCATATTTAATAAATTAGAGAATTTATATAAATAATGATAAAATAGTTTTATTATTATTTATTTCTACTACCTGCTTAATATTGAACCTACAGGGTCACACCAAAAAAGAGAATGATTTAACGGTGGAGGAATTAATTAATAATGGCTGGTAATTATTTATTTGTGAAATAAATAATTAATTAGTAGATTTAATAATTGATTAAATGAGATTTAATTAATTTTTAATATTATTAATTAAGAATTTAATTTTGGAAATTAAATCAAGTGAGAGAATTATTTTTCTAAAGTGTTTAGAAAAGGGATTAATGATTAAAAGGTGTTTTATTTATTAGTTAATTGGTTAATAAGAATAATCAATTAAAGGATTAATAATAATAATATTTTATGGAAAATTTTCAGCTGAAAATTTTGCCTATAAATATACTATTATAAACTCTATTTGCCAAAACCCAAATAAATAACCCTAATTCTAAAGTAGAACAAGAGGGAGGCAACTAATTCTCTCAACCTCTTCCTCCTCCATCACATTGTACTCTTGGTGGATACCGGTGGAGTGCTTCACACTTGAGGAGCAGCTGCTAGGGATTTCCGTTCATCGTTCTTGGATCGCTATTAAAGACCTCCATCTTTCCATTAATGTAAAGCTTCTTAGGGTAAACATACTAAACTACGAATTAAATATTATTTTTCGCATGGATCCTGCGGAGGGTTTCAGTTTTTTTTAAAATTTAAATTTACGTTTTCGTTGCGTTTATGTGCTAAAAACCCCTCAATGGCATCAGAGCTACTTGCGAAAAGTTTTTAATTTGTTTATGTGTTTAACTATTTTCGATATATGAGCATGTACGTGATTCGCCGTGGATGTTGATATAATATGCTTATATATGTATGGTTTTGAATATATGATATTCATGTGAGTTGTATAATCATAAGATGATTATGTAATCTATATATATACTGATAAATATATGATTTATGTTTGTTCTAATTATGAGAATCATATTAGATACGGATTCTGAATTGGCTGCTGCAGATTTGCTGAAATCTGGGTCTGGTGTCCGATTTACGTAAATAAATACCCTATTCCATAGGTAAACGAACGTCTGAACAAAACTGATAGCAAACTATCAACGACTCGTCTGTAAGACGTTTGACGTTGTTTACTGCCCGTAAACAGTGATTCTTATTTTTCTGATTTGATTCTGATTTTTCTGATTTTTGTCATATTTTTTTATGATTAGATCATGGATAATATGATATGTTAAGATCAGATTATGTGTTTTAACATGCTTTTATGTGTTGTATGAGCATGGTGGATGGTTATGGTCTTTCGACCTTAGTGTAATGGTTTTGGTTTTGGTTTTAAATACGACTTGCATGTCGTCAATCTTTGTAATCATAAATCTCGTATATAACTCGAGTTATTCTTGTAAGTTCATTAGATTAGTTTTACTTTCAATCTATGTAATGTAATTAAAGACTCAAGAAGGCTATCCAATGGAGGTGATACAAAGAAGAAGACGAGGTATACAAGAAGTCTAAATAAAGAAGAAGACTTATGTAATAAGTAGTTATATTTATTTCCATCACCATATTAGATTGACCTTGATCTTTATCATGAGCTTGATAAAGATCACATAAGATGGGGCCATAACTAAACACATTTACTTTATTTCACTTTATATTTACTTGTTTATTTAATTTTATATATGAGATATATGCCTATGTTTACCATGCGATGATAGATTTAGGTGAACTTAAAATAATATAAGGCGTGCTCTAGAAAATCTAGAATATGAATCGTTTCTTGCCTTAACAATAATATTATGAATACAATCATGAGATTCTTGTGTTTATGAAACACGTAATTAAATATGAATTTTCAATATTGAAAGAAAGAATGATTCTGTCAAAAACAGATTTCAATCTGTAAGAAAGGGGTATTAAGTGACGCCTCTTAACAATGCTCCCCCCGATCTGGGAATCATCTGATTATCGATTATTGATTTGAAATATTTAATTTAAAAGGAAGAATCTCTTTATAATATGATTATGATTGTAACATAATATAATCCCTCTAAAATTAAATAATATCAAGTAGTAATTGGCCAATGACACAACGGGCTTGTGTCGGTCATAGCCTTCCAACATAATAGAAAGTGGTTCTTATTTTTAAATCATTGTCGTTTCGTGCTACAGCCGAGGGCTTTGATTTTGAAATAAGAAATACTTTTCTATTACATAGAGATGTGTATATTGAATTAGAATCTAAAGGTCGTTACGTGCTACAGCCGTGGGTCGTTGGAGACTGATTCAATTGTACGAAATGTTGGGTTAGACTTGACTTAGAATATTGAGTTTATCGTGCTACATCCGTGACTCAATTATTCAAGAGGCTAAAGTTTTATTAGGGAATAACATAAGATGTAATTGACAAGAGTTGTCTGCCTATTGAACATCACATGACATTTCGTGCTACAACCGAGGTTGTGTGATGGAATGTAGGATCCCTATTCCCACTAGCATTATGAATGCATAATTTTTCACTTAAGGGGGTTGTATAAATTAGATAAACTAGTGGGAGCCACTTATGAATAAAGACCCGATTCATATAGTGTCTTGAAATGAAATTGAATATTTGCTAAGTGTTGTTATGTGTTCATCATTTACAGATTTACTATATTCGTTATGTCTTCTGCACTATCACTCTGGGGTATACTAGATGCTCACAAGTTGACTGGTCCTAATTTTGCTGACTGGCTTCGAAACTTGAGAATTGTTCTCAGGGTTGAGAAGCTGGAATATGTGCTTGACTCACCTAAGCCTATTGAACCTGCTTGCGATGCACATAATGATGAATATGTTGTATATTGTAAGTGGATAGATGATGCAAATGTTGCTCAATGCATCATGCTAGCTTCCATGAACATTGAGCTACAGAAGCAACATGAGCATATGGATGCTCACACTATCCTTATGCATCTACAAGAGTTGTATGATGTGGCAGGAATGACAGCTCGATATGAGATATCGAAGGAACTGTTCGGTTGTAGGATGTCTGAGGGATCATCTGTGAATGACCATGTACTTAAGATGATCAATTTGATTGAACGTCTTGGACAACTTGGTTTTGCCATGGATGGGGAGCTGAGCCAAGACTTGGTCTTGCAATCACTTCCGAGTTCGTTCTCACAGTTTGTTGTGAACTTTCACATGAATAAGCTGGATGTCAGCCTGCCTGAACTCCACAACATGTTGAAGACTGCGGAATCGAATTTCCCCCCTAAGAAGAGTTCTGTTCTTCTAATTGGTGAAGGTTCCAATCCTAAGAAAAGGAAGAAGAACCCTTCCAAGAAGAAGAAAGTAGGTGAAAAAAAGTAGGTTCCACCAAAAGCTTAAGACCCCAAGAGCAAAGCTGTTTGCTTTCACTGTAACAAGGTGGGGCACTGGAAGAGGAACTGCAAGGTTTACCTTATAGAATTGAAAAAGAAGGGTAGTGAGACTACCGCTTCTGATTCAGGTATGTTCATGATCGAAGTTAATATGTTACTAAGTCAAATTTTTACTTGGGTATTAGATACCGCCTGTAATTCTCATATTTGCAATTCGTTGCAGGGACTAAAGGGAAGTAGGACTCTTGAAAAAGATGAGGTGATTCTACGTATGGGCAATGGAGCAAGGGTTGCCGCCATATCTGTAGGATCATTTAGTTTACATATGCCTACGGGCAAGACTATTATTTTGAATAATTGTTATTACGTTCCCTCTAGTGTGAGGAATATTGTTTCTATTCCTATGTTGGATTTGGATGGTTTTTCATTTATTATTAAGAATAATGAATGTTCTATTCTTAGAGATAATGTTCTTTATGGACGTGGTACTTTAAATAATGGTCTGTATGTATGTGACGTAGAGCATAATTTACTTCAGATTGAACAAACTAATAAAAGATAAAGGGATGATGAAAATCTCACTTTTTTGTGGCACTGCAGACTTGGTCATATTAGTGAAAATAGACTGCGGACATTGCATAAGGAAGGGTTACTTGACCCTTTTGATTTTGAATCATATCCTACATGCGAGTCTTGTCTATTGGGTAAAATGACCAAATCTCCATTTAGTGGACATGAGAGAGGGCTGCAGATTTTCTAGGATTGGTACACACAGATGTATGTGGACCAATGTCTACGCAAGCCATGGGTGGATTTTCATACTTCATTACTTTCATAGATGATCGATCTAGATTCGGATATGTGTATTTGATGAAACACAAGTCTGAAGCCTTTGAAAAGTTCAAAGAATATAAGCATGAAGTGGAGAAACAAACCAAACATAGTATTATAACTCTTCGATCAGATCGAGGTGGTGAATACTTGAATGGAGAGTTTCTAGATTATCTCATAGAAAATGGTATAGTCTCCCAGTGGACTCCTCCATATACTCCACAGTTGAATGGGATATCTGAAAGGAGAAATTGAACTTTGTTAGACATGGTTCGGACCATGATGAGCTATGCGAATCTTCCAGTATTCCTATGGGGTTATGCATTGAAAACCTCAGCATATTTACTGAATAAGGTGCTTTCCAAATCTGTTCCTCAAACTCCATATGAGATATGGAAAGAAAGGAAACCGAGTCTTAAACACGTTAAGATTTGGGGATGTCCAGCTTATGTCAAGAAAGTTGACCCAAATAAGCTGGAATCTCGATCCGTAAAATGTAATTTTGTGGGATATCCTAAAGAGACTTTAGGGTATTACTTTTACACCGATCATCGGGTGTTTGTCTCCAGATATGCTACCTTTTTGGAAAAGCAGTTTATCCTTGAAGGAAATAGTGGGAGAAAAATTGAACTTGATGAAGTTCGAGAAGCACAAACTACTACGGATCAAGTGGAAACACATGTTCAGACTGAACAACCTTCTGTGGAACAGCCCATTCGTAGGTCAGGGAGAGTGTCTCGCCAACCTGAGAGGTATTATGGCCTTGTCATGGAGAATGACAATGAGTTGTTAATCATTGATGATGACGACCCTGTGACCTATAATGAGGCTATGAGTAGTGTTGACTCAGAGAAATGGCATAGTGCCATGAAATCCGAAATGGAATCTATGTATACCAACCAAGTATGGACTCTGGTTGAGGCACCTGAAGGTGTTAAGCCTATTGGGTGCAAGTGGGTATACAAAAGAAAGATTGGAGCAGATGGCCAGGTGGAGACCTATAAGGCCAGTCTCGTGGCAAAAGGATTCAAACAAAGGCAAGGGATTGACTTTGATGAAACTTTTTCGCCTGTAGCCCTGTTAAAATCAATTCGGATTTTGCTTGCGATTGCTGCTTACTACGACTATTAGATCTGGAAAATGGACGTGAAAATGGCCTTCCTCAATGGGAAACTTGAAGATGAAGTGTATATGACACAGCCAGAGGGTTTTCTTTCCAAGGGAAATGAACACCTAGTGTGTAAGCTGCTGCGAACCATATATGGTTTAAAGCAAGCTTCTCGTAGATGGAACATCCGTTTTGATGAGACAATCAAAGAGTTTGGTTTTATCAAAAACATAGATGAACCATGTGTCTAATAAAAGTTTAGTGGGAGCGCGGTAACATTTCTTGTATTGTATTGAAAGAGGAGACGTCAAGAGAGTTGACACACATAACAGCGTAGCAGACCCACTCACAAAGCCACTTTCTCAAAGTCACTTTGATCGTCATAAACACAAGATGGGTATTAGATACCAGAGTGATTGGCTTTAGTACAAGTGGGAGATTGAAAGAGATGTGTCCTAAGTCCAATCATGTATAATGATTTAGGACTAACTTTTATGTAATCTGTTTTGATTTCATTGATATTAATAAAAGACTTGTTTTGGTTTTATTGCGGGCTTTATCTATTTAAGTGTTTAAATAAGATATACCATAGTTTAGAGTAAAACTTTTTATGGATTATGATGGGATCATAATAATGAGACCTAAAAGATGATAACTCTAAACTTAAATATTTCTTGGTCGTAGGATTACTAACTGGTAATTTGTAATCCACAAAGATCGGTACATACTATGCTTGCTTCATTATGAAGGATGTCCGTTCTCATAGACATTTGTGTGGTGACATTATAGCTAGTATGTAGGTGCTTATTATAGAATAAGTTCACTGAACATGACTCACACAGCTGAACAACTGATGGAGTTCACTCACGTGTCAACAGTTGTTCACATAGTGATAGTTGTACAAGTATCCTTAGACTTGAGGTCATCATAGTCATCTTGTGTACACTGAACTATGCTTTGGTTTAGTTCTTAGTCTCCAGGGACAATTATAAGGACTCTACTGGGTATAGAAATTTGTATACGAATATAGTGTATGATTAATAAAGGATCTACCCCTTCCAGTGAAGGAAGAGAATGTTCAATGCTGATCCATTTATGCTAGTTCAGGAATCTCTGGCCAGAGTGAATGAAATTAGAAAGGAGTTTCTAATTTACATTAAATAGAACTAAGCATAGTGAATGGGAAAGCAAATGATTAAATAAGATAGGCTAGACACAAGTTCCATGCCTTGTATATAATCGTGACATTGCAGGGTAGAAGAAATTGATTGTACGGTAACTACTCACTGAATATGTTCTTGGTATTCTAAGCAGTGAATTCGTATTATCCGGATAGTCGCGATATGCTGAGAAGTATCCCTCACGATGTAGAATAAATATGATTAATTTATTAATTAATCATATTTAATGAATTAGAGATTTATATAAATAATGATAAAATAGTTTTATTATTATTTATTTCTACTACCGGATTAATATTGAACCTATAGGGTCACACCATAAAAGAGAATGATTTAATGGTGGAGGAATTAATTAATAATGGTTGGTAATTATTTATTTGTGAAATAAATAATTAATTAGCAGATATAATAATTGATTAAATGAGATTTAAATAATTCTTAATATTATTAATTAAGAATTTAATTTTGGAAATTAAATCAAGTGTGAGAATTATTTTTCTAAAGTGTTTAGAAAAGGGATTAATGATTAAAAGGTGTTTTAATTATTAGTTAATTGGTTAATAAGAATAATCAATTAAAGGGTTAATAATAATAATATTTTATGGAAAATTTTCAGCTGAAAATTTTGCCTAAAAATATACTATTATAAACCCTATTGGCCAAAACCCAAATAATTAACCCTAATTCTAAAGTAGAACAAGAGGGAGGCAACTAATTCCCTCAACCTCTTCCTCCTCCATCACATTGTACTCTTGGTGGATATCGGTGGAGTGCTTCACACTTGAGGAGCAGCTGCTAGGGATTTCCGTTCATCGTTCTTGGATCGCTATTAAAGACCTCCATCTTTCCATTAACGTAAAGCTTCTTAAGGTAAACATAATGAACTACTAATTAAATATTATTTTTCGCATGAATCCTGCGGAGGGTTTCGGTTTTTTTTTTAAGATTTAAATTTACGTTTTCGTTGCGTTTATGTGCTAAAAACCCTTCATAAAGCAGCTGTGAGCTATTCAAAGCTTCACAGAGTTCTCAATCTGATATATATATATATATATATCTGGTGGATACTTTCAAATCCACCAGAAAGTTTTAAAACTTGTATTTTATTACTTAGTGTTTTGATTTCTATTACTCTTTCATTCTGCACGATTGCAAATCAAACACTGTTCTATATATTAAGTTAGAACAATTTTAAAATCTCAAAAAGTAGCCAGAATTACATTCAACCCCCCTTCTGTAATTCTTGTTGTATTGTTAGGGAATAACAATTGGTATCAGAGCAAACTCTTGAAGAACAAAGAGTTTAAAGATCACAACAAACAACAAGATGAACAAAAAGGATGTTGGTGTTAAAATTCCATTTCTGGACAAAGACAACTATCACCACTGGAAGGTGAAAATGCACCTACATCTTCTTTCCCAAGATGAGGCCTATATGGACTGCATAGAGAGAGGTCCTCATGTACCTATAAGAGCTGCAACTGGAAATGAACGATCTGTTCCAAAACCTAGGCATGAATGGTCAGATCCTGATATTGAGCAAGTCATGAAGGATAAGAAGGCCAAGAAAATATTGTTCAATGGTGTTGATGGTGACATGTTTGATAACATCATTAACTGTAAAACAGCCAAAGAGGTGTGGGACACAATACAGATTATTTGTGATGGTATTGAGTAAGTGAGGGAGAACAAGATGCATCTCCTGATTCAGCAATATGAGCATTTCCACTGTGAAGAAAGTGAGTCACTCACTGATATATTTAGTAGATTTCAAAAGCTACTAAATACTATGAAGCTGCATGGAAGAGTCTATCAAACAAAAGACTCTAACCAAAAGTTCCTTAGATCTCTCCCAAAGGAGTGGAAGCCATTGACAATATCATTGAGAAATTCTCAGGATTACAAAGAGTTCACCTTGGAGAGACTGTATGGCATCCTAAAAACCTATGCGATTGAAATAGAGCAAGATAAAAGGATGAAGAAAGGAAGGAAGAAAGGAGGATCCATAGCACTGGTTGCTGAGTTAGAAAAGGAGAAAGAGATAAGCAGTTGAGTCTACATCAAAGGTCTGTGAAAGCAAGGGTAAAGGGCTGGTAGCTGAGAATGAAGATCAGTTGAGCCAAGATGACATGGATGATATTGATGAGCATCTAGCATTTTTATCCAGGAGATTTGCCAAGCTCAAATTCAAGAAGAATTTTGGAGCAGCCAAGCCAAATAGAAATATGGTTGATAAGTCAAAATTCAAGTGTTTCAAATGTGGCTTGGCGGGTCATTTTGCTAGTGAGTGTAGAAGGTCGGATTCCAGCAAAAAGAAGTTTGAGCATGTTGATTATAAACATAAATACTTTGAGTTGCTCAAACAAAAGGAAAGGGCCTTCATCACACAGGAGAATGACTGGGCTACAGATGGATTGGATGAAGATGAAGAAATAAGATATGTCAATCTAACCCTAATGGCCAAATCAGATGAAACCGAGACCAGTTCTTCAAGCAATCAGGTAATCACCACTAACCTGGCACGTTTATCTAAAGCTGAGTGTAATGATGCAATAAATGACATGTCTACAGAATTATATCACCTACGTGTTACACTTAAGTCCCTCACTAAGGAAAATGCTAAATTTAAAGAAAACAATTTATTTTTAAGTGAGAGGAATAATGTGCTAGAGTCTCAGTTTATTGAATTTGAAAAATTGAGAACTGAGTGTAAAATTGCTAAGGATGAATTAACTGAGTCCTCGAAGAAAGAAGAGATTTTAATGAAGCAACTTGAGAGAGAACAGAAAGTAATTAAAGTATGGAAATCATCTAGAGATGTTCATGTTCAAATTACTAAAGTTCAAGGTATAGAATCCTTTTGTGATGCAGCCAGGAAAAAGAGCAAAGAGAAGCTTGATTCCAATCTGGTTGAAGGACTCTTTACAGTTGTGGACTCGACGGATGATGAAAATCATCCGTCGGATAGTCAAAAGGATTATCCATTGAGAGACAAGGAGCCACATCTGTGGCTGTGAGTAAACCAGTTAGCAAAGTTAATTAACTAAATTAAATGAGAAATATGGATCAGTTGCTAAAAACTTTGTTCCAGGATAATCAAGTCAAGTGAGAAAAGAAAAGAAAGTTAATGTTAGGCATCTGTCTATCAAGCAATTGAATGACAGATTAGAAAATATTGAGGTTAAAACAGAATCCAAAAAGAAAAACAATAGGAATGGGAAGGTAGGAATTAACAAACATAACAACTACACTCCTGATAAATATGCTCCAAGAAAAATCTGTGTTAAGTGTGGTAGTGTTAATCATTTATCTGTTAATTGCATGAATGTTATGCCTACTCCCATGTCTGCACCTTCTTGTTTTCCCAACATAACTGCCATGCCTATGAATGCTACGCCTACACAGAATATGAATGCACAATTTGCTAATATGCCATTTGCACCTAATCCTTACTATGCTGCATTTAGTATGCCTCAAATGCCATTTAGCATGCCTTACTAGAATAATATGTTTGCAAATAGCATGTCTTTTCTTGTTAATCAAAATGTGCATGATAATTCTGCTTCAATGTGTGGTTTCAAAGGTCCAACTCAAATGACTAAGGATGAATCTAAAGTACCTAAGTTAAATGAGGTCAAACCTAAAAAACCAAAAAAAAGGCTAACAAGGCAGGATCCAAGGAAACTTGGGTACCAAAATCAACTTGATTTGATTTGGATGTGTGCAGGGAAATATAAAGAATCTTTGGTATCTGGATAGTGGTTGCTCAAGGCACATGACTGGAGATTCTACCCTGCTCACTGAGTTCAAGGAAAGAGCTAGCCCAAGTATTACTTTTGGAGATGACAGCAAGGGTTATACTGTGGGATATGGCTTAATTTCAAAGGATAATGTCATCATTGAAGAGGTTGCCTTAGTGGATGGACTCAAGTACAATTTGTTGAGTATCAGCCAACTTTGTGATAAGGGCAACTCAGTCACTTTCAATTCAGAAGCCTGTGTTGTGACAAACAAGAAGAGCAACAAAGTGGTTCTCACTGGAGTGAGAAAAGGAAAGGTGTACCTAGCTGACTTCAACTCATCAAATGCAGAATTAGTCACTTGTCTTCTCAGTAAAGCAAGTCAAAATAAAAGATGGCTATGGCACAAGAAGCTGTCCCATCTAAACTTCAAGACCATGAATGAGCTAGTCAAGAAATAATTGGTAGAGGGATTCCTCAAGTGGAGTTTTTTAAGGATGGATTGTGTGATGCCTGCTAGAAAGGAAAGTAGATCAAAGCATCATTTAGAAAGAAGCTTGATTGAACAATTGAAGAACCTTTGTAACTGTTGCACATGGATTTGTTTGGACCAGTCAATGTGTTGTCCATCTAAGAAAAAGATTTTTCCTAGTAATTGTAGATGATTTCTCAAAGTTCTCCTGAACATATTTTCTGAAATCCAAAGATGAAGCTAGTGAAATCATCATCAATTACATAAGGCAAGTCAACAATCATCCTGACTTCAAAGTGAGAAGAATCAGGAGTGACAATGGAACTGAGTTCAAGAATTCTGTGATGAGAGTGGGATTATGCATGAGTTTTCTACAGCTAGAACCCCACAACAAAATGGAGTGGTGGAAAGGAAAAATAGATCTCTTATTGAAGCTGCAAGAACAATGCTAGAAGAATCAAAGTTACCAACATATTTTTGGGCTAAAGCTGTGAATACTCCATGCTACACTCAGAACATTTCTTTGGTTAATCAAGCAAAATGCATGACACCCTATCAATTGTTCAAGAATAGGAAGCCAACTCTAAATTTTCTTCATGTCTTTGGCTGCAAATGTTATATCTTAAGGAATCAAACTGATCAACATGAAAAATTTGATGCCAAAGCAGATGAAGGATTTTTTGTTGGATATGCTATTGGAAAAGCATATAGAGTCTACAATCTAAGAACTAACATTGTTATGGAATCAATATATGTTATTAGGGAACATGTAATGAATGGTACTGTGTAACTTCATTTTGTTCCAAGTGAAAAGCAGCTTGTAGATATCTTTACCAAGCCACTTGATGGATCCACCTTTACTAGGTTGGTAAGTGAGTTAAGTATGCTTAAATATTCTTAAAGCATTTCAGATATTTTTGCAAGTTAAAATGCAGCCAGAAACTTAATTGATTTTTCTGTTTTAGATAAAATTTTGGCTAAGTCAAATTTTACATCTCGACGGATGCTCATTATCTATCGAGTTTGATCATCTGTCGAAATAGAATATCTTAATAAAAATCAATTACCTTTCTGGATTATTTTATACCCGGCGGATAATTGCTTTATTCTCATCCGTCGAAATTGCCTTCATCTTAGTTGTTGGAACTCTGAACATTATCCATCGGATATACTTACAGTCTGTAAGTACATCACGACGGATAATTGACAGGATTTTGACAGTTTATTTATTTTAAACGGCTATTCTGGGTTATTTTGATTGGTTACTTTATTTTACTTTATTACTTTTGAAAGTTTATTTCTGAGATAGTAATAAGCGAAATTCATTTTCATTCTTTTCTTTTATCATTCTCAAATCAAATCTCTCTAACTCTCTTCTTCTCCAAAGCAAATACTCTCTCTCTCTCTCTCTCTGCAAATTCCCCACTCTAACAATGGCACCGGTAGTCAAAATCATGTCTCAGTCTGGATTCATCTATGAGAAGAACAATTTCGTAGCTCTTGTGAACAAGGAAATTCCGGCGTCTGAAAATTTTCACAAAATGATGGACTTTGTGAAGAAATGCAAACTCAGTTATGTTATGCTGGAATCACCCATAATCTACTATGAAGTTGTGGAGAATATATGGACAACTGCTGTGTACCAGTCTATTGACAAAACCATAACTTTTACTCTTAACGGTAACCAATTCTGCATTAACAGTGACACAATTCAAGCTTGCTTTAAAATTCCTGAGAACACTACTACTGAACCATACACAGATGCTAATTTAGTTACCATGCTTAATTCTATTGGCTATACTCTTACTACCACTAAGTTAAGTGAGATTAGAAGGCTAGGTCTTAGAAAAGAATTGAGTTATTTGTGTGATGTAGTTACCAAGGTGTTTTCTGGTAAGATAAGTAATTTTGATTCTGTTAACACTGTCATGCTTAACGTGCTTTATGCCCGTTTGGGAAATCTTAAAATAAGTAACTTATGACTTAAAATGATTAAGTGGAAATAAGTGATAAGTTGATAAATATTTATAAGTTCTATAAGTGTTTGGATAAATTTACTTATAAGTCAGAAGTTTTTTTACTTAAATGAATTAAAATAAATAATTATTAAATACAATTATCTTAGTTCATGAATCTTAAATTAGAAAATATTTAAAAATTTATATTTTAAAATCAAAACTTTAGAAAAAAGTGAAAAATGAAAATAAGTTGGAAAAAAGTACGTCACTGCCAACTTTCCACTTATCAGCTTATAAGTTGTGAATTCAACTTATAAGTTGGGTCGACAAACAGTCATCAATAAGTTGTCACGAGCTTATAAGCCATAAGTAGCTTATAAGCTAGTAGCCAAACAGGCTATGCTAGTTACTGATAAGTACTATAATTTCAGTGACATGATTATGTTTGAGTTAGGTTACAAGTTAGGGAAAATTAAAAAGAGAGGTAAAAATGTTTACTATGCTAGATTCTTTATGATTCTTGCTAACCATCTTGTTGAGAATATTTCTATTGAGAACCCAACCAACAAACTGGATTGTTGGGTTCAAGAAAGGAGAGTGATTGCAGATCTTAACAGAGTAAGCCATCACAAAGAGGTGCCCCTCTTCTATTTTCCAATCATGGAGGGCCCTCATGTAAGTGAAGTAAGCACCACTGTCTCTACTATTCCAACCTCTCAAATTTCTTTGCCTTTGAGTGTGGCCATGGAATCTGTGTCAATAACCAAACAAATGCCTACCCTAGCCACCAAAACAAAAATTTCAAAAATCAAATCAAAGAAAACCCCCTATGGTTTCTCTCAAAAGAAACCAATTGCAAAATCTACCAAACACCAAGAGGGAAGTGTGAAGGTGAGTGAGATAGGTGAGGGACAGGGTGAACATCAAAGAAGCCCTAAGGATAAGGTTGGAGAGGTGAGTGTTTCCCAGCTTAGCCACACTGCAGTTTCCTAACAAACTGCAGTGCTTAAAAAGGACTTAAACTCATTGCTAGTTGCATCCTCCCAAAAGGATATAGCTATTGAACAAAGCTCCCAGCCTAGAGCACATGCCAAGAGAGTAAGGGACACTAGCTCACCCCAAATATATGCCAGAAAGAAGAAATCTAAACCAACTGGGATGCACAGGGAACACACACAGTGCAAACTGAAGCTAAAGACTCAGTCACTGCACCATCTGAAATTCAGATTGATGTGACTCCAATAAATGTAGAGTCACAGCCAAAATCTTTAATCATAGAAGCACCACAAACACCAAACTCTCCCATAACTTCTCTGGATGTGGATATGATCAACACATCAATTCATGATTCCCCTTCTTTAGCTCTGTTGGGGAAGCCAAAATCTAGTGCAAGTGAGCATCATCTTTTGGATGATTTGTTGGCTCATTTGTCAATTCTTTCAGGAACTATTGAGACATCTGTGCCCAAATTCTCATCAATCTGCACAGAGTCTACAATAGTCTCCACTCCAAACTCATTTATTTCTTCTATTTCGGTGGATATTATTCATCTGTCGGTTAGTGATTGTATCCTGACGGATGTGCCTAACAGCAGTCATCCGTCGGCTAACCTAACTACTACCCCGATGGATATTTCTCATCCGTCGGTACTCTCTACACACACTGAAATTTCAATAATTGTTACAAGTGTAGATGAGTTAGTAGTTGTACAATCACTCTTAGGACTGAGGGAAGGGAGTGAATTGAGTGAAAGGCTGGGTTGCTCCCAGGCAAAAGGAGAGGAAAAGAGTGAACAACAGCAGGCTATTTCTTTCATCCTGGAAAAAGAGAGTGAGAGGAGTTCCACCTTAGAAGGTGATGGTAAGGGTTTGAGGGTGGTGAACCAAGGGGAACCCTTGATGCAAGAACATATAGAAATTGAGAAAAACACGGGTACAGGAGAAATAAGGATGGGCATCATTGTTAGTGAGTCAATGAATGCCAATGATGCAGACAGAGTGAAACTATTTCAGCAAGATTATCAAGCTGTAATTGATTTTATCTCTTTGAATGCTGAGACATTTACTCATCCTGTCACAGCATATCAAATTTTGGTTGGACAGGGCAATGAGGAGGCTGAGGAGCTACTCAACTTGGTGCACACTACAGCTTCAATGTAAAAGGCCAAGGATGTCATCACAACCATGCCAAACAAGGTTAATGATGATGTTGACTATGGAATTGGTGAGTCTGAAGACTTCTTTGGAGATAAAGATGGTGATGGAGAAGAGTTCATGGACATAGGGGGAGAAGCAGGCCCTAACTCTAGATCAAACATTCCACCTTGGGTGTTTTCTAAAGAGTGTGATGAACAACATTTCATGACAACTCTTTTCCACATCATTCAGCAGACACACACTGCTCTTCAAGCCACCATTAATGCAAGCATCAAGAAGCTTCTACAGGCACACCTCAATTCTCTACAACTACATCAAATACAAGCTCTTCAACACAATCAAGATGTCACTTCAATCAAAACAGAGATTGACCAAGTCAAGAAGAGTGTCTCTGAAAGATTGGATGCTATATTTCCAAATATAACAATGCTTGACATCAACAGACAGTTGAGGAGGAATTCTAATCTTGCAACTAAAGTGGATTCCTTGGACACAAGATTGAAAGCAGTGGAAGCCTCTCTCGCAGCTATTCATCTACAGTAAGCACAGCAAACTCAGTTGCTACAAAAGCTGGTGGTTGCACAAACTTCTACCTCCACTCTACTTGATGATAACAAAAAGGGGGAGAAAGATTCAACAATCCTAATTAGTCAAAGAGAGTCAACCAGTGAGGGGGAGCATGTTACAAATGTTCAAATCAGTCAAGTAATAGTTCTAGAAATTACTTTGCCAAAGCCACCAGTATTGGACAACATTGATCTGATCCAAATAGCAGCTGCTAAACTGAATTCAAACTCAAATCTCAAGATGCTTGATGTTGCAGCTGCTGAGAAGGAATTGGATGATAAATGGAAAAAGATTGATGCAGAAATTCAGAAGAAATTTGGTAAAATACAGAAACCAGACAAGACTTTTCATCACCACTCACAAGTCAAGCAAATCTCAGTGAATGAAATGAGTCTAGGAAGCTTGGAAAAAAGCCAAACTTCATGCATCAAATCTCCAAAAGCCAATCTGGTTTTGAAACCTAAAAAGAACTATCAAAGTCATCAGATAAGAATCCCTTGGATCTCATGTTTGAGACTCCAAAACCAGATGAAAAGAAGCTGTTGGCAAGGTACATAGCATTTTACAAAGATCCATCTGATTCAGTACAAAAGAAGAGAATTGCCAAAATTTACAGGAATGAAAAATAGATCTGTGTGGTGGCTGGACACCCTCAGTTTGTAGCAGCAAAAAGGGAAGAAAAAGAAAGAATTAAGCAAGAAAAGAGGCAAGCTGCTTTAGATGCTAAAAAGCTCAAACAGAAGAAAGAGCAAGCTGTTATAGTAGCCAAGCTTCAAGCTGTGAAAGCTGCAACTGAAATCTCTGAAAAACCACCTGTGATTACTGAAGCTCAAGATCAGCAAATGTAAAATGAACTTCAACAGAAAAGGAAATTCAGATACAAGCTCCATTCCAAAAGAAAATTGGACTTCAGTGATGAGGAAATGGAAGACTACATTCCCAAACAGTCTACAACTTCAAATCAAACATCCAAGCCCCCAGTGGTACATGAGGAATTCAAGGTGGATCCAATAAATAATTTTCATGGTGAGCCTATAATTCCCAAGGATGAGCCAATAGACTGGAAAAGTTTGCCAATTCCTGAACTCAATTTACCTATCTTCAACAAGCCAAAGAAAACAAAGTCTAGAGCAATCAAGAAAGTCAAGCATGTGACGCTCAGAACCAAGACCCTAACCAAATCTCAACCTATAGTCAACAAGGGAGATCTTTTATATATCTGTGACATCAAGGATTTTTCAGATATAAACCTCTACTTGGATGAATTGGAAGAAGTAAGAGGGATTGATGCTCACAGACATCTTCCTGAAAGACTGGTGTTTAAGTACAAGGGAGGGAGAGAAATCACATGGCCACTTCACAGGATTCTTCAGGAAAGTTGTTCTGTACTGATAAAGATCTTCTCATCCTTCAAGAAAAACTTTGATTTCAATGTAACTGCAAGGAAATTGGTCCCAAAGAAGATAGAAGATATAAGGAGTGATAAAGCCAAGAATGTACTTCCAAGAACTCTAACAATTCCCTTCACAGGAAGTAGAGTGCATTTGAGGCCTTATTGGCTAATGGAATTCATGGATGATAAGGGAGTTAGAAGATTCTTCAGACGGGATGACCAATTGAGTATCTCTAGCAATGAGACTCTATTGGAAATATAAGAAAAGCTGGATCTATCTGAAGCTGATGAACTTGAATTCCACAGACAACTCCAGAATCAAATAGAAGAAAATGACAGGAAGCTTGGGAAGAAATCCAGACAATCAAGGAAATAGAATTATCTGCTCAGTCTAGAGGAGCACCTTGATAATGATTGTGAGAACTCTTTGAAAACTTTACTTTGTTCAATTTTTAATAAAACTTGTAGCACTTATCAGTTTTATCTATTATATCTCAATCTGTATATTTTGGGTGTTTTGTTATCATCAAGTTTCTCTTAATTTATGGCTACAATTCTAGTAGACATAAATTGGGGGAGATTGTTAGGAATATATTGCGAACTTGATGATAAGTCAAACAAAACACCTTAGTAGATTCAACTTAGTAAAATTTGTAGCTCTCGGTGGATGTTCTTATATAGTCCCGAAAGATGAACTTTATAGTCCCGACGGATGACAATTTGACATCCATCGAGAGTGTAGTTTATGTCACAAATAAGTATTGTAGCACATTCTGCAAACACCATGTTTTAGTTGAGTCGATGTTGTAGGATTCTGTAAGTCATTGTGACTACTAGATTGATGTACATAATAGGTTGGTTAATTGTAAATATAAGATGTCTTGTAATTATGTATAAATGAAATAGAGTCAAGTGGCAGAAAGACTCCCAACGGATAATCTACAAAGGCTCCCGACGGATGATCAACAAAGTACCCAACGGATAATCAACTTGACTCCCGACGGATGACCAATATAATCCCGACGGATGATCATATTCAAAATAGTTGTTGATAGTGACAACACAATCACATGCGTCGGGTGTTTGCAAAAGGAATGTGGCAGCCTCTTAAGCAGGATTTTGAGAACAAAGAAGCATTACCATTTCCATGCAAATGTGAAGATTTTCAAAGATGCTGGAATAGAGTAGTGAAGCTGCATGGAGTTAGACTAGATATATTTTGTCTTATTATCTTGTCTTACTGTCATGTGAACTTGGTAATATATAAACCAAGTGTAGCAAGTAGAACATTCTACTAAGCAAGCTTATTTTCAGATAAACATATCAAGCTGTATTCTGTAAGAGTTTCTCTGTAGTTTTGTTTGTTCAACTTGTAAAGCAGCTGTGAGCTATTCAAAGTTTCACAGAGTTCTCAACCTGACATATATATATATATATCTGGTGGATACTTTCAAATCCACCAAAAAGTTTTAATACTTTTGTTTTATTACTTAGTGTTTTGATTTCTATTACTCTTTCATTCTGCACTATTGCAAATCAAACACTGTTCTATATATTAAGTTAAAACAATTTTAAAATCTCAAAAAGTAGCCAGAATTACATTCAACCCCCTTCTGTAATTCTTATTGTATTGTTAGGGAATAACATGGTTTGATTTTGTATAATTCTCGTTTAAGAAGGGGGTATAATTCACTTAATAATTGGAGTTTCCTAAAAAAATATAATCTTAATAATGTAAGGCTTGAAGCCTTTTCTCTGCTGAAATTACTACAAGGTCCATCAGCTTTTCTATTATTTACAGTACAATGACACTGCTTTACGTACTACTTTACGTATAAATACATGGCGCATGTACACATTGTGTATTAATCAACAAATACATGTATCAACATTGAAAATGAAAAGAGTTTAACTACCAACTATTGCCCAGATTCTGATTTTGGGGTCATTTAAATTCAAAACTCAGCTGGCTTCTTGGATATAATTCAGGAGAGATTCAAATACAACTTTCTCCCTTATAAACAAGACATACATGTATTCTCTTTACTTTAATTAGATATAATTAAAAATATGAACCCCTTTTATGATTTTCCCCTTTATTGGAATTTCAGAATGTATGAAGGCCTTTGTTCATATATCGTAACATATAACTAAGCTGTATATTTTGTTTGTTAATTTAGAAGGGATCTGTGGTCTTGGCTAAAGATTAGGAAACAAAATGAATATAAACAATCCTCCCACGAAACGTACGACATATATTCTGTCTAATGACTGTGAGTAACCGAATTCTCATGTTGAAAGTTATTGTTATGTCTTCTCTTACTTCATATGATCTGTAATATATGTGGATTGATGATGACCACCATTGTTCATTGTTTTATTTTTTTGATATGTCAACTGTTAATTGTAATTTATGTTTAAATAGTTAGATTTGATGAAGTGATTTGGGATCACAACAGCAATCAATCAGACGACCCTATTCTCTCTCGAGTTTGTAAGTCTTTTCTTACAAGTTCTTAATTAGTTATCATTTATGGGATTCTTTTTTAGTTATATACTGTAATATTCATTTGAATTGTAGGGAATTATGACATATTCATGATGATAGTGTATCCAAGGGACACTCAGTCACCCATAGATAGTCCCTAAACATATATAATTTACTACCACACTAATAGAAATGCAGAGAACCACATTGTTCACATTTTTTTATCAGATATCTGTTAACTTCCTCTTAGTCAAGAGAGTGATCATAGAGATTATACTTAAGATTATATGTCCAAAAGAGTGTATGATATGTCTTTGCAATCTAAATCTGGAAGCCCATCATATAATTGTGAGTGTTGCATTCTGTTATTTAAGTTAATATTGTAACTTAATTAAAGCATAACATACACCTGCAAAATGTGACAGGGAGGTTTGAAGAGGGAAAGCTGTAAGAAAATGAAATATAAACAGAAGAAGGGATTTTGTCTAAAGTTTGTGAGTTCATACAATACAAATGAAACTATCAGTGATCTTATTGCCTTATCTTCAACTACTTGACATGTGTCTGATTTGTTGCAATCAGTTATGACAGTTCAGTAATGAAGTAGAATTTTGATTTGGGGAAGACATATCCAGCAATATCAACACCGAATATTTATACACCATATCTAGTTAATGGTATGCAGATTTTTGACCAACTGAAAAATAAAATTGGTTTAAGTATATTGGAACTTATATCTTACAAACCATGACTCTGTCCTTATTTATAAAATTTAACTCATTGCACTTTTATTGAAGGGCCAAAAGCACTAAAGATAAAATCGAGGGATTCTCAGTCGAACAGGAGATCATATGTTAAAATACAATCAACAAGCTCATGGTTAAGAAAGTTGATGAGAAGATGATTTGGCATACTCCTTTCGGTACTCACTGTGATCTAGATATAACATAAGTGAATGAGAAGTTTGCATACCCAAATCCTGAATGTGGTAGAGTGTATCCAAATTCCTATAGAAGGTTAGAAACCTCCAATTCTTATGACAGTAATTTGAAGTTTATCTCCTTCATTTCTGAGTAAAAGCAAATATATCATCATTCCAGGTTTCAACTATACAAAATATATGAAGATAAAATGGGGAATATTCATGTTGTATGGCTTGATGATTAGATTAGCTGTATAACTGGAAAAATAGTGTATGATGTGGTAGTTGATGAATATGAGGATAAAAACAAAATTATCTTTAAAGAAATGCTGAAATTTTGCCTCCAAAAAATGTACTTCTTCACTTTACTAGTGTCTCAAACTAATGTGAAGGAGGGATCAAATGTGTACAAAGCACTCCATATCTCAGAAGTGGAGATATCTCTAACTCATTCACCACCTCCCAAACAGTGTGTCAAAATGGGAGCCACTGAAATCACAATTGTAAGTGTGCTTATAGTGTGTTTATTTATTAAATATACATTTATTAATGCCCAAATTTGCTGCCAGGAAATTGACCCACTGGAAGTCGATCTTAACGACAACACTCCCACCACAGTAAAATCAGCGACAAGAATCAGACCTAGGATCAACATGCCAAAAAACCAGTCCCCAAAACCAAAAGCTAAAATCACCAAGCGTAAAAATGTTAAGCTAGAAAAAGTAAGCTTTTATTTTGCACTTTTTGCAGGTAGTACACAATAAAAATTAACATTCCTAACATATATTCATCTTGCAGGTTTGATGCCTCTCAGACGCTTAATTTTGGCTAACTACCTCGGAAGCAATGGACCAAGAAATGTTTTATTGTCATGTCCAGTCTTTTCATTCCTAAAAATTTTAAAATGTGTGTATTGAATAATATGTGTGAAACTTTTGGATGTTAAGATTACCATCTCTGTAACTGCATTTTAAATTTCAAATCAAGGTAAAAATTTAGTGTGTATTCATCAAAAAGCATAACATATGCAGGCTTCCTTATATATTCTTTTATTACAAAGTGTTGAAAACATTACAATCCATATAATTTATTTCCATGCCTCAATCAAAGAAATCACATCTCTACAATATATCAACCAACAATCACAACTGATAAAAAATATAAAATGTTGTACAAAAAAATTAAAATTAAGAGTATTTAACAAAATATCAACCAAAATACCGTATTCACACATAGACATTACTCTAGAATTAACAATAACATCCTTCAACCAAAAACCATATTTATTACTAATTCACTTTAAGTACCAACCACAACACTTACACCATACATCTAACAAACCTTTCTCCTTCAGTTCTACACCAACAAGTTAACAAAAATGTAAACTGTAAACCTAAGGATGGTGAAGTCAGGCAGGACATACTGGAAAATAAAAGAGAGGGATAAGAAAGCGGGGAGGAGTTTCTCTGACTGGGGAAATATTTAAGACTAGGAACTTATTACTACTGGATGCAATGGTATGTTTATAAAAATATCTCCAAAGTCCTAAATATTACTGCTTTTGCAGCTTCTATCTTTACAAAATTTTAAAATGTAAAATTTTAGAATACAAGTTATTGTACAAGCACAGCTGACAGATAGAATGTCAAGACTCATTGAACCATGAAAGATATATCTAATCTATAATTTTCAAGTTTAGCAATACCTAGACAAAGACAAGTTTAGGCCAGTTAAGTTTGATATGCAGATTGTGTTTATTGCTGAGACAAAGGTTAAAGAAGTTCCTGACTCTAAAAATTTCATCCAACAAAACACTTTTGATTTCTATGAATTTTCAGACCTAAAAGGAATGACTGAGCAGTTTCACAATTTAGTTGGTAAGCAAATCCTCCCGATGTAATGATTTTAGCCTGCAATGTACTTAACCTTATACTTTCTATATTTTTACTTCTTCATATTATGAATATGGTAGGTATTGTCCAGATAACTGAGAAGGTGTGTATCACGCAGTCACAATAACGGAAACCTTTAATTAAGTTTCGGCTTACAAATGGAAGGTATATTTACTTTATATCCACAATCATATTCCATTACTACTTAGTAACTTCACCTAATGTCCATTCTAGGACTCATCTAAATGTTACTCTATGAAACTCTTTGGCCGATGAATTTGACTCTGTAATAGCAAACAACACAGATGAGCCAATAATTCTTATTTCAAGACTCAACTTAAAGTCACAGCTCTAACTACCAAAAGCTTTTAAGGTCTACACTCTGAAACTCAAGCAAAGGTTGATAAACTACAAGAATCAGCTAATAAGCTAGATATGCAGATCAAGCTTGACAAGACAAGGATTATCAGACCTACTCTTGAGAAAGTTGAAGCAATTGAGAAGATACAAGAGAAGCAACTAGCCCAAATTACTGAGGTCCTACAAAATCAAGCCTCTCAGAAAGCTCAATTAGATGAAATCCAATCTTCAGTTGAATTTCTTTTCTCTCTCCTACTACCTGATGATGCCAAAAAGGGGGAGAAGATAGTTAAGTCCAAATGCTCTAATGATCAAGTACTGAAGAAGAAGAAAGATGATGAAGCTGATGACCAGGGAAACTCTAACAAGAGTAGAGGTCATGTTCAAGATAAAGAGCAGAGCAACAAGGTTTCTTCTAGGAAACTAATTACTGATGCAAGCAAATCTTCTACTCAAAAGAAGACAAGTTCTGAAGCTGCTCAAACTCAAAAGTCTTCTTTGAGAAAGTCTTCTTTGACATCTATGTCTCGTATCATATTCTTGGAGTAGCTTGAATCCCTTGAGTTATCGTATCCAATATTCCTATATTTTAGTTCTTTCTTACTTACTGCCCGTTCATCTAGGAGTGGTATATACTATTTTGGTTCGACATAATTTCATCATATTCTGAATATTCCTGTCAAATCTCAAATCAAATAATATCGATCATTTACAATCAATTTCCGGATCTGATGATGTACCACCATTTCTTCAAGCAGCATCTAACCCACTTATTGGACAAACTTTGGTTCTCAGGTGACTTCACAACAACGTTTACTGGCAAAATGTATCCATCTAGTCTTTGACATCCCGCCTTAACTCTTGGGTATGAATCTGTTCAAACTCTGAAAAGAAGGAAGATTTCTGAAGAATCAAAGACAACCTCTGACAGTGCTCAAGTTGTTCAGAGTGAAGAACAACAAGCTACAACAGGAACAACAAGTTCTGACAAGGTTATCAAGACATCAACCTCTGACAGAGCTCAAGTTGATTTAGACAAGATGGAAGTAGCTGATAAAAAGAAACTTCTGTGGAAAAATGTCAAACCATCAGATCCAAAGAAAAGCCAATTGCTGTCTACTTTCATGAATATTGGGTTAAATGCTAGAGAACCAAGAGACAGGGATGGACTAGGTTCTGATGAAGCTAAGATCAAGACAAGAGTAGAAGTTACTACTAAAGATCCATTTTTGCTAACTAACAAACCTCTTGACGATGTTACACAGAAACACCTTGATAAGGTTATCTTTGTTCAAGTGGTACTGGATGCTCATGACAAGCACAATGTCAAGGAAAATATGATTCTATTTCTCGAAGATGGAAGAACAAATCAAATATCAGAATCAGATATGCTAAATAAATCATTGAAAGAACTTCAATTCTTTCATTACCTTTTAGAGGTAAAATCTGATATTATCATGAGATGGTCAAAGTTCATAATGAAGACCATAAGAGATAAAGCTAGAATTTCTGGTTCAAGGGTTACATAATTTATTCCTAATATTGTTGAAGATGATGAAAGTGAGATTCCAATGAAGAAGGATTCTGTTAAACTTGAAGTGATATTGAAAGAGAAATGTCTATGCTACAATGAAGATTCTTCTCACCCAAGGGTAATAATACTGGATGATGGTTTAGAAAGAAACCATATCTCTGCTTTAAGGACTGCAATCTACCAGATTGGAAGTCAGAATGAAGAGATGAAGCAAGTCAAGACTACAATGGCTCAATTCCTGAGGATTAAAGAAGAAAAGGGATATCAAACTTTGTCAAGAATCACTTTAGATTCAGATTGACTTAGTGAGATTGGTAAAAGCTACAAGGATTGTAAGTTATAGTTAGTTAGCTAGTTAAACTCTTATTTCTATTTGTACTTAAATGTTTTTGACATCATCAAATCTATTAACTTGTATATTTTACATAATTTACAAGTTGGGGGAGATTGTTAGATATATTTGAGATTTCATGTCTAATATGATTTGTGTTTAGTTTTCAGAACTTAACAACATGACAAATCAGGACTTACTGAAATAAGGACTTACTGGAAGTCAGAGCTTAATATCAGAATATAAGTTATCAGAAGATGTATATCAGAACTTAAGTGCGGGAAGACTTTCAGTTAAGGAAGGAAGCTGATTTACAGGAGAAGATCGAGACTAAAACAAAAGAAGATATGCATGAAAAGAGTTAGAAGACTGGAAGACTTGTAGAAGATATCCGATTGATATATTTTAGGAGACAGAATTGTATTCCATATCAATTAGAATATATCTTGTAACTATGTACTATATAGACACAGACTTAGGGTTTACACTATATGTGTTATTATTATCGAGAAGATTATACATTGTAACCTAGTAGCTCTTAGTGATATTTATTCATCACTGAGAGAGAACAACAATTCATATTGTAATAGAGTTTATTGAATATACTTAATCTTTGTTACATACTTGTGTTAAATCGATTTGATTGTATAAATACTGTATTCAACCCCCTTCTACAGTGTTGTGTGACCTAACATTATTATTGTCATTTGAAGAGTAACAAAATATAATGGTATTACAATCACTCCTCTATATTCTAAAGCATTTTTTATAAATAAATACTAACACTCTCACTTTAGAGGAGATTGACATCTGCAACTACTCACCGACTAATATTTTCTTAAACTATGACCACCACAGTGTTATTCAACTCCGAAAAAAGTTATGCATTGTATACTCTTCATATATTATCATAGTCAATACTAGAAATAGGGTTCACAATTATAATTCTGCCATGTACCTTTAGGTATAATGGACCAAACTTCTCAAAAGGCAACTCCATTATTAAGAAGAGGACTTATACATACTGCACCCTTGCAGATGTTAAAGCGCTGGGAACAGAGTTCATTGCGGTAAGAAACTCACATTCCCTTCTGCATAAATTACCTTTTATTTCATTATAACTTCTTGTGGCATTATAAATAAATTTTGCAGAATGAGGTCATTTATAAATCTGCCATTAACTACATTGATGAAATGAAAATTTGGAAAATTATGGTAGGCCCCTCAAGCTTCAGACAAGTCGAACAGAATAAAGATATTTACTGCTGTAAAAAATGAAAAAAATGGTGGTTCCTTATCCACAAAAAAAGTAATTAGTACAAACTCTTCCATAACCTCTGTCATTTGCCTTTTCAAATAATACTAAAAGTAGGATTATATAGATTTTAGGTACATGTCTCAATCTCATATTCTACCGGACCACTTCAGATTGTACTCCTAGATAGAGAAGTACAACTCTTACTGGGGAAGAATGTATTAAATGTTGAGAAAAGGGTATTTTAGCTCTATTTATTTCTTATTACAAAGAAACATAATGCTTTATAGATGCCCTTATATTAATTTGGTATTATTTATTTATGACAGGATGATTGATTCTCGGCGCCCTCAGAGATCTGCAAGCACAAGACTATAATATGAAGCTTCTCCTCACAGAAGGAAACATTAGTCACACGGATGACATTTATGAAGTAAATGGAATCTTTGTTGGCTGGAATGTGAAACAAGAAATTATAGAGGAGGAAGAAAGTGTTCCATCCACAACCAGTACAACAAATGAGGTACATCCCAATATAAGAGTCATCGTACTTTTAGTTAAATAATGTTATCCTAATTTTTAAGGTGTTGCAGGAATCTAAATCATCGTACCATTTAGAGAACATTTCACAGCTCAAATATACCACTTAAGCTCAATTTCATGGACGAGGTTACGCACCAGGCAAATTTTTGCTTAACTACATTACTTTTGGTCTGTTTAAACAACTTATTAGTAGGTCAATGACATACTTTGTAATGTTTCCCAAGCAAACATATTTTGGCTATTATAATGTTCTGTAATCTCATATTAATATGAAGCCTCAAAATTCACTACACATTTATATAAATACCCTCACTCAGACAGAATGCAGTAATTTAACAACTAAACTTAAATTTTCCCTTCAAACTACTTTTCTTAAATTGAAGACATTTGCAACAATCAAGAGAACATCAGCATGAACACTTTAAATTCAGAGAGAAAACATATATTTATAAAATACATATGCGCTATGTGCTTCAAATTATGTATCCTAAAGTCATAACATTTCCAACAACCCATAATAAGTGTCTGCTCTCCAGTCAAATTACACATACTTCAAACTTAATTAAACAGAGTTCAACCACATAAAACTAACAATTATAGAACATTGCAGTACTTCAAATCATTTCATTGTTCTTGATGATACGAACATTAAAGTTCTGTGCATAGTTACTCATCGACTCAAACACGCAGACATCGCCTTCTTCAATCCCATTATCTATCTGAAACATTAACCACCCGCCATTTATTTTAGTACGCTTCACGTGCGTCTCTGGAGAGTTTTAAGCTTCCAGCAGCGAAATCCAACATACACGGATATGTAATCTACCTTCAACCAGGACTGACACAACTCCCTATACTAAGCCAGAATGTCCTAACCATAAATAGAACACCACAAATAATTAGTACACTACCATATAGTTTTTTGGATTCAATTACATTAATAGAATAGGAACACATAAATAAATCAATATGTACCATGACATACTCATAATCACGCATGTGGCACTCTTTAACTTCAAAGTGAAATGTTGTTATGTTCCCCTCACTAGCCTCGCCTAACAAGATATGTCACATATTAACTATCTCTTATTCATGTCAAAATTAAGAACTACAGAAATTAATATTGATATAGACATTCCCTAATCCGGAAAGAAATTGACCAATAGGAGTTTCAATCTGTGAATTGTCAAAGACCCTAACCCGAAACCTTGAGATACTATCCAACGTGAACAACAATATGTACCGTCCATTGAAGTCATGAACATCTAACATATTGCATATGCTCTGTAACCTTTAAATCATATTATTACTTTCAGTATATGATCCTATAACCTCATGATCGATACAGACAATAAAATAAAACCTCAGAGGGATATTAACACCAAACACATCCATAAACTCGAAACGAACAACCTATAATACATAATCCTAAACTCAAAGTCTGGAAACAAATAATGTAAACCTTAATACTGGAATATAACTTATACTATCAACTCAATAACTAAAAATAGAATCCTATATTTCCGGTACCCAACTTAGATATCGAATAAAACTCCAACCACGGTTATCAACTGAAGCTACATAATTAAACAATTATATTCCAGAAGTTATATTATTAACAACTACATAATATTGACCAGAGAACTTCAAATTAATTATATAGAAAATACTTACCATCCCTTGCAGCAAAATAAGAAGTAGGCATTCGTGGATACCTATTTCCCAACCAAACATGTTATATATCCTCACTCTAAACTCAAAACCCCCCATATGTTTAAAAACGAAGGTCTCACCATCCTTGATATTGAGAAACTGGTAGAAAGAGCGCATGCCTTAAAAACCCTCTTGCACCCTATTATAATCCAACCACACGGTATACCCATCGAGCGCAAAAATCTTTACTCCGCGGCGGAGATCAGAACCGTGTAGCAAAGAAAAAGCATGGGGCATGATCTACAAGATTTATATTTTATATCATTACACGAATAAACAATAAAATATATTTGTAATTCACGAAAATATTTGACCAATTATACTATACATAACATTGTTGGCGGGAAACTAACCAAGTTGTTTGAAGAACAGTCCGACGCGGTCATCAGTTTTGTAAATCTTGGAATAACCTCCATATCTAATAACAAATGTAGATATTGAACATATTACTGCATGTCATACAGAACGAAGGCAAAGCATTATGACAACGGTTATACAACAACAAGTTTCATTCAGACATTCCTCAAATACTAAAACTGCGAGTCACTTCATAAACATGTAATTTATCAAACTAACATTTTTTAGTGTAACAATATTATCAGTCTACCAATAACAGCAAGAAAATACAATAATAGCAAGCAAATACAATAAAATATAAAGAATTATGGACAAACAAAATTAGGACTAATATATCTACCAAATAATGCAAAGACAAAGGAAACGACAAGAAGAGAATATGGTTTCTTACTTGCGAATAAAAAACAGAGAATGTTGTACGAGGGATAAAGAAATCGGTACTTTCACGCATAGTAGAATGGTTCCAACAATTATAACAATAAAAAAATGGCTTGAATAGCTTCCTATTTATTTTCAAAAAGTCTGCACAACTATACATATGTTTAATCTAATTAAAAAAAACCATTTTGAGCAATAATCTAATTAAAAAAGCTCATTTTGAACAAAACCCCAAAAAAAATTAAGTATAGTCAACTTACAACTTCCCGATCACCTTCAAAATGATGCAAATTTATTTTTATCCCACTACCAATGTAACAAATTTTATAACTGTATTCTTTATTCTCATTCAAATTTCCTAAATTGATATGTCGATCAATTAGTTTAGATTTTTAACTATAATATTATTCCAACATAATTCAACTTACTATTATTACATCTTCTTTTTCAAACAAACACAAACACAATTACTTTCACAATCAATAACAATACTTAAATACAAAAATTATCCCATGCCCTAATTGATATGTCCGATCAATTAGTTTCGATGTTTTAATTCTAATATTATTTCAACATAATTCAACTTACTACTATTATATCTTCTTTCTTCAAACAAACACAAAACAATTATTTCCATAATTAATAACAATATTTTAACACAAGAATTTCCCCATGCCCTATTTTTTTCACATCCGCAGTTTCATTTAATTTCATAAAAAAAATCTTGAACCGTGTGGGGCAAAAAAATCCTAGTTTACTTTAAAAATTCTTATTGTATGAATGCATAAAAAAGTTATACAAGGGTGAGGAGAAATGTTTGTGCTTTGTTTTTTTTTAATTTGGGTTTACCAAGTTAATGTGTTTTTTGTGTTCTTTTGATGATAAAATAGGGGATTTGAGTAGAGTCTGGGATCGGTTGTGCTCCTAAGCACGTGTTAATTGTATAATTTTTGGTAATGTGGTTTAAATCTGCATTTGAAATTTGCTCATTAAGGTTTGGTTTACATAGTTTCATATGGAGCTAAGGTTTGTGATGATAAGATTGCTTTATAAAAATCACATACCCCTGTCTGGTTTTATAGTTTTTTTATTAAACGTGTTTCTAGTAGGTGAAGGTACTAGGAGGTATGATGAAGCTAGGAACGTGGACTTCTCTACTGTCCCCTGGGTGAAGACCATACATATTAATTCTGCAATATTGGCAGTAAAGAATCCGTTTTTCTACAAGGTCAAAGTCGTCAGTCTTTCATATGATGCTTTGAACTTGTGCCCGTAATCTTTGCATTTGTACTTCCAACTTACAGTTATTCTCATATGGGATAGAAGAATCAGAACAAGTTATAAAACTGCGGATCCATGCCTCTGGTAAATGAAATCGATGGGGTTATATATCTTTTTTGGCCGGTTCTTATGTTATAAGTTATTTCTCATTTTACGCCTTCATCGAACCTTTGAAACCTGCTATGTTATGCAAAGTGCCCTGAACTCGTATATTTTTGTGCAACTGGAGATTGAATTATATTTGATGTAGCAAATATTTAATGGTCTGAAAGAAAAGGATATAGGAAATGGGCGACTAAACCTTTCTTCAAAGTATTTTTTATAAACCCCACAAAAACCAGTTTTAAAGTACAAGTAATTGAACTCTGCATCCCAAGTACAACTCATAACCAGTCTCCCAGTTGGTCAAAGTGTCTCCACATTTCATTCGAAGAACCCAACCCGAAATAAGTGTCCAACATAGTACAATAATTTATAAAATTATTATTAGACAGAAACAGAATACTTGTCGTAACATAGTACAAGAATTTATAAAATTATTATTAGGCATTTTCCCTTGCTCAACGGTAGCAAGTCACAGCCCATATCTTTTTTATAATGTCACTATGTTAGTTTTCCCTTTAATTTTGTTGGTTGAGACTTGAGAGATGACAAGCTTATCTGTTGTCTTATTTTTTATTACCTTGAAACAGAGGAAGCAGCCGTGATGGACCTTCTGAATTTTATGTACAAAAACACTTTGCCTCCTGCCATGTCTAATTGCTTGCTGGCTATCCTGATGTCCGCACATGAGTTTGAGGTTGCTTCATGTATGAGTTTGATGTCCGCACATGTTAGCTTTGTAACATTTTTTCTTGCTGGTTGAATTAGTCTTAGCTATAGATTTTATGCTAATGAATCACTAAAAAATTGTATTATGCTTGCTAGCACACATATGTGTGCCAAGATAACTCATTGATGTATATGTTTTTTCCTCACATCTGTGTGGCCGTGTGCCAAGATAACTCCTCATTTTGTCCTTCCTTGCTTGCTCATCCAAATTGTTCACTGTATCAAGATGACACTGGATATTGTTGTTTCTCTGCATTTGAACTGATAATTTGTGAAATATTCACCAGATTCCAAAACCAGGTGTTAAACTTGCCTTTGGCTCGAATAGAGGCCATCTTGTCCAGTGATGATATTCAGGTAACTTCAGAAGATGTTCTTTACGATCTTGTGATGAGGTGGTCTGAAATCCACTACCCACAATTGGAGAAAAGAAGGGAAGTACTGGAGACACGCCTCTGTCACCTCATTCGTTTCCCATTCATGAGTAGCCAAAAATTAAAAGAAGTTACAACATGCACCAATTTCATGTGAATATAATCTGCGATTAATACATATAAATCAAATAAGTGTGTGCGTGAGTAAACGAAATCAAACAGAGAAAGGAAGAATATAACCAAATGGAAATCCTCGAGTCCAGTTGAAACTGTCTCCTTAAAGCTATTTCGCCTCTCACCGTATGTGCGAGTCGATAGCCTCCCAGGATAAAACGAGATACCAGTATAATCGATAGATCGAATATACTCTCAGCGAACTTGAACTAAGCCCGAGAACTATCACCGGAGTATTGGAAAATTTAAGACTAAAGAAACCGAGAATGAAAGAGAGGACTCTTATTCCCTTGACTTAATAAAACTGATGCCCTAAGACTCTATTTATAAAGAGAGGCTTGAAAGGACTTGTTTTTCTTTTCGATGTGGTACATGATATTTATAAGAAAAACTAAGGAATAGGTTTGTGCTACTCTCGATGTGGTACAAAACCACTTTTCATATTAAAAGGTAAAACTTTGGAACATCATTTCTCATTCACCTTTTACTCATTTTGAGCATGTAAATATGCGTTGGAATCCCCTCGAAGAGGAGAATACGTTCCAATAAATACACACCACTAACACATAATATGTCTCACTCATATAGAGTCTCAAAATGATTCACAACTTAGTCTAAAATACTAAGTTTGTCCAACAATCCCCCACAAATGAGATTGATGGTCCAGTAGCACGTACCACATAGACAGACAGACGCGGAGCTTGACTTGGTGATAGTTTCGGCGGTCAAATATAGCATACGATAGGTAGACAATGCTCCTTGAACCTTCGCTCGAATAAGTATATCGACTTTACTGGTAGACAGTATGACGCGATGTCCTTGAACTGTTCGACCGTTTGTGTAAACGATGACATACTCATCACTATTTTTCCTGACTCATTCAGTTCTCATGATTATGTCCATTTTGGCCATGGAACATCGTCTTGGTTCTGCAGGAGTTTTTAAAGAATTGTGCCTCACAATTCTCCTTTGAAGCGGCCCCACTTCTCTCCCACATAGGTGATCTTTATCTTATAGAGTAACCCGCGTTTACTCAACTGAATTCCATGCGTTCACTCCTGAACTCCATGTATTCATCAAAGATCATTAAAAGCTCAAAGCTTAACCTCTTACCTTACGGGTCTCACTGTTTCCTCATCATAGGAACAGACCAGGGGTTACCCCACGGTGATTTGGTCATCATGATTTAGTTGTCCCATTGAACCAAGTTCTTGGGATCTCCAGTCAGCAATGGTTGGGTGTCCACCATGATGCCGTTAAGCAATAGGCTTAAGGCCCATCCCTCTCGATGATTTCTCAACCACTTCTTTTGATAACCCTTTGGTTAGTGGATCCGCGATATTATCTTTTGACGGTATATAGTCAATAGTGATAATTCCGGTTGAGATCAATTGTCTAATGGAACTGTGTCATCGTCGTATATGACGAGATTTTCCATTATACATCGTGCTCTGCGCTCTGCCAATAGCGGATTGACTATCACAATGAATCCCTATTGCAGTTTCAGGCTTTGGCCATCTTGGAATATCCTCCAGAAACTGACGTAGATATTCAGCCTCTTCGGCGCATTTATCTAGTGCCACAAACTCAGCTTCCATCGTGGAATGAGTTATCACCGTTTGTTTTGAGGATTTCCATGATATTACCGCTCCAGCTAATGTAAACACATAGCCGCTCGTAGACTTAAGTGCTTTCTTGCTAGATATCCAATTTGCGTTAGTATATCCTTCTAATACTGTTGGGTATCTGCCATAGTGCAGTCCATAGTCTCGAGTTCCCCTCAAGTACCTTAGTACCCTTATGATCGCTTTCTAGTGATCAGCTCCTGGATTACTCGTAAACCTACTCAACTTGCTAATTGAGTATGCAATGTCTGGTCTTGTACAGCTCATAAGGTACATCAGACTACCAATTATCCTCGAGTATTCCAATTGGGAAACAGCTACACCTTTGTTCTTGGATAGGTGCAAAGTCATATCCACAGGTGTCCTAGCTTTCTCAAAGTCATCCTTAAGAAACTTCTCAAGGATCTTGTCAATATAATGTGGTTGACTTAATGCGAGACCCTCTGATGTTCTAGAAATTTGAATTCCCAGAATTACATTTGCTAGTCCCATGTCTTTCATGTCGAATCTTGATTTCAACATGTCCTTGGTAGATTTGATCACTTTATCATTACTTCCGGCAATAAGTAGATCATCTACATATAGCGACATCATGACATAGCCACTCTCGTTATCCTTGTAATAGGCACAGCTATCACATTCATTGATTTTAAAGCCATTAGCCAGCACGACCTCGTCAAATTTTTCATGTCATTTCATAGGCGCTTGCTTCAAACCATACAATGATTTCACCAATCTACAAACTTTCCTTTCTTGTCCTGGGACAACAAACCCTTCGGGTTGTTCCATATAGATTTTCTCATCTATGTCCCCATTTAGGAAGGCTGTTTTCACATCCAGTTGATGTACAGTTAGATTACGCATTGCAGCAATAGCAAACATCATCCTTATGGATGTTATTCTCGTTACAGGAGAATATGTATCAAAATAATCAAGGCCTTTTAGTTTCTTGTATCCTTTAATCACAAGTCTGGCCTTATACTTATCAATAGTGCCATCAGTTTTCAACTTCTTCTTGAAAACCCACTTGCTACCTAATGGTTTGCAACCAGTTGGCAAGTCCACTAGTTCCCAAGTATGATTCTGCATAATTGAATCAACTTCATTCTTGATGGCCTCTTTCCACATAGGTCCATCAGGTGAGGTAACCGCCTCCTTATAGGTTTTTGGGTCACCTTCTTCGAGCAAATAGGTCATAAAATCAGACCCATAGGATTTCTCCGTTCGTTGTTTTTTGCTCCTTCTCACTACCCCACATTTTCGTCTTCACTTTCGTCACTCTCATTATCGTCATCTACAGACTCATGAGATCGTTTAGACGTCGTAGGTTGTTGGTTTCCTGGATTACAGGGAAACATCGTCTCAAAGAATGAGGCATTCCTTGATTCCATAATGGTATTCTTTTGAATATCAGGAATCTTGGATTCATGAACAAGAAACCGATATGCAGTACTATGTGG
The DNA here is from genome assembly GCF_009905375.1 of Apium graveolens. Lineage (NCBI taxonomy): Eukaryota > Viridiplantae > Streptophyta > Magnoliopsida > Apiales > Apiaceae > Apium > Apium graveolens. The sequence continues at coordinate 29,963,762 of NC_133654.1, read as the reverse complement.
AGGATATCCGATGAAAATACAATCCACAGTCTTAGGACCTATCTTCACCTTCTTCGGTGTAGGGATCGGTACCTTTGCAAGGCACCCCCACACTTTCAGGTGTTGGTAACTTGGTTTCTTTTTCTTCCACATTTCATAAGGACTTACATCCTTATTCTTGCGCATCGTAATATTTAAAATATTATTTGCGCTTAAGATGGCTTCTCCCCACATCGATTGTGGAAGCCCAGAGCTTAACAACATCGCATTCATCATTTCTTTCAGAGTGCGATTCTTCCTTTCAGCCACACCATTTGACTGAGGGGAGTATGGTGCAGTGACCTCATGGATTATACCATGTTGTGAACAGAATTCTCCAAATGGTTCAACATATTCACCTCCACGATCACTTCGTATCGTTTTGATTTTCTCAGTCTGTTGTGTCTCAACTTCTTCCTTATAGATTTTAAATTTATCTATAGCTTCGTCTTTGCTTTTCAACAAATATACATAGCAGTATTTTGTACAATCATCAATGAATGTAATAAAATACTTGTTTCCTCCTCTTGTTGGAGCGAATTTTAAATCACATATGTCGTTATGTATTAGGTCTAGCACTTTGGTGTTCCTTTCCACACGTTTAAATGATGATCTCGTTAATTTTGCCTCAACGCAAGTCTCACACTTATGTTTTGAATCGATAGTAAGTTTAGGTATGTATTCTTTTGCACTTAAACGTCGTAAAGTGTCATAATTTACATGTCATAATCTAGCATGCCATAAATTAGGAGACTCAAGAAAGTAAGCAGAAGAATTCTTCATTTCATTATCGTCCTTAACGGTCATTACATTGAGCTTAAAAAGCCCATCATTTAAATAACCCTTGCCTACAAACATACCACTCTTAGACAAAATTACTTTATCTGACTCTATTACAATGCGAAAGCCATGCTTACTCAACAGAGAACCAGACACAAGGTTCTTGCGAATATCAGGCACATAAAGTACATTCTTCAAAGTCAGATTCTTCCCAGAGGTCATCTTCAGGATCACCGTGCCTTCACCCCCAATGGTAGAAGTTGCTGAATTCCCCATGTAGAGCTTCTCACCAGCATCAGAAGCTTTGAGGCTAGAGAAAATCGCCTTGTCTGAGCAAACATGCCCAGTAGCACCAGTATCAATCCACCATTCACGTGGATTAGAACCGACCAGGTTCACTTCAGAGACCGTAGCACAGAGGTCTATATCACTCATATCCTTGGAGATATTCTCTACCATGTTTGCTTCTTTCTTCTTGTTGGGCTTCTTGGGCTTCTTGCAGTCAGAAGACCTATGACCAAATTTATCACAGCTGTAGCACTTCCCCTGAAATTTCGACTTCGAAATCCCTCCTTTGGGTGCCAGCTTTGCCCCTTTACTAGAATTAGTCTTCTTGGGCTTGGAGCTTTGAGCGTGTTCCACCATGTTTGCTTTTTCAGTGGCAACATTAACTTTCTTCTCGGACCCTCTGTTGTCTTCTTCAATACGAAGTCTAACAATAAGATCCTCCATAGACATCTCCTTTCGCTTGTGCTTAAGGTAGTTCTTGAAATCTTTCCATCCAGGTGGAAGCTTTTCAATAACATCAGCAACTTGGAAAGACTCACTTATGACCATTCCCTCAGCATGAATGTCATGAATGATCACCTGCAGTTCCTGCACCTAACTGACCACAGTCTTAGAGTATGCCATCTTATAATCAAGAAAGCGGCCAACAATCCACTTCTTTGCCCCAGCGTCCTCGGTTTTATACTTATGGTCAAGTGACTCCCATAAGACCTTAGCTGTTGGCTTCGCGCTGTATACGTTATACAACGAGTCAGACAAACAATTTAACACATAGTTCCGACAGATGTAGTCGGAGTGCTTCCAAGCATCAGCAGCATACACAGTCTGCATGTTACTCTCAGCGGTGAGCAACGGTGGTTCTTCCTTAAGGAAGCGATCCACATGCAACGTGGTCAGATAAAAGTGCATCTTTTGTTGCCAACGTTTGAAGTTCGTTCCATTGAACTTCTCAGGTTTTTCAGCATGTGCAGCAGGCACAGTTGGCATAACAGGTGCAGTAGGCACCACAGGTGGAACAGATGGTACGTGCGTCTGTACTACAGGTGTATGCACACCAGTAGGCACCGCATGTATGATCGGAGGAGTGAATCCTGCCGATATATGTCCAAGAGGAACACTAAACTGTCCAATGACAGTGTGTCCCACAGGCGTTTGACCCCCATCAGATCGTACGATCCGTGCGTTAGGGTTAATCGGCTGCTGGTGAACCCCATCAGATCCAGTGATCTGTGCATTGGGATCAGCCGTCATGTTCATCGAATCGTTCACAGTTTGGTTCTCCATCGATCTGTTACTCAACAAAACAAGCAGATACAGATGTATCAGTCACAGATGTATATAAAATAAATAGCTTTAAGATTGTGAATACAATATGCGATTAATACATATAAATCAAATAAGTGTGTGCGTGAGTAAACGAAATCAAACAGAGAAAGGAAGAATATAACCAAATGGAAATTCTCGAGTCCAGTTGAAACTGTCTCCTTAAAGCTATTTCGCCTCTCACCGTATGTGCGAGTCGATAGCCTCCCAGGATAAAACGAGATACCAGTATAATCGATAGATCGAATATACTCTCAGCGAACTTGAACTAAGCCCGAGAACTATCACCGGAGTATTGGAAAATTTAAGACTAAAGAAACCGAGAATGAAAGAGAGGACTCTTATTCCCTTGACTTAATAAAACTGATGCCCTAAGACTCTATTTATAAAGACAGGCTTGAAAGGACTTGTTTTTCTTTTCGATGTGGTACATGGTATTTATAAGAAAAACTAAGGAATAGGTTTGTGCTACTCTCGATGTGGTACAAAACCACTTTTCATATTAAAAGGTAAAACTTTGGAACATCAGTTCTCATTCACCTTTTACTCATTTTGAGCGTGTAAATATGCGTTGGAATCCCCTCGAAGAGGAGAATACGTTCCAATAAATATACACCACTAACACATAATGTGTCTCACTCATATAGAGTCTCAAAATGATTCACAACTTAGTCTAAAATACTAAGTTTGTCCAACATTTCAGTCCTCAAGTTGCATTCAAAATTGTTCTTGAGGCCTTACTTTTCAAAACCGAGACACCATACAGACAGCACCAACTTGCTTCGGGCAGACGACTTGCAGGTGAGACCATTGTCAACAATGATCAACATTTTGTGCAAAGGGCATGCATGTTGTCAATAAAAGCAGTTGAACTTGATGTTCCCTGTCACCATTGTGTTGCGTATATTGATCTAAAGCGGGAGGACTGCGCGCGTCTATATCCTGCTGGTTGGAGTTGCTCAGAAGCTTTTCATCTTGGCGCACACAGTTTTTTGCTATATGCTTACTGCAAAGTGGACCAGAAAAATGCTTCAGAATGCTTTGGGCTCTTCTTGGGAACACAAGGAAAAGGATCCGAGAGTTTTGCAGTTGACTACGAATTTGCAGCTTGGTCGAAGGAAGAAGAGGAATACAAGACAAAGCATAAGGGTAGCTACACTTTCACAGCAGGAAAATTAATTGGACTGAGAAATCTATTTGACATACCCTGGGCCGCGTTCATATGTAATGACAGTCCCTACTTTATCAACGACAAATAACACCTTAAGGCTATGGTTACCATCAAGTAATTAATGTTATAAATCTTCTATTGTTTGATGCATTTACAATGTAAGAACCTGAAGCATATTGTTTGACATGGAATATAATGTATATGTAATTAAGTAGTAATATTGTAGTTTTAATTTTTTCAATCCACTTCCTTGATTTAAATATTTTATAGCATGTTAATCAATAACTGAAAACATATATTACATATTAAGACTTAACAAAAAAATATGATTAAAAAGATTGTATTGCAGAATATATACTTTTTTAAAAATTAGATTTTCTGCGGGGAATACTTTTGAAGAAGGAGACTACAACTTTGTTGAGCTGAAGCAGAGTACAACTACAAGTACTTTACTAAGCCAGTCTTCTGTTTTAGTTCCCAAACTAGTGATTAGTATGTTGAGAGGAAGACTAACCACAAACTAAAACAAACAGTATCCAAATATTCAACTCAAATAAAGTTGTGTTTGGATTAACTTCTAAGCCAAGTAACGGGTCTTTGAATAATTTACAAAGACAAATGAGGTTTGAAGTCTGCACTTGTAACTATGGCTTCGCGTTCAACAACCCAAAATTCTCTGATCGGATTTTGTCCACTGTAATTATACCTGACCCGGTGGAAACCAACGACAGTGGTACTTTCAGTTTGTTCGTTTTTGATAAGTTTCTTTTGTTGTCAACTTCATGTTAAAGTTTTAGTAGACTGTGTGTTAAAGATTGTTCAACTTCATTATGATTTTTTTTTAGGTTCAACTAGTATTGTACATATATCACTCATTAAGTGGAGTTGTAAAAATTTTATCGGGCGGACATAATGGATACAAAACCATTGTCAACACAGATCACCGATTTGTGGAACGGGCTTACAGGCATCGGCCATTCAAAGTGGTTGAACTGTTACTTCCTCATCATTACTGTGCTGTATAGCTGGATCTAAAGCGGGAGGAGTGTGCAGGTTTACTACCTGCTGGGATGATTTTCTCAGAACCGTTTCATCTTGGCGGACAGGGATTTTTTCTGTCGGCTAACTGCAACATGGACCGGAGAAATCAACAACGTTTAGGGCTCTACTTAGGAATGCTTGAAAAAGGGTATGCAAGCTTTGCAGTCTACTATGAAATTTCATTTTGGTCGAAAGAAGAAGGGAATTACAAGGCAAAACAAAAAAAGAGTAGCTACACATTCACATGTGGGAAGTCTAAGGGATTTAGTAATCTGTTTGACACAACATGGGCTGCATTCATAGCTGATGATAGTCCCCCCCTACTTCATCAATGGCATATTGCACCTTAGGGCCGTAGTTACCGCCAAGTGATAAATCTTTTAAATTATTACTGTTCTATGAATTTACATTTTCAAGCATAAACATGTAGTCTTGAAATTTATCTAGTAGTGGCACAAATTTCTCCGTGTCATTAAGAATTAAGATCCTCAAATTTTCATGTTTTATTGCATAAATTGCTGGTGTCCTGTTCATGTCAGGTTTACAGGTTTCTCTTATGTAGCTCTTGCCTTCTTTGCAGCAAAGTAAATTTATTTTTTCCTTGACCGCGGCGACCAGAAGAAAGTGGAAACAGAAATTGCTATATCACGAGTCATATGCTGATCATCTTGATCCTCTTTGAGGGTTTTGGTTACTCATGTTTTGTGGAATGTCTGTGGTGTTTGCACGAAAGGTACTAAAATAAGCACAAATTTGGTCCCTTTTTTGTGCCTAGTTTCCAAACAAATCCGAGCCCTTGGTAGTAATTTCAAACAAATGGTCATCCAAATGCCCAGCATTCTTGGAGACCGTAATTTGAAAAGATAATTTAGATGATAAATGTGAAAAGAATCCGGTAGTTTACTGAAACATAATGATAAAGGCAAATGGGCAAGAAGACACACACTGGTCATCATCACCATTTAGTATTCTACTCTTTGTTAACCCCCCAGTCCCACTAAACCACTTGTAGATTTCCGCATTCCATGGAGCAGACAAGATCTGATAGATGTTAGTCTTTTTTTACTTTCCACTAGGACCCAGTTTCAGGAATATTTGGAACTGGGTAATATAATTCTTCCTTTTCTTAGGATTCCCACAAGAAAATCTAAGAACCCTAACCCCACTCCAAACTCCATATGATTCTGAAGAATATTAAAGTACCTAAAACCCAGTTCAAATTGTCATCCTTTTTCGAGATAACCAAATTTAATCCCTGCACCAACATATCGATATGATTACCGGGCTGCTTGTTTTTCTAGCATTCTGTGGTTTTGTCGATGCAGCCAGTGGCAGTAATGCAACGTCAAGTGAATCACTGGATGTAGTTCTCCACAAACATGCTTTTGGAGCTCTGGTTCATCATCGTCCACTTACTGGTGCATTATACATGGCTCCTCTTCCTTCTAATCTCGCTGGCATGCAAGTAGCAGTTTTGCAACTGCGGAGCAAGACCTTGTGGAGAAAAGGTGCAAACTTTAGCAATTTTCAGATCCCTCCTAGAACTCTGTCAGTGCCTTATGTAAGGAGAGTTCTGCTAGTTTATCAAGATTTAGGGAACCAGTCTTCTCGTTACTACAACATAACAGGTTACTCGCTTGTTTCTTCTGTTGTTGGTTTCATGGTTTATGATGCATCAAATTTCACCATAAACAACACAACAAAGCTTGATCTTAGCACTTCTGGAACGCGTATATCAGTACAATTCCCAAACTTAACATTTGGAAGTAATAATCCTAAAACAAGCTGTGCAATATTTGGTGCAGACGGGATAGTTTCCATCAGTGGGAGAAGCTTTGACAATTTCTGTTACACTAGTAAAGCAGGTCATTTCTCGATAGTTGCCCCGTTACAGAGGAATGAAAAGACAAGGAAGATTTGGGTGATCGGTACAGTGATAGGATTCTTTACATTGGTATCTGGTAGTTTTCTTGGAGTGGTATGTGTGAAGATGTTTAAGTTGAAAAAAACACATGAAATGGAAAAAGCAGCTTCTGAAGGTGTGAATCTTGACACAATTTGGATTCACAATAGCAAGATGCCATGTGCAATTGTAACTAGAACCCATCCCAACCTTGAAAATACAGATTTTCCTTAACTAATTCTTTTATCCATCATCTTTTTATTTTTTGTGTAGAGTTCTTTTGGGTGTTCTTTTTAGCTTCTGGATTCATCGTATTCAACTTTTTGTTAGGATAAACATAATAAATCAGAACAAGGAAATAAAAGTTATAATTTAGCCAAACAAAAAAACTACCAAACCACCAAGTTACCAACAGAACATGTAATAAGATATATTAGGAGCTTTAGAATTTCTTTTGGAGGCAAAAGTCATTATTTGGCTTCAATTGTTAACAGGGATAGTCAAGTAGCGATAGAACCAATTACAGACATAAATTACCTCCGATCCTCAACTGTCTTTTACAGTCACTGGAGTTGGAACTATACAGTTAGGCAAAAGTAGCCCCTCCAAGCCCCATCCTGTAGAGCGATCAATTATAGACATAGCGCATCATTCAGACGAGTACTTTAAAAAAAATGTTATGCCAAATCAAAGGGTGTTACTACCATCTTAAAGAATATTGGCACTTCATATCGCCGAAATATGTAAATGCAGCAAAAAGATTGCAACTTCATTTCCGAGGATTTCTACTTTTACACGGGAGTTTAACAAATAAAATTAGTGTATAATCATCAGAATCACAATTTCTAGTTTCCAGTGCACTTTTTCAAGAAAAAAGAGGAAGAAAGTAATAAGGCCTGGATGTATAACTGCACCACTGATATTTATACCATGTATAAATAAATCCGATCTCCCCAGAAAAAAGTCAACTCAAAGCAAAACATGATTTCCAACAAAATACTTGGCTAGTCTACCTGTTATAATATTTTAAGAAAAGCATGTAGATGATCAAACAGCCAAACTCAATCGCAAAAATCTCATATCCTCACGATTGAGTGAGGTTCAAACTTATGCAATATTACCCCTTATTTTTCAGAAACGGGTTGCTTCCAAGTGTTTATCTCCGAGCAAGCTCTGAAAAAGGGGCTGATGTACGCAGTCTTACCCTTATTTTTAAAGAACGGGAATGCCTAGTAAGTTTTTGAATCCATGATGTAATGGATAGTAAGTAGATACCTAAAAATCACGCCAATTACAATTGTCCAAGTTTTACTAGGTAAAGAGTATTTAATGCTTATAATGAACGGAGTAAAACTATGGTCATCGATTAAGATCGGTTTCATGCTTCTCAAGTTACCTTAGCATCAAGGACATGTATAACTATGCTCCTAATATCAAATTTATGGAGTAATCATTACCTTGGCAGTTTTACAGAACTAATAAAGCCCGTTGCACTAGTCATGTAAGCATCCAATAATCTATAATAGCAGAAACTAGTCTTAACAATATTTTGTAGAATAAATTATTTAAAATAAAACATGAAAACTGTAACACCCCAAATCCAAGGTCGTGAATTCGGGTTGTTACGATCACTTATTAATTAAATAATTCTCTTTTCACAATATTACTCGACCTTTTATTCAAACTCACACACACAGGTTATATGCTTGGAAACAGTATCAAATAAATCATCTCCACTTATCTACCTGACGGGGCTGACGCACAAAAAGCCTACAAAACTCACGAGCATTCCTTACCCGCCTACGGACAGCAGTCCTGGTCCGATCCATGCTGGTAGTCTGTTGTGATATGATATATAAAAGCGAGCATTATAGCTCAGCAAGGTATATATCCCCGTAATTAAGTATGTAAGGATAAATAAAAATAATAATTATACTTTGTATCTCCAAAGCGTTCTGAAAGTTTATATGCTTGTCAAATTTATAATATTCTTAAAATCAACTACAATAGTATATCCACTGGATACTTGTATTCATCTCTTTCTCAAAATCATTTTATACTCGTACTCATTTTATCTCAAAATCTCAAGATGTTACTCGAACCAAAATTCTCAAATGGGTGTGATATATATTCATCAACATCCCAATTTAAAACTCAGCCTTATTGGCAGATTTCTCAAATGGATTTGATATATAATCATCAATATCCTTGTTTAAAACTCAGCCTTATCGGCTCTCTGTTGTATATTTCACAACAGTTTTTCCAAAATGGAAGAAAGGGACTATACTGGAATAAACCACGTATCGATGATCAGCCGAATACGAAATTTTCTCTACTAGTAGAAGGAATACAAACCTAGCCGCCTTTGGGCTCATCAAGACACTACACGGTGGTTGCCCATTGTCGTGCAAGTCCGAAAGTCAATGGTCACATAGACCATATAACCGTACAATGCGCCACTCCGCGCTTGCATAATGCGCCACTCCGCACCTGGTCACTGTACGATACCACTCTGTGCCGGGCAAGCCACATTCCAGTCCCAAGACAATTATATCTTTTGCTCAAAATCCTTTTTCGAAGGAATAGGTCGTTTAAAGTTGACCTTAAATAAGATGATTTATTCATCACTTTTAACTCAATTGATCTTTGGGAGTTGTCGAAGTTTTGAATTTAAAATCATTTTCAAATCCCTATCTGTAGTAGGGTGCCACATATATTACTCACTTGTTCTTTATTGAACGAGAAAGCAAAACTCTTACGCTTCTAGACTAAGTTCCCTAAGGTTTTGATACGTTTCAAATGATTAATCTCTTTCAAGAGTTTTGAATAATTTAGAAAGTACCTTTGGGAACTATGTCTATTTTTAAATAAGTTTTTAGAAGTCCAAAGATATTAAATATCTAAGGTCTCATAATAATTTAAGAGGGATTCAATGAATTGATAAAATCTTATAAATAAAACATCTCTGTATAAGGTTCAATGAATTAATAAAAACCTTATATATAAAATATCTCTGAATATGGTTTAATGAATTGATAAAATCTTAAGTACAAAGTATTTCTAATTAAGGTTCAATGAATTAATAAAAAACCTTAAATACAAAATATTTCTGAATAAGGTCCAACGAATGGAGACACCTTAATCAAATAATCAAAACATGATTTGGTATCCTATAATTGCTCTTTGAATAGTTAAATCTTTATTAAATAACGTGAAATGATTTATAAACTATTCAGTATATTTTTAAATACTTTCTGGATATTTAATAAACCCTTAAGTATCGCTTTATAAAATAATCAAACAAGTAAGGGTGTCCCTTAAATGAATAAACCAATATTTCTCGAAGTTTAAGTCAAAATCTCAATCGTTCGCTTGATATATATATTACGCGAACGTACTTTGTTTATCGAAATAGAAATCTTTCGCGTCCGGCTCTCTCCGGAATTAAATCGTTATTAAAATATCCCCGACTCTCATTATCATATATTATATTTGAAATACGTTTCAATTTCTCATACTCGTGTAAAACGAAATTTGTTTTCGTAAACAATCGCATAATTCGTATGCATTGATATCATAGGCAAGCATATATATTTGAACTGTAAATCATGACATCAATATCACAACAGTATATATATAGCATGGATAGTATGAGATAGGGTTTCGAAAACTTGCCTCGAATAATCGAAGTGGTATGGTCTCTGGTGTTTGGTTGGCGATCTATAAACAAGAACCAACGGTCTAAGTTAGTACGCGATTAACATCTCGCTTTTATTAAGCAACTTTCGCAACTACTCAAGTATAACGAATCTCCGATCGTCACATTCTCAACACTTATATTCTCACTTTATAACATGCTCGAGTTTTGAAATCGATCGGTCGCTTTAGAAAGTCCATTTCGAGTTTTAAGCTCGAACGTGAGAAAACGCGCGTCAAAACTAGGTTTTTATGCGTTTCTCGCTTGCGCTTGCTTTACCAAAACATTTTTATAAAATCGAAAAATTAATATTTTCTCAAAATTCTTTTTAAACAGTCTTCTCTACTGTCATATCCATTTTCCATAATTTTTCCAGAATCTCGAAATTATTTTAAGTCCTTCAAAATCACCATGCAAGTGGACTTAAGTGCAGTTGGCTAATCGCAGAAATGTTTTACACTAAAACGACCATAACTCCTAAACCGTAAATCTCCTCATGATGATCTACACATGTATAGAAACTGCAAAACAAGATCTATCTAGTCATGGCCAGTGGTTTTCAAATTTTAACTATTTTCATGGCCGAATGTCCTGCAGAAAACAGATCAAGTGCAAAAATTCCAAAACTCAATTTCTACTACTTGATCTTAACACAATCACTACCTATAACCATCATAAACACAAGTACTTCTCAAGATCCACCCACATACACCTTATATGATCTATCTAGTACCACATACATGGATTACAACTCAACATCTCAAGCCTTTAGTAAGAACATAATCAATACAAACTCAAACAAACACAATCATTTGGATCTTAACACTACAACAAACATAACTCTTAAATCCAACCATAAAACCTTAAAGGGTTGAAAGTTATACCTTCTTGGATACTAGGAAGGTTAGTGCTAGGATGATTGAGGCTTGATTTGCTTAGAAAATACTTAGAAGGGCTAGATCCTTAAGAAACAAAACCAAGAAACAAGTTAGAATTTTGGAGTTACCTTTCAGCACCTCATTCAAACATTTTTATAAAATTGAAAAAAAATAATTTGAGGCTGAAATTTGGTACGAAACTTATTCATGATATAGAGAAGCTATGGTAAAAATTTCATGATATTTGAATGAGTATATTTTGAGTTATGAATTTTTCTTTCTCCCTTACTCAGAAAACCCGAACTGCTGGAATGAAAAATGGGAGAGCTTTAAGTGAGGGAAAAGAGGTTGTTTTCTTTTGTGGCTAAAGTGTGGGAGTGTATAATGAGTATATGGGATGTATGCAGCAGATTTGACAATAATTTGGCAAAGGTATGAGTTGGTTTAATTGTGTGGTGAAGTGAGAAAATGGAGAAGTATGGCTTGTGTACTTGTTTGTCTCCCATCACTATTCAACACTATTCCACTAACTATTCTAGTTAACTTATAATCATCTAGTTACACTCCTAACTACTAGTTAGGACTTGTTTATGCATGGCCAACTTGCATGATATTTAATTTCTCATTCGTTTATTTATCGTAAACGCAATCGTCGTTCCATTCCGATAGTTTCCACGTATAACGACTTGTTTCGTAGCGATTTCTTTTATCGCTTATAATCCTATAACCAATTCCATTCCTTCTCTTGATCATAGAAACACCTTGATATATTATTTATTTCACGTAGTATTCCCGGTTCTACGCCATTCTTTACGGATACGAAAACACGTAGTATAATCGTGAATCTTCGAATTCTGTCGGCTTTTACATTCACTTATTTTCCTCGATAAACAAGAATGATCTCGGATTCTCAAAATTCCACTATTCATTTTATGATGATCCCCATACGTATTACTTGATCAGCTCATGTTACTATTCACAGAAGTTTTAAAATATTACAAAAATCAGGGTTCTTACAAAAACTACAAAAACCACTTGCAAAGTTCATTGAACGAAGATATGTGGCCAAATAGGGTACCAATATTCCTTAGGTTGACAAAAGAGAAAAGGGTACCAAAAGGACATTGTGTGCTTAATATTTTATAGAACAACAATCATAGCATTACTTTCAAAAATTGGGTTCTTGACATTGCTGTCCCTCGTGCTATTATCAAAAACAGATCAATACAAAAGCAATGCTGATAAGTTTGTTAAAAGGGTTTTCAAAGATCATGTGATGGACAACAATGGAACTAACATCTGCATATATCAAACGCATGTAATTCCTCATAAAACATGCACCACTTATTAAAACAGAAGCTAACACAGTGAGGCAAAACAACAATTGTCATTCCTAAAAGAAGGATATCCTCAACATGTTATGAAATTCAAATTCAGATTGAAACATCAAAAACTTTGGGCAATACGCAACTAACTGATGATACAAGGAGTCCTCATTTGAGTGCAGCAACCCTGCTACCACTCTTGCGAGCAAGCTTTGTCCACTCCGTATGAAATGCTCCAGGACGATCAACCCTCTCATAGGTATGTGCCCCGAACAAATCCCTCTGAGCTTGAACAAGGTTAGCAGGAAGTCTGGCACGCCTATAGGTGTCAAAATACGAAAGACTAGCACACATTCCTGGAATGCTAACCCCAGCAGCAATAGCCAAACCCACAACTCTCCTCCAGGCCTTCTCCCTCTGCACCATCTCCCTAGCAAAGTCAGGATCCACCAACAAGCTAGCTAAATTAGGGTTCCTCTGATACGCAATCTTAATCCTATCCAAAAACACAGCTCTAATAATACACCCACCTTTCCAAATCCTAGCCAATTCCCCGAAATTCAAATTCCAACCCTTCTCATCACTCTTCGCCCTCAACAAATTCATCCCTTGCGCATAACTACAAATTTTAGAAGCATACAACGCCTGCCTCACATCATCAATCAACCTCTTCTTATCAACCGAACTCTTCACTCCTACAATCCCACTATAAACCTCAGAAGCAGCCTCCCTCTCCTCCTTCAACCCACTCAAGAACCTCCCATCCAAAGAAGCAGCAATTGTCGGAACAGCTACAGACAACTCCGCTGCCTGCTGAACCGTCCACTTCCCAGTCCCTTTCATCCCCGTCTTATCCAAAACCTTATCAACCAACTCTCCTTCCCCACCCTCATCCTTAACCTTAAAAATATCAGCGGTAATCTCAATCAAAAAACTCTCCAACTCCCCCCTATTCCACTCATCAAAAATCTCCGCAAGCTCCTCATTACTCAACCCCCCAACATTCTTCAACACATCATACGCCTCTGAAATCAACTGCATATCTCCATACTCAATCCCATTATGAACCATCTTAACAAAATTCCCCGACCCCCCTTCGCCAATATACGTAACACAGGGCCCATCCTCCACCTGAGCAGCCACTTTCTCCATAATATCCTGAACATTCCCATAAGCCTGTTGGGACCCACCAGGCATCAAAGAAGGTCCATTTCTTGCACCCTCTTCACCACCAGAAACCCCCATCCCCAAATAAAGCAACCCATTACTCTTAGCTTCAATGATCCTCCTCTCCGTATTCTCGTACCACTCATTCCCACCATCAATTATAGTATCACCAGGCTCCATATGAGCTGATAAAGCCTCAATTGTTTGGTCAACAGGAGCTCCAGCCTTAACCAAGATGATAACAGATCTGGGTTTTTTCAAAGACAACACGAAATCTTTGGGATTGTAATGCCCAGTCAGAGGTAGTTGACCTTCATTCTGAGCTCGATCTACTGTCTCATCAACTTTCGAGATAGTTCGATTGTAAACAGAGATTGGGAACCCTTTTTCAGCGATGTTGAGGGCTAGGTTTTGACCCATTACAGCAAGGCCTGCGAGGCCTATGCGAGAGACAGCAGCAGAGGCTTCCATGGAGAGAAAAATGAGGAAGAGAGTTGAAGATTTAGAGTGCAGACAAGGTGTTTGATGAAATGTCTAAGAGGGTTTTTTATATAGGATAGAGAGGGTGTATAGGTGAGGAGAAGTGGCGGACTCGTCGAGGATGCGAAAGGGTGAACTCGTTTGGAATGAGTGACCCCGTTAATGTATGAGAGGGTGTCTTATTGGCTTACGATTCAACGGTTAACTAACAACGATGATTCCTAGGTCGTTTCCTTAGCCTACTCATTTTTTTACCTTATTACTGCCCCCTCACCTAATTTCTTTTGTGCTAGATTTGAACATGAAATTGCTAACTTTCCCAAAATTGTTTATAAATATACACACGTTAACAAATTAAATCATGCCAAAAAATTTGTCACATCATTCGTAAAAGGTTTATAAACAAATTCCGAATACCTAGCAGGTTACATAATTTCCTTATTCTTCAAGTTTTGAAATGGCTAATAATGTTTACTTCCTTTTCTTTTATTTTTTTTCAGAATAAAAAATGCTCACATATAAGTCTAGTTTCTTTTCGTTACTTTCAATTAAACCAAAAAAAAAATAAACTTACCAATTCTTTTCAAATTAATGATAATAAATGTTGACATAAAAAAACAAATTTTTGAAAGAAGCTTTTAATATTTCATGAATGAAATTAAAAGAGAAATTTTAATTAATATAGGTGTCTTCATTTGCTATTAGTACAAAGATTCGCACGTAAATTGGAATGTTAAATAACAGAGGTCATGTCATCACCCATATTTTATTAAGAAAAAACAACTGTAATATTCTAGCACTAACATTTGTGCTAATCAGCAATGTTTATCATTTTTCAGAGTTTCATACGACGGTACGCAAAAGTTTTGTAATGAATGGTAAATTGGTAATTACTTCATGATTCTTATCTAAATAAACACATGCCAAATGATCTTGTACTTTGATATATTGAGCAGTTTGAAATGAACTTGGGATATAATTAGCAAACTAACGATTTAAAATCGATGTGTGAGAATGCATTACCAATAGCAAGACAACCACCAGCGAAAGAACGACGGAAAAAGGAGTATAGAAACACTTGGGGGATGGCAGCTAAAGGAGCCCGCTTAACGAAAATCGGAACCACAATTTCATGCATTAATATTTGGATTAGTAATTTTGCTATATGAAATGAGAATCCCGTTCCTTCAATGTGGGTAAATCATACCATCCCCGCCCCTTATGGTTTCATACCATTCCCATTCCCATTCCCAATCCATTTACCCCATTCCCGAACCCGATTCCCACCCACCATCCAAATGCACCCTTGAATTTTGAATTTGATAAGTAAATCCAATGCAAACCAAACCCCAAACACAAACATATTTGCACTTCAACCGTATTTGCAAGACTTTCGTGCCTAGGAAAGAAATTTCCTGTGTTGCACCCACACTTCCGATGTAAGCTACATAATGTTTTATTTTTGCAACCATTGAATAAATTGCAGTCATGGTCCAAACGTACAGAAAGCTGTTCACCAGCAAGTTTATGATACATTCACCCATTGTGATAGGCTGATCTGCATCAACAGGTTTAGCTGGACTTTATTACATACTATTATTACTCACAAAAATTGAGTGTTCTGCTATGCCAGTCTTATCCAAACCAAAAGAAATCAAACAATACAATACCCAGATATCCCGCTCCTAGGGTGTTGGAGCGCAAAATGTACAAACCATATTCGACAACAAATGAAAGCATTTTAAGAAAAATGAAGTTTGATATACATGACCAATAACTAAGATGAGATTCTGTGGCCGACATATAGCTAAAATCCCTCATTACCAGGCTTATAAACAACAGCAATTAAGCATTTTGACAGCTTTAGCAAACAGTTTCATACATACACGTATGTCAAATCATCATGCAGCAATCTGACCGAAAAGGTGCTTGCGAATCTGCAATAACAAGAATAGATGGAAAATGTAGACCGTAAATATCAACACAAGAAATTTCTCCAGTAGCCTATCCATGACAAAATATAGTGAAGAAACAAGAAATTTACTAATGCAAATAAGTAAAAACTAATTTAATCTCCAGAAAGTTTCTGAAGATATGACATGTTTCTGAAGATATGACAGTACCAAGTTGACATAACTACCTCAGGAAGTTTACTGCGGAACAGAACATCCAATCTAGCATCAAGGGTGTTTTCGATTACAATTTTTCCATCTCTTGAAGCCATCACAATACCTCCAGAGCTAAACATATCACCAGGAAAAAACATTGAAATGTATTCTTAATATTTTAGAATGTCAAACTATGCCCAGATAAAAACGAACATGATGAGACAATAAAAAAAAGCACAAATGACTAGCCATGTGCCGTTAGTAAGCTACTTAGTTGTCTATAATGCATATATACCACGAAGGACCATGAGTTGAAGGAGATGGTGGGAGGTGGACATCATCAACAATAATCTCAGGCTGATGAACTTTAGCTTTTTTTGCATATTCCTCCTTTGCTGAATCCAAAACAGACTCCAACATCTTGATATCATCTTTACGACAGCGCAACAGAACTGCAGGCTCTTTTAATCTGAGTAAACACTGAAATATAGATAGATATTACTAGGAGCAAGGGACGTGATAAACTTCGAAAATCAAGGAGCAGTTAACAAATGCTTCACAACCATATATGCGCTAGCTTAATAGACTAGCAACTTAAATAACTCCAAACCCAGAGTAAAAGGAATTTTTTGAAGATATATATAGACCTACACTAGCTAAATAATTGGGCTTATGACAACTCCAGCTTCATTAGGTAAACTCAACATAAACGAAAATTACTTTCACCGTATGTTTAAAAAGACATAACATTTATTCTAAAAGAGAGTAGTATGACAATGATAGGTAATACCTAACAAGTACCGTTAAATTTCTTTAATGAATAGTAGGGACCAGAAAACCTTATTTAATAACTTAATTGATTCAAAAAACAACCGGTAACTCTTATGTTGCGACTCAGAAAAAATATGAATTCCCTGAGGTTATTAATTTATCAATTATCAATTCAACTGAGGTTATTAATTTATCAATTATCAATTTACCTGAGGTTATTACTTAATCGATTATCAATTTATCAAGGCACTACTACGTCCATCTAAATTTACATAATTTTCGAACATAGGTTGCTAAAAGATAACTCATTTCACAATTTTTGCAGATTTTCCGGTGATCTTAAACATGTCTCTTTAAGGGAAGAATTGAGGTCATATTACCTGTACTACAAGAGCTTTCATGAGTCCTTGATAATCATGGTGGAGATGTAAGTGGTGGTGGTGCGAGTCATGGTGGCTCACTTTCAAGAGCTCCTGTGATGCTGCCTCCTTCATGGCATTAACCAAGTCATCTTGTGCTTGGAGAACCTTGATACGAGAAGCATTAAGCTGCATAGAATACTCACTAGAACATAAAATATAATCAGATTATGTGAATTATTTATACGAAGAGTAAATATGTCCAAAGCTTTTAATTTTAATTTATAATACGCTAAGCACATAGTTTCTTATGTATGAAGCATGATCCATTAAAGCTTAAAAAATATCGCATTGTCATAATGTAGGGTGAAACAGCTAAGCTACTTCCTTTTTAGCAAGTACAGCTAAACCCCTATACATGAATAATCTCGGTACTAATTAATTTTATTAATTAATTAATCAGGATTATTAATTTATTGAAGCTAAAAAACACTGAATATATAATGTTGGGACGAATTTTTAAAAAAAAAAACGTAAGTTGTATATCAAATACCTTGAAGGGGTTCATATGCCATCTCATCTACTACATAGAGTAGTACAAAAAATAGGTAACAAAATTTGGATTGCAAAAAACATTTCAATGTTAATTATCTTCAAAATAACTTAAAATGTAGTCATCAGGACTATCATATGGCTACAACTAGATAAGTATCCTGATGTTTTGCAATTTGCAAAGTATCAGGGTGTGTCATAAAGTGCCCATTTGGAAAATCTTAAAATCAGTAACTTATTACTTAAAATGAGTAAGTGTCTTGCAACTAATAAGTAGATTAATCTTTATAGATTATATAGGTGTTTTAATAATTTTACTTAAAAGTCAGAATTTTTTTACTTAAATGAACTAAAATTTATAATTTTTAATATAATTATCTTAATTCGTGAATTTTAAATTAGATTAACATTTAAAAACATATTTTTTTCTAAACTAAAGTTAATAAAAAACAAAAAAATCAAATTAAATTGAGAAAAAAGTACGTAACTACTAACATTCAACTTATCAGCTCTAAATTGAACTTATAAGTTAGGTCTAAGTCGACAAACACTACTCGATTAGCTGTTACGGACTTATAAGTCGGCTCGACTTATAAGCCCGCCGACTTATAAGCCCATGCCAAATAGGCCTAGAATTTGTTTTCATAGGCTATCTTTGTACAACCACTAGTCTAT
Source organism: Apium graveolens (assembly GCF_009905375.1). Classification (NCBI taxonomy): domain Eukaryota; kingdom Viridiplantae; phylum Streptophyta; class Magnoliopsida; order Apiales; family Apiaceae; genus Apium; species Apium graveolens. The sequence goes on along the minus strand of NC_133654.1, from coordinate 29,945,226 downwards.
GCCATTTATTTTTCAAAACATTTTCTTTTAATGTAATTCAAATATTATTGTAATGCAACACTATATAGAGTTCACTTACTTCCAAATAGAAATATAAACGGTACTGATAGATTAGATTGAAAATGAATACATGAGCCCCCTTCATGTTTTCACTTTTTTATGTACTTATTTTTAAGCCAGTTTCCACAACTCAAGGAAAAAGACAACTTTCTCATTTTATTTATATACTTATCCTTGAGTGCTGATACTAAAGAAAAGAAACTGATCATGAATTTCACCCGAGACAACAAAATCCAATATATAAAGGCCTCAATACCTTGAAATATTGACACCAAATTAAGTAAAATCACTTCTAATAGTACCACTAATTTTCTGAATATATCAATATGAATCAACTACCTATGGTCCTATTTCCACATTTTTTAGTGTAGGAACAAAGACCTTCGCAAGATACCCCACACTAAAATATAAGTCTCACTCTTTTGAACAATTCATAAGATAAGGAGCTTCATGTGCTTATTATAAATTTTTTAATTTCAAAGGTAGTTCGGTGTCACGATGACTCTTACCCACACATTTTATGGTAGTTCTAAACTTATCAATAAAGCGGTCATCCTCCTCTTGATTTTTCCAATTATACACTCTATTTAATTGCGAGTTGAGTGCAATTACCACACAAACAATAACAAAATTTATTTTGAATGGTTTGACATTTCCTACCAAAATCACTCCTTTCTTGTTCGATTCATTATCGAACTTCTAACTTACCACTTATTGAAAGAAAACTTCTCTAAAGAGAACTTCTCAACAACTTCCTCTTTACTTTTAAGTATATATACATTGGAATACAACGTTTCATGATCCAGAAAAGTAAAAACATCATTTTTACGTATATTCTTCTATGTATTAAATTTGAATGTCGGTGATATTCATTTGGACATGAGATAATAACGGAATTCATGTTACCTCTGCAAGTACAACACTTGTCATTCACACTATTTCTATGTAGCTTCGGTTTTAATTTATTTAATTCTACGCCTTGTATCAAAATCTAGCATTCCATTAATTAAGAATTGAGACCCACGAGCATATAAGCAAAAGATATTCATTTCATTCAAATCACATGCAAAAGAGATTAATTTTATTCCAATCATATTTTGTCGTTAAGACTTTAAGCTTATTATCCCACGAGTTCCATAGCAACTGCTAACAAACACATCAAACTTAATCAAAATCACTTTCAATATAAGAAACTCAAAAAGAGGATGAATTACGTATTTATTAAAAAAACCAGATTGGTTCTTGCGAAACATATGTTTTAAACCCCACCACAGCTCGACTTAACTTGATTCACTTTAAGAGAGTGTGTGCCTATAGATTAGAGTATTCTGTAATCTCTTCCACCATGTTAGCTTCTCTTCTTCACTTCTTTGGAAGTTTCTCGAAGTTGAAACACTTTCTTTGGAAATTCCGAGTCCTCCAAATTTTACCTTTTGGACCCATCTTAGATCCTTTCTCAACATTGTTAGCCACTTTTCCCGTATTTTTCTTCTTGAGCTTGATACCGCAACCTTTCTTGACAATATTTTCCTTAAAAACTACACTAAAATTATTTCTAGATCTTTTGTTATTCTCTTCGATGTGAAGCCTAAGAATCAATTCCTCCATACTCATCTCATTTCGCTTATGCTTGAGGCGATTCTTAAATTCAATCCATCCATAAGGCAACTTCTCAATAATAGCAGCTACCTGAAAAGACTCACACATGACCATTCCTTTAGCATGAATTTCATGAATGATCACTTGAAGCTCTTGAACTTGACTAATCACAGTCTTGGAATCCACCATCTTGTAGTCCAAGAACTGGCCCACAATACATATCTTTGCACCAGCATACTTAGTTCCATAATAATGGTCCAAGGAATCCCATAGTTCCTTTGATGTCTTTTTTGAGCTATACATATCGTATAGCGAGTCAACAAGGCAATTCAAAACATAATTCTTACAAAGATAATCAGAATTATTCCAAGCATCAACAACCATCTGAGTTTGTTGGCTGCTTTTAGCAGCGGGTCCCTCCTCTTTTATGAATCGCGACAAGTTCAACGTGGTCAAATAAAACAACATCTTTTGTTGCCAACATGTGAAGTTCGAGCCATCAAACTTCTCCGGTTTCTCAGCATGGTTCGAAAGAACTAAAGTTGTGGGCACAACTGGATAAACCTGAGAAATATGTAGCATACAAGGAGCTTGCTGGCCCACAATCGTTGCTTCACAAGCATCGTATGAGCTAGGATTTATATCACCCACAACAGTTGCTTGTTGAACACTTATTGTGTCAGGGTTTACAGCATGATGACCCACAATCATTGCTCCCTGAGCACCCGATAGGTTGGGTTCTACCGTACCCACAATCATTGCTCCATGAGCACCCAATGGGTCAGGGTTCACGGCCTGCTGCCCCAAAACCATTGCTCCTTGAGCACCTGAAGGGTTAAGGTTTACAGGCTGCTGACCCTCAAATGTTGCTCCTTGAGCACACACGGCCAATCGACCTAAAACTGTTAGATCAACCGACACACTGGGGTTTACCAGTGAGTGAACCACAACCTTTGCTCCTTGAGCATAAGGCGCATTAGGGTTTACAGTAGGCTGACCCAAAACTGTTGCTACTTGAACACCTGGTGCGTCAGGGTTTACACCCAGCTCTTGAGCACCCGAAGGGTTAAGGTTTACAGCCTGTTGACCCTCAAATGTTGCTCCTTGAGCACACACGGCCAATTGACCTACAACTGTTAGATCAACCGACTTAGGATTTACATGTGAGTGACCCACAACCTTTACTCCTTGAGCACAAGGCGCGTTAGGGTTTACAGTTGGCTGACCCAAAAGCGTTGCTACTTGAGCAATTGGCACATTAAGTTTTCGCGCGTTATTTACGACACTATCCATAACAGTTGGACGAAATCTGTTCAATAGAACAAACTGTGTAATTAGTCTGCCCTAGGTTTGTTTTACAAACTATATAAATATATGCACAACAACACATATGAAACCAGCAACAAAAAATTCAACAAATAAAACAGATACAAGACCATACAACAGAAGTGAAAAATACTGTATAGCATAGATCTAAAACATTTAACATATAGTGGAAAGAACATATTAAATCAAATAGTGATCAAACTAATTGAGAAGAGAACACAAAAGAATTATTTATTTAACATGGGAGTCCTAAGAAGGACGAAATTGTACTCAGTAATTTTGTCACAATGTTCAAAAAACTATGTTCCGTTTTAGACAAAAAGGAGTCATAATGTCTTCATCTGAACTATCCTCATTAAGATCTTTCACTTTATTTCAACTAATTATGTAGCAACTTCATTGTCAGGTAATTTTACAATATACAAAGCTAAGTTTACTTTCAAGTAAAACTCACTATTTCTGTGTGAAAATGTTCCAGAACCATGGTATACAACACTCTGGCCATGTCAATTTCGACTTAAATTGACTACACAAATCTCTCTCCCCCTTCATAACCTCACATTATTTTCACTAAAGCATGTTTTCACTTCCCGTAAACTTAAGATAACAGACATTTTTACTCAAGGCTGTTTTCACATTCCGTAAACTTAAGACAACAGAAAAACATCCGCCACTCACATTATGGGGACCAAACTAAGTAAAACAAATCAAAATACGCACATCAAGTTACTTATCCATCCGCAATAAATCAAATACGCATAAATACACATACATCTTTTTACGAACATCGACTTGCTTCTCCTTCCGCTCATACTCCTGCCTGATCTTCTTCTTCTCCGCTTCAACTATTTGCAACTTCTCGATATTGAATTCCTACACAATTACACACACTACACTATAAAAACACATAATTAGGCATAATTAATTAATATAATTAAAAAATGTTGTACCTCTTCAGCGGAAACAGAGATCTCATTGGCCTTCTCTTCGGCTTCTTGCCTGATAAATCGGACCATCTGCTGGATCTGACGGGAGACATCGACGTCGTTCATTTTTTCCGATCTGAAAATTGGAGACTTATCGACGAGTGGTTGATTGGAGTATTATTTGTGGAGAGGGTGTGTTTGGGACTGTTTATATACGATATTATAAGTGGTTTTATTACTGAAAGCTCCCCGTAAGTTTAGGGTTATTACAAAATTAACTTTAAGAATTTTTTTTTGCCAACAAATTTGTCTTTAAAAACGGAGTAGGTGTGGTGTGGTGTTATTTTAGTAACGAACTGGATGAAAAGGGGGTTGATGTTAGAATCAGAGAGTATTTATTAGTTTGGAAAGAAAGTTTTAAGTATTTGGGATTTATGATTCATAAAGATGATAAGATAAATGTGAATGTTATTCATCATATCTAATCCGGATGGTTAAAGTGCAGGGTTGCTTCATGTGTATTGTGTGATAAAAAAAATTATAATAAAATTAAAAAGAAGATTTTATCGAATAGCGATTATACCAGCTTTGTTGTATGAGGCGGAATGTTAAGCGGTAAAGAAGGCCCAAGAACAACGATTAGATGTAGCAGAAATGAGGATGTTGCGCTGGATTTGTGGTTGCGCCGTTAGATAGATTGCCGATTGATTTTTTTCAGAAGGCAATTACGAGTTGTATCTATAATAAAAAAAAATAAGGGAAGGTAGACTACGATGGTTTGGATATGTACGGAGGAGACATATATCGGCCATAGTGAGTAAAGTTGAAGGTTTAGTGTTGTCGGGTGCAAGAAGGAAAGGAAAACCGAGAAGAACTTGGGAAAACATACTTTAGTTATATTTTTATTTTTTAAAACCTTCGAGGAGATATGTTATTAGATAGAAGGACTTTGAGGCGTCGAATTAGAGTGGTTAATTAACTTATAGGATATATTGATCTTGTATTTTGATGTATTAGTAGCATATAGTGTCAATTTATTCATTTATTTTTATTCTGTTAATGTGTTTAATTCTATTATTATTGTATTCCGGGTTTTATACATTTTTGACACTAATCATTTTTTGGTAGATCGAATGTCTTGTCTTTTTGAACAGGAAGTCATTTGATTTACAAGGCAGAAGTTCTGCGAGTGTTCTTAAGAAAGATTAAGTTGAAGATATCAAAAGATTTTATGTGAGATAAAAGTGACTATAAACAGTCACTATTCGGTATTATGTATTGTATCTTTTTTTATAGTTATATTCCATATTTACACATGTTCACACACAATCTGTGGGTCTTTTGGAAAACAACCTATTCATTCTTTTGAATGGGGGGATGGCTGTGTACATCATACCCTCCCCAGACCCTGCTTTTGCGGGATATACCGGGTACGTTTAGTTTGGTTTGGTTATGTAATAACGGTAAAAAAAATATAAAAATGTAATACTTCATTTGTGTTATTTTATATAAGGTCCTTTTCTTTTCATTTTTATTTCAGAAAGAATGAACTTTTAAAATTATCATAATCACATATTAATACATTCATATATCAAATAATTTCTACATGATATTATTTATTTGACAATGTGCATATACACGTCACCTTATACATACTTTACCTTATAAACTATCTATGTAAATGTCCATGTCCCGTATTTGTAGCCGTGTTTTTTAATTTTTCAAAAGTGAAAACCTTTTTTGAATTTTAAACGGAGAGAGATGAATGTTGGGCTTTTGCTAAACATGCCTAATTCCACATTAATATGAAATTGTCATCTTTGGGCCGAGTCCGCACAGATTTATTTTTGGGCACATCGCAAAATGCCTCATTCTAATGGGCTTATATGACTGCTCATATACTATCAATCTGCCCCTCCCACAAACGATGTGGGACAACTCCTAACAATCACCCTTTCACACATTGGGCTCGACACTTATCGGATTTGCCTCCTGATTCTGTGATTTGGCTCCCCTTAATACATACAAGAAGTCCATCTGGTTATCTACTCCCCCCAGACCCATACTGGACGGTCCACTTGCTTCCTCATTAAGCTCATCCCGGGATAGTCCATTTGTCGCTTTCTAGGTCCATTATGGAGCCCACATGAGCTTGTTATGGACCGTTATACCCTTAGCTCTGATATGATACCACTTGTTGGGCTTTTATTGAGCAGACCTAATTCCACATTAGTATGATATTATCCGTTGTGGGTCGAGCCCACATGGGTTTATTTTGGGTCACTCCCAAAAGGCCTCATACTAATGAAGTTCGTTGGCTGCTTATGTTCTAACAATTTGCCCCTCCCAAAATGATGTGGGACAACTCTAAACAATGTTAGATATATTTGATAATGTCATGTCTAATATGATTTATGTTTAATTTTCAGATCTTACTTAAACAGGACAAATCAGTACTTAACTGAAATCAGTACTTATACTGAAGTCAGAACTTAAGTCATCAGTACTTAAGGTTCAGGAGATATTTATCAGAAGATAATATCAGGACTTAAAGGAAATATTCAGATAAGGAAGACAGCTAATTTACAGGAAGAGAAGATCTAGACAAACGTAAGAAGAGATATGCATGAAGAAGGAATTCCGTGAAGAATGGAATACTTGGAAGAAAACATATCTGATTGATATATTTTAGGAAGCAGAATTATATTCCATATCAATTAGCGATTATCTTATAACTATGTAGTATATAAACACACACATAGGGTTTACACTATAAGTGTTATCATTATCGAGAAGATTATTCATTGTAACCCTAGCAGCTCTCGTGATATTTGTTCATCACTGAAAGAGGACAGTTCCATACTATAACAAAGTTTATTGTTTTAAATAAAGTTTGTTTTCTGTTACTTGAGTTATTAAAGTTCGATTTGATTGTGCTATACACTGTATTCACCCCCCTCTACAGTGTGTGTGACCTAACAAGTGGTATCAGAGCCTATCTGTTAACACACAAACAGTTTAAGATCCAAAAATAATCATGTCTGAAGTAGAAACTCCAACTAAGCCCACCAAAACTGAAGAACCTCCAAAGACACAAATCCATAGCCGATATGAGGCTATTAGAGTTCCCATATTGAGACCATCTGAATATCCCATATGGAAGGTGAGGATGACCATGTTTCTGGAAGCTACAGATCCAGAATATCTTGATAGAATCAAGGAAGGGCCTCACAAACCAACCAAGCTTGCTGTTGTAGTTGCAGGTGAAGCAGCAAAGTCAGTACCAAAGGAGAAAAGTGACTACACTGCTGAAGATATCGCATCAATTGCTAAGGATGCTAAGGTACGACACTTACTGCATAGTGCCATTGATAATGTAACGTCAAACAGGGTAATAAACTACAAGACTGCAAAGAAGATATGGGATGCCTTGGAAATAAGATGTCAGGGAACTGATACGATTAAGAAGAACATGAAGACAATACTCACTCAAGAGTATGAACACTTTGACTCAAAGGCTAATGAGTCATTGACTGATTTATATGATAGATTTGTCAAACTCTTGAATGATTTGTCACTGGTTGATAAGGAGTATGATCTTGAAGATTCAAACCTTAAATTCCTGTTGGCTCTTCCTGAAAGCTGGGATTTGAAGGCAACAACAATAAGAGATAACTATAATCTTGATGAAACGACTCTTGATGAAATTTATGGGATTCTCAAGACTCATGAACTTGAGATGAAACAAAGAAGCAAGAGAAAAGGAGGAAAGTCAAGGACAGTTGCTCTAAAGGCTGAAGAAGAATCCCCCAAGGCAGCTACTTCAAGGAAAGACAAGGGTAAAGCTCTCTTCACAAAGTCTGATACTGAGTCATCAAGTTCTGATAGTGATGATGACTCAGAATCTGAAAGCTTGCCTGAGACGGATGCTGATGAAGAGATGATGAAGCTGTGTGCCCTTATGGTGAAAGGAATCACAAAGATTACATACAGGAAGTTCAGGAAGGGAAAGAAGTTTTCCAGGAAAGGATCAAGTTCTGATAAGAAGAATTTCAGAAAATCTGAGGGCAAAGGAGGAAAGTCTGACATAGGAGATTATATAAATGTCAAATGCTATAACTGTGGTAAGAAAGGCCACATATCTCCTGATTGCAAGAAAGTGAAGAGTGACAAAAGCAAGGCTCTTGTCACAAAGAACAAAAGCTGGACAGACACCTCAGATTCTGAAAGTGAGGAGAATTATACCTTGATGGCAAATGCTTATATGGCAAGTGCTGAAAGCAATTCTGAAGCTGCTGAGTTAAAGGTACCTCAAACTACTTATGCCTTTCATACTGACGATATTAATGAGTTGAGAAGATATCTTAAAACCATGTTCATTAGCTATAGAGATCAAACTTTAACATGTGAAAGATTAACTTCTGAAAATCTTGCTTGCAAAAAGAGGAATGATTATTTAGAAAAAGAGTTAGTCATGTTCCATCAAACTCAGAAAGATAGAGATGATGCTTTCTATGTTAGGGATGAATTACTTAAAATGAATGAATCTCTAAAAGCTGAGTTAGAAAAAGAAAGAGAGATTATCAGGACTTGGACTAACTCTGGCAGAACAACTCAGAATTTGTTAAGTAGAGAAAACTGGAAAGAGGGCTTAGGTTATGAAGAGGATAAGAATGATAAAGGAACTGTAGATATTAAGCATATAGTTGTTAAACAAAAGCCAAAGTTAAAACCTGTTAAGTTTGTAGCTGTAAAGTCTGATACTGAGAAATCAGAAGTTAAAAAGGAATTAACTTCTGACAAACTAAAACAGGAAAAGACAACTGAAGTAAACGTAGGCTTAATGACAAAGAAGCAGCTTAAGCATAAGCTGAAAGATGTTAAGTATGCAAATAAGGTAAAATCACCTAGGAAAAATAGGAATGGAAAGGAAGGTGTGAATAAAAGCAATGATTATAAGCCTGTTCCTGATGCTCCTAGAAAAACGTGTCATAACTGTGGAAGTTCTAACCATCTGGCTTCTTTTTGCAGGAAGAATAAGAACATAAACTCCTTACCTTCAAAGTCAGGAGTTAAGAGTTAGTCTGTTAGATATAAGCCACAAAATCCTTGTTTTCATTGTGGTAGTTTATGGCATTCCATTTATACTTGTAAGGAGTATCATAGTTTATACTATGATTATTATCAAATAAAACCTTCTTTAAAGAAAGTTATCATTATTCCTTCTAGTGTAAGTTCTGATTCAAAGTCTTATAGTGTAAATTCTGATAAGAAAAATGTTAACATAAACTCTGATGCTAAATCCGCTGCAAATGTTAACAAACTTAATAAGGCCAAAGGATCCAAGCAAGTCTGGGTCCTTAAAACTAATCATTAGTGGTCTTTGTGATTGCAGGGCAACAGGAAAAACATCCTAGTTCTGGACAGTGGATGTTCAGGACATATGACTAGAAATAAAGCCCTGCTATCAGACTTTGTGGAGAAGGCTGGCCCAAGTGTTTCTTATGGAGATGGCAACATTGGAAAAACATTGGGATATGACAATATCAATCTTGGGAATGTCATCATTAAAGAAGTAGCTCTAGTCTCAGGACTTAAACACAATCTGCTGAGTGTTAGTCAAATCTGTGACAGAGCTTATCATGTGGATTTCTTTGAAGAACACTGTGAAGTTGTAAGTAAATCTACAGGCAAAGTTGTTCTGAAAGGATACAGGCGTGGTAACATTTATGAAGCCAAGCTTTCAACAAGTACTGATGGTTCTGCAATCTGTCTGATGAGTAGAGCATCAATTGAAGAAAGCTGGAATTGGCACAAGAAACTTTCTCATTTAAATTTCAACAATAGAAATGAATTAGTCAAGAAAGATCTTGTGAGAGGACTGCCAAAGTCAGTATTTGCTCCTGATGGCCTTTGTGATTCTTGTCAGAAGGCTAAATAAAGGAAATCCTCATTCAAGAGCAAGACTGAATCATCAATTCTTGAGCCTTATCACCGACTACATGTTGATCTATTTGGTCCAGTAAATGTCATGTCTATTGCAAAGAAGAAATATGCTATGGTCATAGTGGATGAGTTCACCAGATACACATGGGTGTATTTCTTGCACACAAAAAGTGAAACTGTATCTATCTTGATTGATCATGTCAGGCAACTGGATAAATTGGTCAAAGATTCTGTGAAGATAATAAGAAGTGATAATGGTACTGAGTTCAAGAATTTGTTAATGGAAGAGTTCTGCAAAAACCATGGAATCAAGCAGGAATTTTCTGCTCCTGGAACTCCACATCAAAATGGAGTTGTTGAAAGAAAGAATAGAACTCTCATTGAAGCTGCACGTACAATGCTTGATGAAGCAAAGCTTCCAACCTATTTCTGGGCTGAAGCTGTGCAGACTGCTTGTTTTACTCAGAATGCAACACTCATTAACAAGCAAGGAAAGACACCATATGAGATGGTGAAGAAAAAGAAGCCAAATCTGAAGTATTTTCATGTATTTGGATGCAAATGCTTTGTTCTTAAGACACACCCTGAACAGCTATCCAAATTTGATCTAAAAGCTGATGAAGGAATCCTTGTTGGATATCCACTTTCCACAAAAGCCTTCAGAGTCTATAACTTGAGAACAAGAGTGGTCATGGAATCTATCAATGTCTCTTTTGATGATAAGAAGATTACTGGACTTGAAGATTTCAACGATCATGATCAGCTGAGATTTGAAAATGAAGACTTAAATTCTGATACTGAAAATCCTGACAGTCTAAATCCTGATACTGCAAACTCTGATGAATTAAACTCTGATGTTATTGAAACTGTGGTGACTACGCCAAAGGAAGATGCACCTATGCAGGGGGAGCATACTCAAGATACAACCACATCTCAAGAAGCATCAGAACATACATCTGGCTCTTCAAGTTCTGATTCGTCAAGTTCTGATTCGTCAAGTTCTGATAAGCCAAGTTCTGATAATTCTGATAATTCTGAAAACTTAAATTCTGAAGAATCCAACTCAGAGAGCATAGTTTCAGGGGGAGCATCAGAAAATGTTGATGAAGATAGCATGGATCGTGGGGGAGCATCCAGTTCTAGAGAAAACCTTCCATCTGCAAGGAAGTGGACTAAATCACATACACCTGACTTAATAATTGGAAATCTTGATGCAGGTGTCAGAACTAGAACAGCTACTTCAAGTGAATGTCTTTACAATTCTTTTCTTTCTCAGACTGAACCAAAGAAAGTGGAAGAAGCCCTTCAAGATGCTGATTGGGTGCAAACAATGCAGGAAGAGTTAAATGAATTTGAAAGAAACAAAGTCTGGACCCTAGTGCCAAGACCAAAGAACAGATCTGTTGTTGGTACAAAGTGGGTATTCAGAAACAAAACTGATAGTGATGGTATAATTACAAGGAATAAGGCAAGGTTGGTTGCAAAAGGATATTCTCAACAGAAGGGAATTGATTATGATGAAACATTTACACCGGTTGCTAGATTGGAAGCCATAAGGATATTTTTGGCTTATGCTGCTCACAAAAAGTTTACTGTCTTTCAAATGGATGTGAAAAGTGCTTTTCTTAATGGAGAATTGGAGGAGGAAGTATATGTTGAACAACCTCCATACTTTGTAGATCCCAAATATCCTAATCATGTCTTCAGGCTTGATAAAGCACTTTATGGCCTTAAGAAAGCTCCAAGAGCATGGTATGAGACATTAGCTCAGTTTCTTCTGGAAAGTGGATTTAACAGAGGAACTATAGACAAAACACTGTTCTACCTCAACCATGGAAAGGACTTACTTCTGGTTCAGATATATGTTGATGATATCACTTTTGGTTCTACAAATGACAGACTTTGCAAGAAGTTTGCCAAACTGATGCAGTCAAGATATCTAATGAGTATGATGGGGGAACTTAGCTATTTTCTGGGCCTTCAAGTCAAGCAGAATGAAGAAGGCACTTTTATTTGTCAAACCAAGTACACCAAAAATTTGCTGAAGAAATTATCCACTCCTATGGCCACTACAACAAAACTGGATAAGGATACTGGTAAATCAGTAGATATTACTGATTATAGAGGTATGATTGGCTCTCTACTCTATCTAACTGCTAGTAGACCTGATATCATGTATGCTACCTCTCTTTGTGCAAGATTTCAAGCAGATCCAAGAGAACCTCACTTAACAGCTGTGAAAAGAATTTTCAAGTATCTTAAAGGAACAACTGATCTGGGATTGTGGTATCCCAGAGAATCAGATTTTAAACTAATAGGTTACTCAGATGCATATTTTACAGTTTACAAAATTGACAGGAAAAGCACAAGTGGAAGCTGCCAATTTCTTGGAGGCAGATTGTTTCTTGGTTTAGCAAGAAACAAAAATCAATTTCCACATCAACTGCAGAAGCAGAGTACATTGTTGCAGGAAGCTGTTGTGCACAGATTCTTTGGATGAAGAATCAGTTACTGGATTATGGGTTAATATATTTTAAAATCCCTATTTACTGTGATAATTAAAGTGCAATTATTACGACAGGTAATCCAGTTCAACACTCAATGACAAAGCACATCAGCATTAGGTACCACTTCATAAGGGAACATGTGGATGAAGGTACAGTGGAATTGCACTTTGTTCCAACAGATCAACAACTAGCAGATATCTTCACAAAACCATTATGTGAAGCTACCTTTACAAGATTGGTAATTGAACTTGGAATGGTTTCAGGTTCTTTCTCTAAATCTGCTTAGCTTTTGTTCTGATGTATCAGACTTTATGATCAGTATTTGCAGATATTACTCTCTTTGTGCATTCTGTGCTTAATTCAAAATTGCTTAAGTACTGATTGTTGTCTGATGTGAATTTCTAAACTCTGATAGTGAAATGACTGTTTCTGTGACTATTCAATCCTATGAGGATAACTGTGCTAGATGCTGACCTAGTAGTCTTTAATATACTAGAGATCCCATGTTAGAAGTAATTATTTATGTGGGAATTTATTGACACAAGCAAATTCTGATATTGAGCTTAGTTAAGTTTACTTTGTCTATCTTATTACTAAGTCAAAAACTGGAATCATGCTTCTCATCTGTTAAGTTCTGATGTTAGTAAATCTGTTGAATGTACTAAGTGCTGATAAACCTCACTTATCAAAAGAAAAAGGAAAATAAACAAGAAATAAAAATCAGGTACTCCTTTGAGATCTAGAGTAAAAAAAAATGTGGAAGGGACGACCCAAGTGCATTACTGGTATTAAGTAATATGCATCAGAAAAGCAAATAATTATTTTTCTTGGTGACTTTTCACACTCTATGATTACTGGAGAAATACTCTGATAAAAGCACAAATTCTGATAAGCAGTCATGACTCACTTACACTGAGAAGCCACTGTAAATTGGAATTTCAAAAGATGCATAAAATAAGCACAAAACAGTTGAGGTGGACTCATGCATAAACTCATTCAATAGTAGGCTTCAGAATAATGACAGATTTTAAGTAAAGTTCTTAGTTATGCCTTATTTCTAAGATGTACTGAAGTGATTCAGACTTTACTCTTTGTCTGATATTTTGCTTAATGCACACACTTGCACTCCATATGAATGATGAAAATTACTCTGGCGTTCAATGTTATTTTAGATGAACAGTTTATGTGTCAGATTGCATAAATTCTGAGGACAAGTTCTGCTGGAAGTTCTGATAAATAAGTTCTGAAGAACCGAAATCAGAATTTGTGTGAAGAATCACAGAGATAGGCATTCACTTTTCGAGTTAAAAAATCATGTTCTGATGACTGTTAAGTTCTGATATAAGTCTAAGTGCTGATATTAAATTTTGATCCTCTACTTGACTTATTTGTGGTTAAAATCTGAAACAGTCTTATTTTAAATCAGAATATGAACGGGTAAGATATTAACAGTCAATACAATTAGGGTTAGTGGAACACGTACATGCACAGTAACCATCAGAACATACCACACATACATCTATATCTCAACCCTCTCTCAGAACATATCTCAAAACATATCTCACACCTTCACAGATAGCTCAACCTTCATCCTCAGCACCTACTGTGAAGCCTTCATCTTCCAAGCCCAAGAGGACAAAGATTGTTCCTCAGACACCACAGAAGAGAAGGAGGATTGTTCTGAGAGATGAGTCAGATAATGAGGAACATGTTTCTGCATCAAAACCTGTTGTTAAAGAAGCTGAGAAGGTCCCTTCTCAGAAGGATTCTGTAATTGGGGGATCTAAGCATCTCAAAAGGCTTAGAAGAATGACTTCTGCTGAACCTCCCAAGGAATCCCCACCTTCAAAGAGATACAAGAAATAGAGAGCTAAAAGGCCAGCTTCAGATGATGAGGAAGCAGCAGCTAAGAACGGAGATCAGGAATCTCTGATCTCAAAAGAACCAGAATTTGTTGAAGCTACTGCATCTCTCTCTTCATTGTCCCCAACTCAGGAAGCTGCTACAGATAAGGCAAACACACCATCTGTATCTCCTGTACATGAAACTGTATCTCCTGTAGACCCAGGAACAAGTGCTGAAATTGATATTCACAACCTGGTTGTGCCTGAGGTTCTCTACTTAGAAGCTCCAACAACAATTAATCCATCAACAACACCTTTTCCTGATGTTAAACTCCAGAATTGTCTACAACACCTTCTCTGCATCTAGATGATGATGATCAGAATATAGGTGAACATCAGGATATGGCTGTTGATCAGAACTTGGAAACAGATCAGCACTTAGAGGATGATGCTAAAGCCTCAATTGCTTCTCATACTGTTGTTTTATCAGAAGATGCTGATTCTATCAGTTCTGATGCTTCAAATGCTGATGATACTGGTGATGCTGCTATTAATGCAGATGCTGATGAAGCTGGTCCTTCAGGACATGCATCTCAATAAACTGTTCATAAATCTGAACTAGTTAAGAAGTTTGTTACAAGAGCAGCACCAGTACCTTGGAGTGAAACTCCTAGTGGACAGGAGTGGACTAAGGAATGGAACTCAGTTACCTTTGTTCCATATGAAAAGATTCTTGCTGAGCACTTGGCAAAAGCTGATGAAATGTTAATTAATGATGATTTCAAGTCACAGCTTCGAGTCACTGCATTAAGTACTAGACATCTGCAAGGTCTCCATTCAACCACTCATACAGAGTTACGTCAAGTTAAGGAAGAATTGCTCAAGCAAGATATGACTAGGAAACTTGATAAGAAAAAATTCTTCCAACCTACCTTTGACAGAGTTGCTTACATTGAGAAGACCCAAGAGAAGCAACAGTCTCAGATTGATGATATTTTGAAACATCAAGCTTCTCAGCAATCTCAACTCGATGAAATCCAAGCCTTAGTGGAATTGCTTGTCTCTCTTCTCTTACTTGCTGATGCCAAAAAGGGGGAGAAAGTAATTAAGTCCAAATGCAAAACTGTTAAGACACTGAAGGGGAAGGATGATGAAAAAGATGACCAGGGAAACTCAGGAATGGGTGGAGGTCATGGTCAAGGTAGAAGTTTCTCATCAAGAAGAACTGAAACTACAAGTTATAGGACAAGTTCTGATGCTGGAAAAAGAATTACTTCTGCTATTGGTAAAAGGATAAGTTCTGATGAACTTTTGGATCTTGATGAAGAAATATCAAGGCTGTTATTTCTGAAAGAAAATCCAGGAATGGACTTGGAGAGTCTGATGGAAGAAGAAGCTATACTTAAGTCAGAAAAAGTCAAGTCTAAATCTGAAGCTTCTGTTGGTAAAAAGAAACTTCCAAAGGCCAAAGGCATTGTGATAAAAGAAAGAACAAGTTCTGAAGCAACCAAGGCTAAATCACAATTGCAGATAGATCCATGGTCCAAGGGCAAAGAGAAAGTAAGTGAACCTATCAAGGTTTATGTGCCTCCTGTGGATGAAGAAATTACTGGTGAAGATGCTGATCTTGCTCTGACTTCAAGAAAAGTTTCTAAGACAACCTCTGACATGGCTCAAGTTGTTCAGAGTAAAGATATAGTTAGTTCTGATATCTCAAAGAAGCAAGTAACCTCTGACATAGCTCAAGTTAACTTGATATCAGAAGATAAATCAAAGGAAACCTCTGACATTGTTCATGTTAAACCTTCAAAGATACTCCTACCAGGATTCACCAAAGCTAAACAGACTCAACCTTTGAAGACTGCTGCAAGTGATTTTGAAGCAAGAGTGGTTACTGGAAAGGAAGCAAGAGATAAATCTGGATTGGGTAGTGCTGATGAAAGAAGAATACAGAACACAACCAATGATCCAACTTTCTTAAGTGAACCAGGTATTGGAGCAACTCCTGAAAGATTGAATCAACTAGAATCTGTACAGATGGTTTACCATACCTACTTGAGAGAACACATCTTGTTGTACTTCATGACAGATGCTAGGGTTTATCATATAAGGGAAAATGCCATTCCACTGAAGTATTTTGAAGAATTGGAACATATAATATTCTTACTTCAAGTGAATGACAAAATAACAGAAAGTGCGGCAAACTATTTGAAGAGTCAAATTCAGAAACAGAAAAGGCTTTATTCTGTTAAGTCTGACAGCATATATCTTCCAAAGTACAGAGATCACAAGGGTGATATTATTGAGATGAAGCCTAACACTGCTAAGATTATAACTATCTTTCTGGGTTACAAGGCTGTGGAATTCAATCTTGAGTCTGACAAGGCATATTTGATCAGACTGGATCAGGACATATGGAAAGCTAAAATTAATGATCTCAGGGCTGCAATCTTTCAAACTAGAGAAGATTCTGCAGAACTTAAAGATGCTAAAAGGAGGATGATTGATGAACTTAGATATGCTGAGAGATGTTTGTTAAAGAATTATCTCAGAACAACTCCTGACATCAGAGAGATCAGAAAGTGAAGCCAAGTCGAGATCTATAACTGCTCAAATTCTAATATGAATACAGACTGAAGTTGTTATCAGAAGTTAAAGTTGGTAAAGCTTTAAGGACTGTAAGTTGTAGTTATTTAGTCAAATTCTCATGCATTTGTACTTAATGTTTTTGACATCATCAAATATCTATTAAACTTGTATATTATTCTAATTTATAAGTTGGGGGAGATTGTTAGATATATTTGATAATGTCATGTCTAATATGATTTATGTTTAGTTTTCAGATCTTACTTAAACAGGACAAATCAGTACTTAACTGAAATTAGTACTTATACTGAAGTCAGAACTTAAGTCATCAGTACTTAAGGTTCAGGAGATATTTATCAGAAGATAATATCAGGACTTAAAGGAAATATTCAGATAAGGAAGGCGGCTGATTTACAGGAAGAGAAGATCTAGACAAACGTAAGAAGTGATATGCATGAAGAAGGAATTTCGTGAAGAATGGAATACTTGGAAGAAAAGATATCTGATTGATATATTTTATGAAGCAGAATTATATTCCATATCAATTAGCGATTATCTTGTAACTGTCTAGTATATAAACACAGACTTAGGGTTTACACTATAAGTGTTATCATTATCGAGAAGATTATTCATTGTAACCCTAGCAGCTCTCGTGATATTTGTTCATCACTGAGAGAGGACAGTTCCATACTGTAACAGAGTTTATTGTTTTAAATAAAGTTTGTTTTCTGTTACTTGAGTTATTAAAGTTCGATTTGATTGTTCTATACACTGTATTCACCCCCCTCTATAGTGTGTGTGACCTAACAAACAATATTTCCCTTCACACATCGGGCTTGACACATACCGAATCTGCCACCTGATTGTGTGATCTGCTCCCCCTAGACTCATACTGAAATCTTTTAGGCTTTCTGACTCCCACTAGGGGCATACTGGAAGGTCAACTTGCATTTTCCTAGGTCCATTTTGGGAGCCCACCTGAAACTTTGATACCACTTGTTGGGCTTTTGTTGAGCAGACCTAACTTCATATTAATATGATATTATCCGTTTTGGGCTGAGCCCCCACGAATTTGTTATCTATAAATTATAATTTTATAGACTTTTCTATATATTGGTTGTACTTTGAATAAAAAGTATTAAAACATGATTTTTCATTTTTTGAGTATTTTATTTAGAAAATAATGAATATGGACATGTTTTTAATTTTTCTACTTTTCAGTGAAAAGTTTTTTGAAAAACTAGGCAAGTAAAAAAGCCCTAATTATAATTTTATAAAGCATGATTAATTGATTCAAATATTCAGAAGTTTTAGAAAAATTAGGGTTAATCTTAATCACAGTATATTTCCATGAATTAAAACTTTTTCTGTGAGTATAGATTTTCGAGTTTTTTTATACAACGAGGAAAGATTTTCGGTTGAATTGTATCAAGACACAATGTCATTGGAGATTTAGATCCAAAAATATTTTTATTTAAAAAAACTGTCATCAATCTGAAAGATATGTAATATTGTCTCGGTAATGTAAGTTGAATGAAACAGAAGCTGCAAAACACCAACTAAAAAATTTAATATTTTAATCAACCTAATTATCAAGAACGATTAAAATATTATCGCACTTTTGTTTTGACATACTGTTAGGAAATGAATAACACACAGAGGGGGTGAATGTGTTTTACTGTTTTTATGCTTTTCTTGAACTTTTTATGGTTGAACAAAGTAAATTAAATCTTGTAATGAAAATGTGTTACTGCAGAAATTAAATATGCGATAATGAAGAACACAGATCTTTCAAAACTCACTTAATTTTATATTAAAATTAAGAATGTTTTGCTATAAAATTTCTAGGCTCTTTGTTGATAAAGAGCTTAGCTTCATCTTAAAAGAGTTACAAGATTTTCTATCTAAATTATTACTACTAACTAAAGGATAACTTTATAATTTAGTTAACTACTGGTTTACACAGTGTACAATAGACATGCTATTCACTTTAGTAAACTGTCACTTGTCATTTCTATTTAGGAAAAGTGTATTTTCCATTTCTGGCTTAGCATATATTAGCATCCTGTGTTTACTTTGATCTTCTTTTGTCAGTTAATCTTCACCATTGATCTTGCACGTCCTTCAAGCTGCTTTTTGTAGACTTATCAATCCAGCTGTTTGGATTGTTTGTTGATTATAAATCTTGGATATTGAACTGATCTACAATTCTGTACTTTGAGATTTTACCTCGAGATCTCCAGTTTGGTCTATAGAGAACTTGACATCTCGATAAGTATAATGGCTTATCGAGATCTCTAGTGCTCTATAGTTAATTTGACTTGTAGAGGTCTCTCAGTTCTCTATAAGAGAATTTGGCTTGTCGAGATCTCTAGTCTTCATATCTTCACTTTGACTTATCGATATCTCTGAGTTCTCTAATGACTTGTTGACTTGTCAATAACTCAGAGTTCTCTAGTCAGATTTGACTTGTCGATATCTCATAGTTCTCTAGTGAATTTTGACTTATCGATATCTCCGAGTTCTCTAGTAGAATTTGACTTATCAATAACTCAGAGTTCTCTAATGAATATTGACTTGTCAATAACTCTGAGTTCTCTAGTGAAGAAATGACTTGTCGATATCTCCGATCTTCATGTCTTCAATTTAGCTTGTCGATATCTCTGATTTCTCTAGTAGCTTTCCTGATTTCTCTATAAGTCATTCTGGAGTTCTCGAATGACTTCTCTATAACACTAAATCTATGACTTGTAGAGAACTTGACTTAGAATATTTTTCCTAAAACAGATTTATTCAACTCCAAGCTTCTTCATAATTCTTCTGAGGCATGATCTTCTTGATCTTCTTCTGGATAGAATTCTTAGGCTTGACAATGTTTATAGAAAAAGACGTCAGTCTGCTCCTTTGACATTTTTACAGACTTTAAATGTTACAAGTACAAAATAAAAATTAAGATAACAATACAACTTACTCAGGGTTGTCAAATTGACTTAGTCTTGTTAAAGTACAGGCATGTCTTTGTTAGATATATTTGATAATGTCATGTCTAATATGATTTGTGTTTAGTTTTCAGATCTTACTTAAACAGGACAAATCAGTACTTAACTGGAAATCAGTACTTATACTGAAGTCAGAACTTAAGTGGTCAGAACTTAAGTTATCAGGAGATATTTATCAAAAGATAATATCAGGACTTAAGGGGACTTTCAGATAAGGAAGACGGCTAATTGAAAGGAAAGAAGATCAAGACAAAGCAAGAAGAGATATGCATGAAGAAGGAATTCTATGAAGAATAGAATACTTGGAAGAAAAGATATCTGATTGATATATTTTAGGAAGCAGAATTATATTCCATATCAATTAGCAATTATCTTGTAACTGTGTAGTATATAAACACAGACATAGGGTTTACACTATAAATGTTATCATTATTGAGAATAATATTCATTGTAACCCTAACAGCTCTCGTGATAATTTGTTCATCACTGAGAGAGGACAGTTCCATATTGTAACAGAGTTTATTATAGTGAATAAAGTCTATTTTCTGTTATTTGTGTTCTTTAATTCGATTTGATTGTGCTAAACACTGTATTCAACCCCCGTCTACAGTGTGTGTGTGACCTAACAAGTGGTATCAGAGCAGATCTGTTAACACACATACAGTTTAAGATCCAAAAACAATCATGTCTGAAGCAGAAACTCCAACCAAGTCCACCAAAACTGAAGAACCTCCAAAGACTCAAATCCATAGTCGATATGAGACTATTAGAGTTCCCATACTGAAACCATCTGAATATCCCATATGGAAGGTGAGGATGTCAATGTTTCTGGAAGCTACAGATCCAGAATATCTTGACAGAATCAATGAAGGACCACTAAAGCCAACCAAACTCGCTGTTGCAGTTGCAGGTGAAGCAGCAAAGTCTGTACCAAAGGAAAAGAGTGATTACACTGTTGAAGATATCGCATCAATTGCTAAGGATGCTAAGGTACGACACTTGCTGCATAGTGCCATTGATAATGTAATGTCAAATAGGGTAATTAACTGCAAGACTGCAAAGGAGATATGGGATGCCTTGAAGACAAGATGCCAGGGAACTGATTCAATTAAGAAGAACAGGAAGACTATACTCACTCAAGAGTATGAACACTTTGACTCAAAGCCTAATGAGTCATTGACTGATTTATATAACAGATTTGTCAAACTCTTGAATGATTTGTCACTAGTTGATAAGGAATATGATCTTGAAGATTCAAACCTTAAATTCCTGTTAGCTCTTCCTGAAAGTTGGGATTTGAAGGCCACAATTATAAGAGACAACTATAATCTTGAAGAAACAACTCTTGATGAAATTTATGGGATGCTCAAGACTCATGAACTTGAGATGGAACAAAGAAGCAAGAGGAAAGGAGGAAAGTCAAGGACAATTGCTCTTAAGGCTGAGGAGGAATCCCCCAAAGCAGCTACCTCAAGGAAAGGCAAGGGAAAAGCTCTCATCACAAAGTCTGATACAGAGTCATCAAGTTCTGATAGTGATGATGACTCAGAAACTGAAAGCTTACCTGAGATGGATGCTGATGAAGAGATGATTAAGCTGTGTGCTCTTATGGTGAAAGAAATCACAAGGATTGCATACAGAAAATTCAGGAAGGGAAATAAGTTTTTTAGGAAATGTGCAAGTTCTGATAAGAAGAATTTCAGAAAATCTGAAGGCAAAGGAGGAAAGCCTGACATAGGAGATTACACAAATGTCAAATGCTACAACTGTGGTGAGAAAGGCCACATATCTCCTGATTGCAAGAAAGTGAAGAGTGATAAAGGCAAGGCTCTTGTCACAAAGAAGAAAAGCTGGACAGACACTTCAGATTCTGAAAGTGAGGAGAACTATGCCTTGATGGCAAATGCTGATAGCAGTTCTGATGCTGCTGAGTTAAAGGTACCTCAAACTAATTATGCCTTTCGTACTGATGATATTAATGAGTTGAGAAGATATCTTAAAACCATGTTTATTAGTTATAGAGATCAAACTTTAACATGTGAAAAATTAACTTCTTAAAATCTTGCTTGTAAAAAGAGGAATGATTATTTAGAACAAGAGTTAGTCATGTTCCATCAAACTAAGAAAGATAGAGATGATGTTTTCTATGTTAGGGATGAAGTACTTAAAATGAATGAATCTCTAAAAACTGAGTTAGAAAAGGAAAGAGAGATTATCAGAACTTGGACTAACTCTGGCAGAACAACTCATAATTTGTTAAGTAGTGGAAACTGGAAAAAGGGCTTAGGTTATGGAGATGATAAGAATGATAAAGGAACTGTAGAAATTGAGCCTATAGTTGTCAAACAAAAGCCAAAGTTGAAACATGTTAAGTTTGTAGCTGTAAAGTCTGATACTGATAAATCAGAAGTTAAAAAGAAATTAACTTCTGACAAACCAAAACAGGATAAGCCAGCTGAAGTAAATATAGGCTTAATGACAAAGAAGCAGCTTAAGCATAAGCTGAAAGATGTTAAGAATGTAAACAAGGTAAAGTCACCTAGGAAAAATAGGAATGAAAAGGAAGGTGTGAATAAAAGTAATGATTATAAGCCTGTTCCTAATTCTCCTAGAAAAATATGTCATAACTGTGGAAATTCTAACCATCTGGCTTCTTTTTGCAGGAAAAATAAGAACATAAACTCCTTACCTTTAAAGTCAGAAGTTAAGAGTCAGTCTGTTAGATATAAGCCACAAAATCCTTGTGTTCATTGTGGTAGTTTATGGCATTCCATTTATACTTGTAAGGAATATCATAGTTTGTACTATGATTATTATCAAATAAAACCTTCTTTAAAGAAAGTTAGCATTGTTCCTTCTAGTGTAAGTTCTGATACAAAGTCTGATAGTGTAAATGCTGATAAGAAAAATGTTAACATAAACTCTAATGCTAAATCCGCTGCAAATGTTAACAAACTTAATAAGGCCAAGGGATCCAAGCAAGTATGGGTCCTTAAAACTAATCATTAATGGTATTTGTGATTGCAGGGCAACAGGAAAAACATCCTAGTTCTGGACAGTGGATGTTCAGGACATATGACTGGAAATAAAGCCCTGCTATCAGACTTTGTGGAGAAAGCTGGTCCAAGTATTTCTTATAGAGATGGCAACATTGGAAAAACCTTGGGATATGGCAATATCAATCCGGGGAATGTCATCATTGAAAAAGTAGCTCTGGTCTCAAGACTTAAACACAATCTGCTGAGTGTTAGTCAAATCTGTGACACAGGTTATCATGTGGATTTCTTTGAAGAACACTGTGAAGTTGTAAGCAAATCTACAGGCGAAGTTGTTCTGAAAGGATATAGGCATGGTAACATTTATGAAGCCAAGCTTTCAACAAGTACTGATGGTTCTGCAATATGTCTGTTAAGTAGAGCATCAATTGAAGAAAGCTGGAATTGGCACAAGAAACTCTCTTATTTAAATTTCGACAATATAAATAAACTAGTCAAGAAAGATCTTGTGAGAGGACTTCCAGAATCAGTATTTGCTCCTGATGGCCTTTGTGATTCATGTCAGAAGGCTAAACAAAGAAAATCTTCATTCAAGATCAAGACTGAATCATCAATTCTTGAGCTTTATCACATACTACATGTTGATCTATTTGGTCTAGTGAATGTCATGTCTATTGCAAAGAAGAAATTCGTTATGGTCATAGTGGATGAGTTTACCAGATACACATGGGTGTATTTCTTGCACACAAAAAGTGAAACCGTATCTATTTTGATTGATCATGTCAAACAACTGGATAAATTGGTCAAAGATTCTGTGAAGATTATAAGAAGTGATAATGGTACTGAGTTCAAGAATTTGATCATGGAAGAGTTCTGCAAAGACCATGGAATAAAGCAGGAATTTTCTGCTCCTCGAACTCCACAACAAAATGGAGTTGTTGAAAGAAAGAATAGAACTCTTATTGAAGCTGCACGAACTATGCTTGATGAAGCAAAGCTACCAACCTATTTTTGGGCTGAACCTGTGCAGACTGCTTGTTTCACTCAGAATGCAACACTCATTAACAAGCATGGAAAGACACCATATGAGATGGTGAAGAAAAAGAAGCCAAATCTGAAGTATTTTCATGTATTTGGAAGCAAGTGTTTTATTCTTAAGACTCATCCTGAACAGCTATCCAAGTTTGATCTAAAAGCTGATGAATGAATTTTTGTTGGATATCCACTTTCCACAAAAGCCTTCAGAGTCTACAATTTAAGAACAAGGGTTGTCATGGAATCTATCAATGTCTCTTTTGATTATAAAAAGATTACTGGACTTGAAGATTTCAATGATCATGATCAGCTGAGATTTGAAAATGAAGATTTAAATTCTGATACTAAAAATCCTGACAGTCTAAATCCTGATACTGCAAACTCTGATGGATTAAACTCTGATGTTATTGAAACTGTGGTGACTACGCCAAAGGAAGATGTACCTGTGCAGGGGGAGCATACTGAAGATACAACCACATCTCAAGAAGCATTAGAACCTACAACTGGCTCTTCAAGTTCTGATTCATCAAGTTCTGATGATCCAAGTTCTGATAATTCTGGAAACTCAAATTCTGAAGGATCCAACTCATAGAGCATAATTTCAGGGGGAGCATCAGAAGATGTTGATGAAGACAACATGGATCATGGGGGAGCATCCAGTTCTAGAGAAAACCTTCCATCTGCAAGGAAGTGGACTAAATCACATACACCTGACTTAATTATTGGAAATCCTGATGCAGGTGTCAGAACTAGAACAACTACATCAAATGAATGTCTTTATAATTCTTTTCTTTCTCAGACTGAACCAAAGAAAGTGGAAGAAGCTCTTCAAGATGCTGATTGGGTGCAAGCAATGCAGGAGGAGTTAAATGAATTTGAAAGAAACAAAGTCTGGACCCTAGTGCCAAGACCAAAGAACAGATCTGTTGTTGGTACAAAGTGGGTGTTCAGAAACAAAACTGATAGTGATGGCATAATTACAAGGAATAAAGGAAGGCTGGTTGCAAAAGGATATTCTCAACATGAGGGAATTGATTATGATGAAACATTTGCACCAGTTGCTAGATTGGAAGCCATAAGGATATTTTTGGCTTATGCTGCTCACAAAAAGTTTACTGTCTTTCAAATGGATGTGAAAAGTGCTTTTCTCAATGGAGAATTAGAAGAGGAAGTATATGTTGAACAACATCCTGGCTTTGTAGATTCTAAACTTCCAAATCATGTCTACAGGCTTGATAAAGCACTTTATGGCCTTAAGCAAGCTCCAAGAGCATGGTATGAGACTTTAGCTCAGTTTCTTCTGGAAAATGGATTTAACAGAGGAACTATTGACAAAACACTGTTCTACCTCAACCATGGAAATGACTTAGTTTTAGTACA
The DNA here is from genome assembly GCF_009905375.1 of Apium graveolens. Lineage (NCBI taxonomy): Eukaryota > Viridiplantae > Streptophyta > Magnoliopsida > Apiales > Apiaceae > Apium > Apium graveolens. The sequence goes on along the minus strand of NC_133654.1, from coordinate 29,920,022 downwards.
AATATATGTTGATGATATCATTTTTGGTTCTACAAATGACAGACTTTGCAAGAAGTTTGCCAAACTGATGCAGTCAAGATATCAAATGAGTATGATGGGGGAACTTAGATATTTTCTGGGCCTTCAAGTAAAGCAGAATGAAGAAGGCACTTTTATTTGTCAATCCAAGTACACCAGAAATTTGCTGAAGAAATTTGGAATGCAAGATTGTTCAAGTGCATCCACTCCCATGGCCACTGCAACAAAATTGGATAAGGATACTGGTATATCAATAGATATTACTGATTATAGAGGTATGATTGTCTCATTACTCTATCTAACTGCAAGTAGACCTGATATCATGTATGCTACCTGTCTTTGTGCAAGATTTCAAGCAGATCCAAGAGAACCTCACTTAACAGTTGTGAAAAGAATTTTCAAGTACCTTAAGGGTACAGCTGATCTGGGATTGTGGTATCCTAGAGAATCAGACTTTAAGCTAATAGGTTACTCAAATGCAAATTTTGCAGGATGCAAAATTGACAGGAAAAGCACAAGTGGAAGCTGCCAATTTCTTGGAGGCAGATTCGTTTCTTGGTTTTGCAAGAAACAAAAGTCATTTTCCACATCAACTGCAGAAGCAGAGTACATTGCTGCAGGAAGATGTTGTGCACAGATTCTTTGGATGAAGAATCAGTTACTGGATTATGGGTTAACATACTTTAAAATCCCTATTTACTGTGATAATTAAAGTGTTATTGCTATGACAGGTAATCCAGTTCAACACTCAATGACAAAGCACATCAGCATTAGGTACCATTTCATTAGGGAACATGTGGATGAAGGTACAGTAGAATTGTATTTTATTCCAACAGATCAACAACTAGCAGATATCTTCACAAAACCACTGTGTGAAGCTACTTTTAAAAGATTGGTAAATGAACTTGGAATGGTTTCAGGTTCTTTCTCTAAATCTGCTTAGTTTATATTCTGATACATCAGACTTTATGATCAGTATTTACATATATTACTATCTTTGTGTATTATGTGCTTAAATTGAAAATTGCTTAAGTACTGGTTGTTATCTGATGTGAATTTCTAAACTCTGATAGTGATATGAATGTTTCTGTGACTATTCAATCCAATGAGGATAACTGTGCTAGATGCTGACCTAGTAGTCTTTAATATACTAAGTCCCATGTTTGAAGTAATTGTTTATGTGAAAATCTTTTAAACACAAGCAAATTCTAATATTGAACTTAGTTAAGTTTACTTTGTGTATCTTATTACTAAGTCAAAAACTAGAATAATGCTTCTTATCTGTTAAGTTCTGATGTTAGTAAATCTGATGGATGTACTAAGTGCTGATAAACCTCACTTATCAAAAGAAAATGGAAAAGAACAAGAAATAAAAATCAGGTACTCCTTTGAGATCTAGAGTTAAAATGTGGAAGGGAAGACCCAAGTACATTGCTGGTATTAAGTAATATGCATTAGAAAAGCAAAATAAAATTTTCTTGGTGACTTTTCACACTCTATGATTACTGGAGAAATACTCTGATAATAGCATAAATTCTGATAAGCAGTCGTGACTCACTTACACTGAGCACAAAACAGTTGAGGTGGACTCATGCATGAACTCATTCTAAAAGTAGACTTCAGAATACCAACAGATTTTGAGCAAAGTTCTTAGTTATGCCTTATTTCTAAGATGTACTGAAGTGAATCAGACTTTAATCTTTATATGATATTTAGCTTACTGCACACATACACTCTATATGAATGATGAAAATTACTGTGGTGATAAATGTTGTTTTAGATGAACAGGTTAAGTGTCAGTTTTATAAATTCTGAGGACAAGTTATGATTGAAATTCTGATGATTAATTTTTGAAGAAACAAAATCAGTATTTGTGTGAAGAATTACAGGAATAGACATTCACTTTTCGAGTTAAGGAGCCATATTCAGATGACTGTTAAGTTTTGATAAGTCTAAGTTCTGCTATTAAATCCTGATTATTTACTTGACTTATTTATGGTTAAAATATGAAACAGTCATATTTAAAATCAGAATATGTTTGAGTGAGATATAAACAGTCAACATAATTTGGGTTAGTGGTACTCGTAAATGAATAGTAATTTTTATTTGTTTTGTGTGCTCATTAACTCATGTTTTAAGCTTCCAATGGCTGTCATAATTGCTCATCAGTCTAGGGAGTCGAGGGGTCATCATTTTTACTTGTAATTGTTGCCCAGTTCTCGCGTCCCTTGGTATTCCATTGGCTATTTAAACCAATGATTCATTCCAACCAAAACATTCTTTACTTTCTCACAAACTCACTCTCTTTTTATTCTTATATTCAAAAATGGCTGAATTTGGTTGGTTTTACAACTATGGCACCGAAACTGTGCCTATTTTTCAAAATGGAATTCTGATTGCATATCCTATCAACAACATTCCTCATAATTTCTGGATTCAATTTCCAGAGATCATTAAAAATGACTTGTTGACTGTCCAAAGAGATCTACATCTCCGTTATCTCCGTCAGCAAGAACGGATCATCCGTCTTGCAGTGCTCTTCGTCAGCAGCAGAAGGAGTTAGTCGTTAGGCTTTTTAGCTTAGGACTAAAGCTGTTGATGTTAGGCATTTTAGACTAAGGAAATCTTGTAATTTTATGCATGTAATTTAAGTTTCATGAAATGTATTAATTTGATATATTAATGAAATTTTCCTTTATTGCAAGATTTTGTCTCTGAGTCGTTTCATATTCTGATGAATCTTTAAATCCTGATACTAACCATATTCTGATGACCTTTTTATCTCTGATACAAATCAAGTTCTGATTCTGACGTGGCAGTATTTGTTTACTTGGTTTATTTTTGGTCATTTTCTCATTGGTCATATTTTTACAGAATATTGGTAAAGCAATAATAATCATTTATTTAGTGGGAACAATTTTTTTTTTAAAATTTAAAATAAAACTGAACGTCCTTGATTAATGGGATTACTTGGTAAGTGGAACGGTTTTTCTCCTTAAAAAACTGCATGTGATAAGTAATGATTACTGAATACCCGTGCCCATTAATTATTTTTTACTGCTGCATGTCTGACAGGTGTCTCAACGGCTATTTTTTTTACCGTGTATAAGTAAAAGAGAGAAAAGATTGTAAAATCTTTTATTCACTTTCATACTTTATCTCTCTCTTTTTACTTTTATTCTCTCTCACATCTACTGACGATTTATCATACAGACATTTTATCAAACACATTACAGGCAACCTAATTTCTCACTTATTTTTCATGGCACCCAAGGATTTGATTGTAGATGGAGCCAAGTTTGTACCTAACAACTATGCTGCAATCTTGAACAAGGTTGAAGCTCCATCTAATTTGCACTTTGTGCAAGATTTTCTAGCACATAGTGAGATTGGGTATGCTTTGACCCAACCTCAACATATTTCAAGCCAACAAGTTCTGACATTTTGGCGGATTGGGATTTTTGATGATGGTGGTGCTACTGGTACTCCAAGCATCATTTTTGAAGTGAATGATGTTGAGCACGTGGTTACTCCTGGAGCAGTTCGTAAAGCTCTCCAATTACCAGAAGGCTGTACTTTTTCAACAGTGGAGGACCCTGTTTTACAGCAGCTCATGGCCAATTTGGGTTATGAGAAGAGTTTAGGCAAGCTTGGACAGTTGAAAAGGGCAAATATCAGGAAGGAATGGAGCTTTTTCTTCTATTGTATCACTAAGGCATTAGCCAATAAGTGCTCAAACTTTGATGCCATTCCAATTATGAGTCAGCAAATAGGGTATGCTCTTATTCATCAAACTCACTTTGATTTTGCAAGTGTTGTGCTAGGTTTCATAGGGGATAGGATGATAGAGGATAGGAATGTAGTATACTTTGCTAGATTCTGTCAGTTTATATATAATTTCTGTTGTGCTGATGAACCCCAACCTACCACTGATTTAATTCCACCCTTTAAGCTTGCAAAAAGGGCTTTTAATGACTTGTTAAATGCTGACCTTAAGAAGAAAGTGGTTAGACCCTTACAGATACCTCAGTCTGTAAAACAGATCCTGGAAAATGCTGATCCTCACACCTACAGATCTGTTTAACCTGATGTTCAACCCACCAACACATCCCGGCCACCACAACAACCATCAGAACATACCACACTTACACCTCAAACTTCTCAACCTCAACCTACTCAACCCTCGATCAGAACATATTTCAAACCTTCACAGACATCTCAACCATCATCATCAGCACATCCTGTGAGGCCTTCATCTTCAAAGCCCAAGAGGACAAAGACTGTACCTCAGACACAACAGAAGAGAAGGAGGATTATTTTAAGAGATGAGTCAGACAGTGAGGAACAGGTTCTGGTATCAGAACCTTTTATTGAAGAAGCTGAGAAGGTCTCTTCTCAGAAGGATACTGGAATTGGGGGTTCTAAGCTTCTCAAAAGGCTTAGAAGGATGTATTCTGATGAAACTCCCAAGGTATCTCCACCTTCAAAGAGATACAAGAAACAGAGAGCTCACAGGGACAGGGCTAATCCAGTTTCAGAGGATGAGGAAGCAGCAACTAAGGAAGGAGATCAGGAATCTCTGATCTCAAAGGAGCCAATTGCTGAAGCTACTGCATCTACATCACCATTGTCACCAATTCAGGAAACTGCTCAAGACAGAGTATCTATACCTCCTGTGTCTCCTGTAATTCATCCAGTACCTACTGAAGACCCAGGCACAAGTGCTAAGATTGATATTCATAACCTGCTTGTGCCTGAGGTTCTGTACTTATAAGCTCCACCTCCTCAAATCACTCCACCACCAACACCACTTCTTGATGCTGATTTTAATCCAGAATTGCCTACAACACCTTCTCTGCATCTAGATACTGAAGATCAGATTTTAGGTGAGCATCAGAATATGGCTGTTGATCAGAACTTAGTTGGAGATCAGCACTTAGAGGATGATGTTGAAGCCTCCATAGCCTCTCATACTATTCTTTTATCAGAGGATGCTGCTGATGCTGATTCTATAAGTTCTGATGCTGCTAATGATGAAGTTACTGGTAAAGCTGCTGCTATAAATGTAGATGCTGATGCAGCTGGTCCATCAGGACATGCACCTCAACAAACTGTTCATAAAGCTGAGATAGTCAAGAAGTTTGTTACAGGGGAAGCACCAGTTTCTTGGAGTGAAACTCCTAGAGGACAGGAGTGGACTAATGAGTGGAACACAGTTAGTTTTGTTCCTTCTGAAAAGATTCTTGCTGAGCATCTTGCAAAAGCTGATGAAATGCTGATAATTGATGATTTCAAGACACAGCTGAGAGTTACTGCATTGAGTACAAGGCACCTTCAAGGTCAACACTCAATAACTCATGACAAGGTGAATAAAATTCAAGAAAACTTGATCCATTAAGATATGAATCTAAAACTTGAAAAGAAAAGGTTTTTCCAACCTACCTTTGACATAAATTCCTACATTGAGAAAACCCAAGAGAAGCAACAGTCTCAGATTGATGAAATTTTTAAAAATCAAGCTTCTCATCAAAATCAACTCAATAAGATCCAATCCTCAGTGGAATTGCTTGTCTCTCTTCTATTACCTGCTGATGCCAAAAAGGGGGAGAAAGTAATTAAGTCCAAATGCAAACCTTTTAAGACACTGAAGGGAAAGGATGATGGGAAAGATGATCCGGGAAACTCTGGAATGGGTGGAGGTCATGGTCAAGGTAAAGGTCTTTCATCAAGTAGAACTGGAACTACAAGTCAAAGAACAAGTTCTGATACTGGGAGAAGAATAACTTCTGATACTGGTAAAAGGTTAAGTTCTGATGAACATATGGAACTTGATGAGGAAATTTCAAGACAGTTATTTCTGAAAGAAAATCTAGGAATGGACTTTGAGAGTCTAAAGGAAGAAGAAGCTAGACTGAAGTTAGAAAAAATCAACTCCAAATCTGAAGCTTCTGTTGTTGAAAAGAAAATTCCTAAGGCTAAAGGCATTGTGATAAAAGAAAGGGTAAATCCTGAGGCAATCAAGGCCAAATCACAAATGCAGATAGATCCAAGGGCAAAGAAAAAGTTGGTGAACCTGTAAAGGTTTATGTGCCTCCTATGGATGAAGAAATATCTGTTGAAAATGCTAATCTTACTCTGGTTTCAAAGAAGATTTCTCAAACAACCTCTGACATGGCTCAAGTTGTTCAGAGTCAAGATAGAGTAAGTTCGGATATGACACTGAAGCAAGAAACCTCTGACATAGCTCAAGTTAGCTTGATATCAGAAGATAAGTTAAAGGAAACCTCTGACATTGCTCATGTTAAATCCTCAAAGTTACTCCTACCAGGATTCACTAAACTAAACAGACTCAACCTTTGAAGACTGCAGCAAGTGGTTTTGAAGCAAGAGTTGTTACAGGAAAGGAAGCAAGAGATAAATCTGGATTGGGTAGTGCTGATGAAAGAAGAGTGCAGAACACAACCAATGATCCAACTTCCTTAAGTGAACCGGGTGTTGGAGCAACTCCTGAAAGATTGAATCAGCTTGAATCTGTACAGATGGTTTACCATACCTTCTTGAAAGAACACATCTTGTTATATTTCATGACAGATGGAAGGGTTTACCACATAAGGGAGAATGCTATACCACTGAAGTATTTTGAGGAACTAGAACATGTTTTATTCTTACTTCAAGTGAAGAACATATTAACAGAAAGTGCTGCAAATTATTTGAAAACTCAAATTCAGAGGCAAAAGAAGCTTTATTCTGTAAGGTCTGACAGCACATACTGTCCCAAGTACAGAGATCACAAGGGTGATATTGTTGAGATGAAGCCTAACTCTGCTAAGATTATAACTACCTTTCTGGGTTATAAGGCTGCGGAATTCAATCTTGAGTCTGACAAAGCATATTTGATCAGACTGGATCAGGACATAGGGAAAGCTAGAATAAATGATCTTAGGGCTGCTATCTTTCAAATTGGTGAAGATACAGTTGAATTGAAGAATGCTAAAAGGAGGATGATTGATGAACTTAAATATGTTGAGAGATGTTTGTTAAAGAACTATCTCAGAACAACTCCTGACATCAAAGAGATCAATAATTGAAGCCAAGTCAAGATCTACAACTGCTCAAATTCTGATGTGTATACAGACTGAAGCTGTTATCAGAAGTTAAAGTTGGTAAAGCCTTAAGGACTGTAAGTTGTAGTTATCTAGTCAAATTCTCATACATTTGTACTTAATGTTTTTGACATCATCAAATACCTGTTAAACTTTTATATTATGCTAATTTACAAGTTGGGGGAGATTGTTAGATATATTTGATAATGTCATGTCTAATGTGATTTGTGTTTAGTTTTCAGATCTTACTTAAACTAGACAAATCAGTACTTAACTGGAAATCAGTACTTATACTGAAGTCAGAACTTAAGTGGTCAGAACTTAAGTTATCAGGGGATATTTATGAGAAGATAATATCAGGACTTAAGGGGACTTTCAGATAAGGAAGGCGGCTGATTGAAAGGAAAGGAGATCAAGACAAACGCAAGAAGAGATATGCATGAAGAAGGAATTCTATGAAGAATAGAATACTTGGAAGAAAAGATATCTGATTGATATATTTTAGGAAGCAGAATTATATTCCATATCAATTAGCAATTATCTTGTAACTATGTAGTATATAAACACAGACATAGGGTTTACACTATAAGTGTTATCATTATTGAGAATAATATTCATTGTAACCCTAACAGCTCTCGTGATAATTTGTTCATCACTGAGAGAGGACAGTTCCATATTGTAACAGAGTTTAATATATTGAATAAAGTCTGTTTTCTGTTATTTGTGTTCTTTAATTCGATTTGATTGTGCTAAATACTGTATTCAACCCCCTTCTACAGTGTGTGTGACCTAACAGTCTTGCACAACAATCTCCCCCAATTTGTGAGAAGATTGTTTAACACAAATTCATACCTGTTAACAAGACTAACCCCAAGTTTAAATGATGGAAAATGAAATTAATACACAAATCTTGATATAATTACATTTTTTTGTACATTAGAAGATTTACAAAGTTCAATGGTTACAAATATCAGGTAAAGACAATTTTTGTGTCTGCTTCTTCTCTAAGAACATCCTTTAAGTTATCAAGAATTTCAAGTTCTTCTATTATAGGTGTCCCACTTAGAGCTTCTACAAGTTTTTGTCTTGTTACCTTTGGATAACCACTGTCTAGTAAATCAATCCTAAATCTTGAGAATCCATCAGCTTTGATGTTTAGAAATTTCCCATCTTTAGAGATTCTGCTCATTCCTTTGGCTTTGAGCTCTTCTGATCTTTTAATGAACATCTCTATTTCTTCATCATATTTTCTCCTTCTCTCTTCAGATTCAGCCTCATTTCTTTTTCTTGTTTCCTCCCTTGTAATCAATCATTCAGCTACAACTGATCTCCATGCGCTTATAGCAGTATCCTTGTCTTTTAGCAAACTTATTATTCTCTTAATTTCTGTGGGAGAAAGAGAATCCATTAAATCACTGCCAAGGAAGGTGAAAGATCCATCTTCATAGAAAATTCTAACTTCTCTAAGAGATACAACCCAGACTTTGACTATTTCCTTAGCAAGTTGTTGGAAATGATCTTCATCTGAGATGCACCAATTCAAAGGTAGAAAGTCAGATTGCTTGAAACAGTTCCATATGTCCCTTTCAGTGACCTTTCTTTTTTCTGCAAGCTTGGCTTTCTTAGACTTTCTCCCAACAGATTTAAGATTGACTTTCAGTGAAGGCTTGGCTAAAGGTAAGGTTGAGATTTTCTTGAGACTTGTCTGGCTTGTGGTGATTGGAATTTTTAGGAAAGAATTTACAGTTTGCTTATAAATAAATTTAGGCTTTGGAGTTTGGGAAGGTTTGATGTTTGAAATAGTTGACTTTGAAGTTTGAGCTCGAGTTTGAGCTTGTTGTGTTTGGATTTTCAGGGTTTGGTGTGGTTCTGAGCCATCATGTCTTCTTTTACTTCGTCTTTCACTTGCTTTCTTCTTCTCTTCATTTTTCTTATCATCCTCCCTTTTCTTTTCTCCACTTTTGCTTCTAGATGGTTTAGTGGATTGACTTGGATTTGAGCCAGAAGAATTTTGATCATCTTTTTTCTGCTCATCATCATCCAAATTATCCTTGTTGATTTGAGTTTTAGGCAAGTTGGCTTCAACATCACTTAAGTATCTCCTCAACAGCTTTATCATCTCTACATCATCATTATTTTTATTCTTCTTTGATTTTAAGTCAGTTCCCAGAATCATGATAAGCTTCTTGTTGGCCATGACACATTGTTTGGGGATTTGAAAATGTTTGAAATGTTTGGTGTTTGGATATATGTATGTTATACCCTTGCTTGGATGAAGATATGCTTCAGGAAAAGCAGCCATTTGTGCATATTTTTCAATTCAGTTAGCAGCATGGTATCTTCATGAGTTACAACTCTGACTTTGTTGATCATAATGTCCTACTCAGATGCTCTCCTTGAGATAAGATAATTGAGAGACACCTGCATACATCTGTTTATCCCTGAGTCAATAATATTGACCACAGTCCTCTATAAAATTGTCTTGATTCACCATGACCACCCTTAAGAAATTTATTGTCTTGTCCAGGGTCTTTTTGTATGAGAAGTGATTATCATTGAGAGAAGCTTTTAGGGCCTTAAGCAATTCATCAATTTTTCTGCTCAGACTTGGTCCTTCAGCAGCCCTAATAAGTCTCTCCATGTCAAGATCTACTTCTTGATTTAAATTCTTTTTAGCACCCTGGAATTGTTGAGATGATCTGGATTGTGCTACCCTAGCCTCTATCTCCTCCTTAGTCTTGTTAGCAGACATGGGAAGGGTAGTAGGAATTTCAGGCCTTATCTGTTTTGGAAGTGATGGAAGAGGAATGTTGAGCTTGCCCATGATGGCTCCCAAAGCAACAGAGTTTTGCATTTGGAGGTGCTTGTGAGAGTCCACCAGGGTCTTGATGTCTGTCTGTTGGCTTTTGACTAGAGAAGTCAAAGCTCGAACTTGAGTGCCGAGAGAAGCATTGGAGGTTTCCAAAGAAGCTACTTGATCCTTGAGTGCTTAAATATCTGTAGAGGAAGAGCTTGTAGCAGAGATAGCAGTAGATTGACCAAAAGTAGCTTGCATAAATTTCTGAATTTCATCCATGACCAAAGGTGAAGGAGTGTATCTTGCAGTGTGCATTTGATCTAACTTCAATCTTGTGTCATTAGAGTTACTGATATGATCTTGAACAACTTTGTGCAAGGCCATAAATGATTCCTTGAGTTGATTTATACTTTTATCAATCCCATTGAGATCATACCTAGACATTTACTGTGAGAAGATCTTAAATTAATTTTTGATCTCATATTGTGAAGGGATGATTTGGTCCATCTTTTCTCTGACCATCTTCATTACTTTATCCTGATGACCATTCAATGTTATTTGTAGAGCTTTTCCAAAGTTGTGGAAAGCCTTGATTTGAGCCTTGTAGACTTTATTGATGGCATCATATACCTCCTGTAGAGTGAGGTATCTAGCATTGCTTCCCAAGATTGTAATGTACTCTTCTCTGAAGTTTGCTAACACAACATCCATCTCAATTGTGAATTCCTTGTCCAACCAAGCATCATAGTTAGCATCCTGACCAGCTTCATCAACAATCTTTGCTTGATTTTCTTCCACATCAGCCTGGTAGGAGAGCATGATAGCTTGGTAATCTTGATCGGACATGTTGGATGTGAGTAGCTGTTGTGAGATTTGAGCCAGGCCTCCAATTTGATCAACTCTAAGGTATTCAATAGTAGATGGTTGATTTTCAGTGTTTGGAGCCATTGAGAGATGAGGTGTGTTTGAGATGTAGAAGGTTGAGCAGCAGAACCACCTGTGACTGAAGTCACAGTTTTACTCACAGATTGCTCTGTGGTTATGGCTAGTTGTTGTCTCACACTAGTTGTGAGAACCTCCAATTGAATTGGAGGGGATTTGACTGGGTTACTGCCATGTGCACCAGTCTCAAACCCTTTTGTATCTTGCACCACACTGTCACCTGAATGTGCTATACTTGCCTCCCATATGATAGGATCACTGGAAATTGTACTCCTAACATCAACTGCCAAAGCAATTTATGTTAGGGTTTTGAGGGGAGTTGTTCCTACATGAGGAACCTCCAATTGAATTGGAGAAGATTTAGATAGCTCCTCCTCAGGAGTACTACCCTCAAACCTTACAGTCCGTGATAAGTGATTTGTACATGAAGGTGCATTTAGAGTTTCCAAGGGGTCTTCAGTAAAAACTGATGAATCCCCCAGAGTTTTGATAGTGTCATCAAGGTCTACCCCAGCTAGTTACCTCTCACCATCTAAATGAAGTGTCTGGGTGGTGAACAAGGTTTCTTGAACCAAGTCACTTGAGTTAGCTTGCACTTGAGAATTTGGTTCAAATGCTGTAGGTAGGAAAGAAATTTGAGGAATTAGATATTGTTGCTCAGATGTGAGGGTTGGCAACTCCCCCTGAATGGATGATGGAGCTTCAAAAGATGTACCTTCATAGTGTGTGCCATCCTTATTTCTCCTACCATACATTTGAATTACTTCATGTGCAGGCTGTACAGACTCTTTACATGATGTATTGGGGTGAATGCTCTTTTCAATAGATACACTCTGTTGAGAGGATGCATCTAGAATCTGTTTAGTCCCCATTGTTACAACAACATCCTGTTGGGAGGATACAGATGTGGTTTCAGTGGTTAGCTCAAATTTCTTACTTCTTTTGGATCTCTTGACCAAAGGTGACTCAGCTTCTGCTTGATCCTTACCACTCTCAGCTATAATTGCTAAGGTTGCCCCCTTTCTCTTCTTTTTACTCACCTCATCCTTTTGAGAAGATGAGGTGGTTGGTTGCCTAACTTCTAAAGGTTTTAAAATAATGGTTTCAACTTGGAAAGATCCCTGTGGGTGTTCCTGTATTTGTACTTCCACATGTTCAGGGATCATAGTTGTGCTAGATTGTACATTTGACCTCATGTTAGGCATAGGGTAATGGTAAGTCCTAAACCTCTCCAGCATGAATGAAGTGATTCTCAGACTTAGATTTACCTTATTCTTTGTAGTACGTGAACATAATATTATTTTGGATACTTGCTCATAATTGCCTATTTTTGTGTTATCTATATCATTCAATAAATGTATGTCTGCTACTTTATGATTTAAAGTGGATATAATAAATCTAGGAAAGAAAATTTCCTTACCTCTAGCTGACAGGGGCATTGTTAGCCTGGTTGCAAGTTCTTCCAGGATCAATAGACCAAAATTCAAGTGTCTGTTGTGGGCAATTGAATACACCAATTTCTGCACCACACTTGAAATGTTGTCATACCCTGTCTTCCCGCATGTGAATGCCCTCACCACTGAATCAAAAATAAAAGACCATTTCTTCCTTAGATTTGTTCTATTCAAGCTTGATAGGTTGATTCTTCCACCATAGTTGATGAAGTCCATAAACTCTGTAAGTTCATCATGAGTTGGTACCTCCACCAGATTTTCAGTTGGCAGCCCCAAAGCTTTATTCACATCTTGTTCATTGAACTCTATCAGCTGGCCTCCAATTGTGCATGTCACCACCATAGAGAGAGAGGGAGTTGTCATTCATATCAGTCCTCACTACTGCTGTAGTCCAGAATTTATGCTAAACATCCAGATACAGAACAAGATTTGCAGTCAAAGCTCCTGCAAGATAAGATTCAGCCAAAAGTTTCACAAACCCCTTGAAACTGTCAGGAGCTTGGTTAACATCAGTAAAAGCGAGGTAGTTGGTTCCTTTCTGTGGAATAGAGGCTCTTACAATATTTAGGGCCATTGTTGATTGATGAGAATGAATGAGTAAGAATTTTTTTGAGAAATGAGTGAAACGAGAGAGAAATCGGTTTTTGCTTGAAGGGCTAGGTCACTTGAGATCTCGAAAGTTGTAAGTATGTATATGTATCGAGATATCTGGGTATTTATAGTAAAAGCAAATGACTTGTCGAGAACTCAAAAATAGACGTTTGGAATTAGTCTATCGAGAAGTCATTTTAAGAAATGAAAAATATATCGAGAAGTCATTTTGAATTACTCTTACAGAGAATTAAAAATTGACTTATCGGGATGTCAAATAAATACTCAGTTTGTCCAAAAATGGACTGAATTAATTCCAACTTTTTTTTCGTAGGTAACCCGCAGCCACTACCCTTTGGGTACGCACTGGGTAAACCCTACGGGGTCATGCAATAGCCTACAAACCACGTGAACCAAGGTAAACCATAATTAAGTGACAGACTCTGACTCAGGAGGCATAATCATAAATTCTCCTCCCGTGGGGATTCGAACCTGTGACCCAGAGGATAGTTATCCCCTCTTTAACCAACTGAGCCAACCCTTCGAGAACTCAGTTCTCTATATACTTTTGAACATCTTAATTCTGCCTTAAGTTAATTTTACATATTAAAGATGTAAATTAACAACTGAGCAGTTTACTTAGAATTTGAAGAATTCCAAGCTAAAATTTTTGTTTTGAAAAATAAATATGCAGAGATTTCTGAAATATTTATAATTCATATTTCAGTTAATTTTCAATTAAATCAAATTAATTTTGATTTACTAGAAATTAATCTGCTGCAAAACATTAGCTGAGTTATTGCCTAAGGATGAAGAATTAAGCATACCAATTTCACCTACAAGTCTAGTGAAAGTTGCTTCATCCAAAGGTTTAGTAAAAATATCAGCCAATTGTTTTTCTGTTGGAACAAAAATGAGCTCAATGGTACCATTTTTAGCACGTTCTCTAATAAAATGGTACCTTACATCAATGTGCTTTGTTCTAGAATGATTTACTTGATTAACCACTATAGATATAACACTAGTATTGTCACACATGATAGGAATTTTATGTAGCACTAGGCCATAATCAATTAGTTGATTTCTAATCCAAAACACTTGAGCACAACAACTTCCTGCAGCTATGTATTCAGCCTCTGTTGTAGAAGTTGATACAGATGGTTGTTTCTTGCTATACCAAGATACAAGTCTTTGACAAAGAAATTTACAGCTTCCACTAGTACTCTTTTTGTCAACCCTTCATCCAGCAAAATCTGTATCTGTATAGCCAACATCTTCAAAACCAGTTCCCTTAGGATACCATAGTCCCAAGTTTGGAGTTCCCTTCAAATATCTGAAAATCCTCTTCACAATCATCAAATGAGATTCTTTTGGATTGGCTTAAAATCTTGCACATAGACATGTAGCAAACATGATGTCTGGTCCACTTGTAGTTAAGTAAAGCAATAATCCAATCATCCCTCTATAGCTTGAGATATCTACACTCATGCCCTTTTTATATTCATCCAACTTTGTTGCAATAGACAAAGGTGTAGATGCAGGTGAAAAATCAACCATACCAAACTTTTTCAATAAATCCTTGACATATTTAGTTTGGCTGATGAAGATACCGTCACTTCTTTGACTGACTTGAAGTCCAAGAAAGTAACTCAGTTCCCCCATCATACTCATTTTATATTCACTTTGCATAAGCTTGGAGAATCTTTGGCACATTGTTAAGTCCCAATATGTTTGTAGAAGGGGAGGTTGAATACAAACTTTACCGTTTAATTGAATTTAATGCGGAATAAAAAAGTGAAACAAAATTCAAGTTAAATCAAACTATTATTAAACTTGAAAGGTGTTACAACAACGGTATCGTTTACAAGGGATTAATCTCAAATAAATTATCACAAATCTAGAATAAATTTGACATGAACTTTTTTATTTTGGCAATAAAAAGATCAAATGCTAGAAGCAATTTGAGATTAAGTTCTAGGGATTTTGATCAGCTAGATAGTTACACAAGAACAAGAGAATGATTTCTAGTGGTTTAGATTTAACTTTAATTGCTAGAAATTAATGATCTTGAATTTGTAGTTGAGAGATGAAATGCCGAGTAAAAGCTTCTGCGGCTGCTGTGTTTCTTTTTGTTCTTGAGTAGTTGTATTGTATTCAATGTCTAATGAATGATCTGCTGTTCCTTGTCTTTTATAATTTAATCAATAGAACTGAATTGAACTAGCAAGACAATCTGAGAATTGGCATGACTTTTGGTGAGACAATCTGATTGAACTAGCAAGACAATCGGTGAGACAATCACTTATACTAAGACAATCGATGAGACAATCACTTGAACTAGCAAGACAATTCCATAGCTGATAGAACTTTCGGTATAAAAATCCATTTGAACTAACATGACTTTCGGTATGACAACTGATTGTCATACTAATTCAATTGATTGTCAGGCTGAATTAATATTGAATATAAATTCAAAATCAATTCTGAAAATTCATAATATTAATTCAGAATTAATTAATTCAATTAATAAATAAATTAATCTTTGCATATATAATTTATTTTCTTAATTAATTATATGACTTAATTAATTTATATAGAATTAATACTACTCTTGAACAACAACCATTCTTCTGAAAATCACTGAAAATTATGAATCAATTCCACCACTTCAATGTTGACACTCGATTTACTGTCTGGTTCATGAGTGACTAACTTCCGTGACGTTTCTTCATGTCTTGACTTTGATAACTTGATTTTCTTCAGATTAAATCCTTGTAATTATTTGATACCCTGACAAGATCTCTGTCACTTGATTAAATCCACAATCGTGATTTATATCACTGAGGCTTGATCAATATCTTAAACTTCTTCCAATGAAGTAATTCCTCAAGTCTGTAGATTAACATTGTTTATGAATCCTTTGACAGATGTTACTTTGTGAGATCTCTTTGACGGTAGATCCACTATTTACTTGTTACATTCTTATTTGAGTTGAGTTAAATCCTCGAATAAACAAATAGGCTATGACATATGCCTTTCAATCTCCCTCTATTTTTTTGTTAGACAATAACAACAAATACCTAGAGGATAACTCAACTAACAAATAAGAAAAAGATGTAAACAGAGATGCAAAGTAAATAATAGAAAAATTCTGGATTATATTTAACATTTTCCAGATTCCAACAGAAATATACAAGATAGATGTTCATCTAGACTGAACATATCTTCAATTAGTTTCATCTTCATTTCCTTGGTTCTTCAAATCTCTGCCTGATAATACTTCTCAGTCTTGAAGTAATTATCACCAGCTTCTTTTGTACAACCACATTTCCTATTGAGAAGCGCATATCTCTCTTGCTTCTCCTCCTATTAGAATCAACTGCTTAAAGGAGATCACCTTCGTTTACCACATCTCCCGTACAATAGGATCCGCAGATAAAAACCAATGGTAATCCCCTTTTTGGAAAACAACTTCTTCCCTTATGAAGAATAGTGATGAACCAAACCACTTCTTCTGATCACTTTTTCCTCCTTCCTGCTATTTCTCCCCTTAGTTGAGGAATCCTCCAAACTATTACTTAAACTTTTATCTCCCCCTTAGAGAAGGAATGTATGTCGTTGTCTGAAGGAGTTCTCATATTCCACTTGGTTGGAAAAGAAATAACAAGTCAGAGTCTGATCAACCATGTTCATCAATCTTCCCAACTCCTTATATCTCTTATTCTAATCCAATCTGTATATGTTAGATCCCTAAGAGTTAGGTTCCAATCATAAACAGATTCGAGACCCGAAGTATCAAGAACCATGTTTAGGGATGGGGAAATTGGATATGGTGTTTCTCTTTCTTCCTCATTGTGCGTGTGTGATTCTATTTAGTGTACCTCACATGTATTTCACTCTTCTCTCCACTCGTGTTTAAACTCATTCTCACAAGTGTATCACTCCTCTCATAGCTCCAAAATTCAGCTGTACATGCAAAAAAAATCACCTTAGCCATCCTTAAGGAGGTCACAGATGGTGCAATGGGAATTCGCAAATCCCCATCCTCGTTAAACTCGTCAGATGAATCTGAGTCATAATCTACAAGTTGCTAGTTCCCTTTTAGGGTTCCAGATTTAAACTCTGGGAAGGTAAACAATGATCCAACGAATTTAGCATAAAGATCAAAGTTCCCTTCTAATGTCTGTGAAGACATTTCCTTGTGACTCATAAGGTAATATCTGAATCATTATCAACAAGTTGCCGATCTGTGCCTATGTCAGATCCACTATCCGCAGATGCATCCAGGGGATTTAAGCCTGGGGAGGTAGACACTGACCACTGACATATGGCTATTGGATCAGTATCATCTCCTAACACCTGTAAAGGCAATTTGTCCATTAAAGAACCTTGAATAATCGAATCTGACCTTAAAATGGCCGAAACTCTTGTTTCTGTCAACTTCTCCTTTGTGTGTGTAACCTTTCCTTGTGCATCAAGAATTTTTATGTTTGAGGTGGTGACACTACATCAGCTACCCTGGCCGACAAGAAAATTTCAATAGACGCACCCTTTTGAGAGGATGAATCTAGTAACTGTGGGGGCTAGCAGTTGTCTCGGTTTAAATACTACTCATCTTTGTAGGAGACAGAGCTGCTGGGTTGACTTCAGAACCTTCCTTATTTGGTGCACTAAGGCACTATCTCCCTCACGCTCATTCATACTTCATTTTAGTGGTAAGAGAGTGTTGGTTGGTTCTGTTTCTGTGTTTGTCTTTACAGTCTGGGATAGAAGTTGTGGGTTTTCAACCTCATAACTGTCAATGAAAGAAGGCCATTGGAGGCTGAACCTGTATCAAAGAATATATGGCAATATAGAGATAAAATGTACTTAAGATCTATAATGAATGAAAATTATACATTTAATCTTTTGAGAGAAATGATGTACAATAATGATTTCAAAAGATTTTAATGAAAATAAGAAATCACTAATGTAGAAGGAAGTTTGATTTTCTCCTAAAACTGTTCGAGTGCACAAGTCTGTTTTTATGCCTAAAAAGATAAATGATTTGATAAGACACAAACTGATGACCTAGCAGTATTAAGAAGAGAAAGAAAGATTTTGTCTTTCAATATGAATGAGTTTTTTTTGTTAAAGCATTGATCACTTAGGGTAAAGTCTAAGTAATTCTCATTCATGTCAAAAGCTCCATAATCTGTCTTAATAAAATTATAATCAACAACATTGTTTGTTGAAAAATAATATTAATAAGAATGACTATGCTGCTGATTTCAAATTATAGTGAATCTTTCAGATATAGCAACTCATATAAATCCACTAGAACTTAAAATCTCACAATCATCTGCAACAAAATATTAACAATATATCATTGACTGGTACTTGTCAAGTACTTTAGATACCAATAATTATGTTGCATCCTATTTATAATATTAAAATAAGATATCAATGAATTAAATATCAAGTATTTATCAAAAAGATATCAGCATTCAATTTCATATATCATACAGTTGTTAACTCCTAACAAAAAAACTTAATAACATAGAAATGCAAATTACTTAACTATATTTACAAATCCAAAAAATACAAATAAAAACTTATATTAATATTGTTAGAATACAGAAAATATTTACAAATAAAAATACTCAGAAATAACTATATTCTAGTCCAAAAAATAGATTTCTTTTGAATTTTAGCATATAAAATTCATAGAAAAATATTTTTAGAGAAAATAAAATATTCTGAGATATTAAAATTGACAAGTTGGATAGATAAATAAGATAAGATAATAAAATTACATAGAATAAGCAAGAAATATGGTATAAATGATAAAATAAATTTGTGAATGAATTTTTCATTCATGAAAAATTCATTTTAAAATTCATTCAAGTACATATCTCAGATATTAACTAGTTTAATCACTAAAACTATTCAACATACCCAATTTACCAACTAATCTGGTAAATGTGGATTCATCAAGAGATTTAGTGAAAATATTTGTTATTTGTTCTTCTGTTGGAACAAAAAATAGTTCAACAGTACCATTCATGACATGCTCTCTAATAAAATGATACCTGATGTCGATGTGCTTGGTCCTCGTGTGCTGCATAGGGTTGTTGGTGATGGCTATTGCACTTATATTGTAACATAGAATAGGAATTTTGTTCAATACAGAGCCATAGTCCCGTAGCTGGTTCCTAATCCACAAGATCTGAGCACAGCAGCTTCCAGCAGCAATATATTCAGCCTCAGCCGTTGAGTTGGAAACTGTTTGTTGTTTCTTGCTGTACCCTGAGACTAGCCTGCTACCTAGGAATTGACAACTCCCTGAGGTGCTTTTCCTATCAACAACACTTCCTGTATAATCTGAATCTGTATATCCAACAAGGTTAAAACCAGATTCTTTAGGGTACCAAATACCTAGATTTGGTGTTCCCTTAAGATATCTCAAGATTCGTTTTACAGCAACGAGATGAATATATCTAGGATCCGCTTGGAACCTTGCACATAAGCATGTAGCATACATAATATCGGGTCTACTTGCAGTAAGATAGAGTAATGAGCCAATCATACCTCTGTAGCTTGTGACATCTACCTTAATGGAGTTTTCACATGGTCCAAGCTTGACAGCTGTAGATGACGGAGTCCTTGCTGATGCAGAATCCTCTAGATTGTACTTTTTGAGGAGTTCCTTGAGATACTTGGATTGACAAATAAATATTCCATCTAACCTTTAATTTACTTGTAATCCGAGAAAGAACTTCAGCTCTCCCATCATGCTCATTTCAATTTTGCTGTGCATTAACTTAGCAAATCTCTTACAGAGACTATCGTTAGTAGAACCAAATATTATATCATCCACATAGACTTGGACTAATATAGTATCATTCTTATGTTTTTTAGAAAAAAGAGTTTTGTCTATGACACCTCCAATAAAGCCATTTTCAATAAGAAATTCAGAAAGAGTGTCATACCATTTTCTCGGAGATTGTTTGAGACCACAGATAGCCTTGAAAAGAAAGTAGACAAAATCCCAATGATCCGGATCTTCAAAACCAGGAGGTTGCTCTACATACACCTCTTCATCCAGCTTTCCATTCAGAAAGGCACTCTTGACATCCATTTGATAAACTTTAAAGTTCAAGAATGCTGCGAATGCCAGAAATATCCCGATGGCCTCAAGTCTAGCTACTGGAGCATAGGTTTCAACATAATCAATGCCTTCGGCTTGAGAATACCCTTTAGCTACCAGTCTTGCTTTGTATCTTGTAACAACACCATCTTCATCTAGTTTATTCCTGAATACCCACCGAGTACCAACAACTTTCTTGTGTGTAGGTCTAGGTACAAGTTTCCAGACTTGTTGATATAACGCCCCCAAATCCGGGGTCAGAGGATTTGGTCATCACTATGAAACCTCAATCCAAATCAACCTGTTTAATCAATAATTAAATGCCAGTGGAATATATTTAACATTTATGACCCCAAAATTTTCCAAGATCTTTTAAGGTTACAGTTCTAGAAACAAGATATCCAAATTCCACAAATAAATTTTCCACTTTCTTTTGACAATCTTTTCAATAAATCTCAATCTCAAAATTAAACCCACTAGTATAACTTCGAAATGAAGTATACTAGGCCTAAATAAAATAAAAACTATAATATAATATAATATAAATAACTTTATACAATAAAACTTACACTAGCCCGCAAACCCTGGATCAACCACTTTCCAAGAGCGTCTTCTTTGCTTCCTTAAATTACGCAGCTAAACAGCGCAAGCTAATCTTCACTGGAGGTTAAATTTGAAAACAGGCAAGTATGAGCGGAAGAAATGCTCAGCAAGATCATTATGACATATATAGGATCTTTTGATATAAAACCGACATCTGTATTAGAGCAGAACATTTAAAATCATAATTGTTGAATCATAAAATTTTAGTTGAGGAACCCCATAATTGATTCCTTAATTGTATTCAAAACCATTTTGATATTTTTGAGCGAGATGCTTCAGCAATACTTTGAATCTTGACGAGAATAAAGCTCGTGAAACAGTATTTACGGAAATATCGTAAACCACAATAACATGAAACAATGATTATGGATTGAATCATAAACTTTATTCAAAACCGAACTCTTCAAATTAATACTTATTTTGCTGTCATATCAAATTAGATATCAATACGAACTTTGATGCTCACAACATTCCATACTGAAGTCAACATCATTCATCTATACTAATACCACCTTTGATATTTAGCAACAACGTAAATATCAGCATAAATCAAAATCTGAATCAAACCGTACTTTACCATTATTCCAAAACAGAAACAGTTGATAAATCATTTATTCTATGAATATCAAAAATAATATGATAATTTAGATTAGGATCATCCTCCGACGGACGTACTATCACATGCTGATCAGCCCGTGTGATAGCACAAGGTCATGATTCATAGAAACGTGACCCCAAAAACACGAGTACTCAAACAAAAAGGCATAACTAGCCTGTGGCAAAATGGTGTCATAATATTTCATATGGCACTTAGAAATATCCCTCCGCTGGACCGTCTGTCCCGGTCACTTACGCAATTATGATCCAATCTTAAAACCTTTTATTGAAATGGGGTCATGATAATCGACACCCGAAATAATTTTATTCCCCTAATTATTGGGTAGGAATATTCGCAACCAAATCACTTTTCTCAAAATCAAAAATATTTATAAATCCGATAATTGGATAAGTAAAATCACTTGACTATTCTTAACATAGAACATCAGACGAGTATTTGCATAACAGAATTATTTAATTCAGCGATATGTAAAACATTTATCGATTCTAAACTGAGAATAGGGAACGCAATACTTGCATCAAAAGATTTAAAATAAATATCACTTGAACAATAAGTGATGATAGGGATACTTGCCTTTGGGTTTTTAGCAGTTAGTCACACTCGCAAACACACATCTATTCTGAAATTCTGTCTCAAAACATCACCGTCCTTTTTTTCAACACTTCACCGATATGCTGCTCCTGCAATTGCTAGAAGCCAGATACCCAATACCATTCCATCTCATTCTTTATCCAACGTCTTGTCCCGCTCAACTCGAGAGATCCGCATCTATAATTAAAAGATATAGCTTTAATTGTCTAAACGATAATTACTCGACGAACTACGCGTCAAAATCCTATCGTCTACCCATACGATAGCCCGCACATAAATATATCAGCCAAACACAGGAATCTTGACCCACATATGCACATAATTCACATAGCACGTAAGCACATAATCCACGTATCACATAATTCATATCACATATGACTCAGTTCGTCAAAAGTTTCGACTCGGTATGTTTAAAACTGAAATCGGGTCAAAATATGATTTATCGATCAATAATCGACTCAGAATGATTCGTAAAACAAGCGACCTTTCGAAACAAAAAGGATTTGGGTCTCGAAAGTATCTTTAATGAAAGCGAAATATTTTTCTGAGTCTAGAGGCGTTTGTTTCGTATTAAACGGACGAACCGTTGATTTATTATGAATTTTTGAACATTTTCGAAATTAAAAACGGGCTCCAAATCATTTAATAATCAAATAATAGGGCTCGAACACCCGAAAATAATTTTATAAGAATTATCGAGCTTGGAAAATAATTTAAAATAATATTTTAAAGCTCGAAACTATTTTTCGGAATTTTTTAAAATCAATTTTTAATAATTAAATCTAATTATTAGATCAATTAAAATTAATTAATAACTAATTAAATTAATTAATCAATTAAAATTTAAATTAATTGACTAATTTAATAATTAATTATCAACTAAAATTAATTAATTAAATAATTTGGATTTATTTTTGAATTAAAATAAATTTTCAGAATTAAAATAATGATTTTTAAAATAAAAATAAATTTTCAGAAATTAAAATAGGATTTTTGAATTATTTTAAAATATAAATTCAGAAACATGTTTTTAGAGAACTGATTTGGGGGCAAATGAATCAAAACCGGGTCGGTTCTTGGACCCAATCGGGTTATCAAGAACATTCGTCGGACCCGGGTCGAATATCGACCGGAATCTGGGGTTAGCCCAGAAACCGGCGACTTCGCCGGATTCCGACGAGTCGCGGTTTGCACCGAAACACAGCCCAGAGGTCTGAATCTTTGCTCCCTTTCTGCTATAAACTTTACCAGCAACTTAAACAAGATCAACACAACCAAAAACACCCAACACACAGTCAATTCCGGCCAAAATTTCGAGTTCTCCGATGAGCACATCGGAAAAACTGAAATCGATAAATCCTAAACCAAATCAGTCGTATAATGAATCAAATCGAAGCTTGTCGAATATCCAATCTAACTACGTGATTATAAACAACAATAACAATCCAATGAATTCCAAAAATCAAAAATAAAAACTATCAAACCCAGGAACTCGACTCATACATAATCGTACAAAAACAATCAATAACTATGAATAAATCGGTGGTAAACAACCTGGAAAAGCTATTAATACTATCAAAAATGACTGACAATCAACATAATTCATAGTCCCAATCTAATCGATTATACTCAAAATCGAAATTATAAATTTGATTACCCTTAGGTACAACTGATGGTGGAATTAGATTATAGGTATTACGAACTTCGTTTCGGATATCTGAGCGTGAAAAACGAAGATCCCCATCACCTTCAATGATCAATTTGATCTTTGGGAGGGTTCAAGAACAAGAACAGGGAAATGATAAGGTTTATTAGTATTATCTACTAATTTTATGATTTTTATAAAAATAAAATAAAATAAATGTGGGCCTATTTATATTATCAGCAAAAGATAATACTCTAAAATCATCAAAGGGTGTTTTCATCCCCTAATTAACATAATTAGGCCTAAAAATACTAATTACGGGAACTAATTTTAAAAGCGATAAAATATAAAGTTTGTATCGAAATTTTCCAAAATTCACGAATAATTCAGAAATCCAACAATACGGGATATTTGAAATACGAGTAATTCTCTAAAAATAAAAATGTGAATTTCGTGGGCTTTGATGTCCCGGCGGGGTCCCGGTCCGCTTATTTTCGAGAACAAAATCGATACTTATATTTACCGAAAAACCCGAACATGTATAAAATACATTCAAATGCACATAAACGAGATAAAACAAATACCTCGATAATGACGCAAATAAACACACATCCAAATTACGGATCGATTCGTATAAATGCAATTTAAACACATAACAAGTATCACATTGGATCATATCGGATCCAAAAATACATTACTTAGCCGCTAAGTAACTATATAACGATATAATTTAATATTAGATTTGGATCATTATCAAAACAGAACTTCCTGTAAAATACTTTATACAAAAATAAGCCGATAATGTCTCGCCTTTTTGAAAATATGGATTTTTATCGATCTATAAAATGATTTGCGTATCAGAAATTTTGCGCCGGGCCTCATACGGTCAAACCGTAATCCGGATCGAAAAAGTCAAAACACGGAAAATGTCCGGAATTACCAGATTAGGTTAGGAAGGAGTTTTCGGAAGAGTTTCGGGTTGTAAAAACGCAAAAAACAGCTGAAGTTGGACGATTCCCGGCTTTATAAAATAATTTTGGTAATTATTCAGAAAATAATTAATAATTCATAAATCATTATAAAATCATCTAACAGTCCAAAAATTACCAGAAAAAATATCACAATTATCTATATTTTATTCTGGGCACATAAAAATTAAAATACTCAAATAATATCACATCTAAACACCCAAACATCAATTCCACTTATCAGATAATTCACCAAAAATTCACATAAAAATCACATAATAATTCCAAATAATAATAATAATAATATTTGAAAATATGGGATATTATAGTTGATGTTCAAACTGATTGAGTTCATCTTGCATAGCAATCATCCAATCTGGACCAGTCAGTGCTTCCTCAATCTTCTTAGGTTCCATCTCAGAAAGAAATCCTGAGAATAGACATTCATTTTGAGTAGCACGTCTAGTTTTGACTCCAACATCTGGATCACCAATAATCAACTCAAAAGGATGAGCTTTATTCCAGATAGTCTGTCTTAGAAGATTTGATCTTGATGATTCGCCTTGAAATACATTGGGTTGTTGTGTCCTACTAGTTGATCCTTCAGTATCTCCCCCTGAGTCGTGGCGAGGTTGAGTTGATGATTCTCCGTTAGTAGCAGTGGTATCTCCATTGTTGCCAATGTTTCCATCACCATTACCTTGGGTATCATCATAATTAACAGGTTCTTCACCAGCAGCAACCTCAGGTTCTTGATCATTATCCGATTCTGAATCTGACATATCATCAAACTTCAGTTTCTCAGAAGGATCTTCAGTTTGGATACTTGGGAGTTTAGTGTCATCAAATGTAACATTGACACTTTCAATTACTCTGTGTTGATCAATGATATACATCCTGTATGATCTTCTTCTATAACCAACAAAAATACCCTCATATGCCTTTGCCTCGAACTTGCCATGACGATCATCTTCATCCTTGAGCATGAAGCATCCGGCACCAAATACATGAAAGTATTTGATAGAAGGTTTCTGTTCATTCATAATCTCACAAGGAGTCTTCATGAAGTCCTTGTTGATTAGAGTTCGATTTTGAGTATAACATGCAGTATTGACAACTTCAGCCCAAAAGTACATTGGAAGACCTGATTCACTTAACATAGTTCTTGCAGATTCAATCAATGTACGGTTCTTCTTTTCTACCACTCCATTCTGCTGAGGGGTTTCAAGAGCTGAATATTGTCTGGTAATCCCTTTGTCTGTACAGAATCCATTAAAAAGTGAATTCTTGAATTCTGTTCCATTATCTGACCTTATCGCTCTAACAGGGACATTAGAATTTAACTCGATCAACTTGATATGATCAATCACAGCTTGTGGAGTTTCATCCTTGAAGTGAAGGAAGAAAACCCACGTATACTTGGAATAGTCATCAACTATCACAAGACAGTAACACTTCTTTGACATCGAAAGAACATTAACTGGTCCAAATAAATCCATGTGCAATAACCGAAGAACACCAGTTATGGAGGATGTGTCAGTGCCTTTGTGACTTGCTTTCTTTGACTTTCCTTTCTGGCATGCCTCACACAGTCCTTCTGGGGAGAATTCCAGTTGAGGCAGACCTCTGACCAATTCTCTCTTGACAAGAGAATTCATTATTTTGAAATTGAGATGGGAAAGTCTCTTGTGCCATAGCCAACTCTCATTTGATGATGCCTTTGCATAGAAACAATTGACTTCAGGACTGCTTCCAGAGTTCATGTCAACTATGAATAGATTTCCTTTCCGGATTCCCATCAAAGAGGGTTTTTCACTTTTCTTCTGCAGGATCTGACACTTCAGCTTGTCGAATAAAATATGGTAGCCATTATCACAGAACTGACTGATACTAAGCAGATTGTGTTCAAGTCCTTGCACAATATACACATTTTCAATGATAATATTTCTAGCTTGCAAGCTGCCATATCCCTCAGTTAAACCTTTGCTGTTATCTCCAAAGGTAACCACTGGGCCAGCTTTCTCAAACACATTTGATAGCAGGGCTCTATCTCCGGTCATATGTCTTGACGATCCGCTGTCAAGAATCCATACTACCGGTTCCACCTATTTAATGCCCTGCAATACAAATGGATTAGACCTTCTTCGGAACCCAAACTTGGTTGGGTCCGGCATACTTGTAGAATTGGCCTTTATCAGGCAAAACAACATTCTTAACTTTTATGTTCTCAACTTTCTCAACGACTGGACATTTGACCTTGTAAACAGCCTTAACAAATTTCTATTTAGGCTTAGGCACAAATGTCTCCTTTCTAGCCTTAGGAGGACTAGCAGTCTTAGACCTATCATGCTTCCTATTATTCACATGCTGGCGAGGAGTAGTCTTATCACTAGAAACATACTTACCATTAAAATAAGCATACATCAAATTAAAAGCACAAGACATACAATTAGGAACACCACATACTTTATGAGAGGGATTAACAACAGGCAAATTATGCATGGTAG
Organism: Apium graveolens; assembly: GCF_009905375.1. Lineage (NCBI taxonomy): Eukaryota > Viridiplantae > Streptophyta > Magnoliopsida > Apiales > Apiaceae > Apium > Apium graveolens. The sequence goes on along the minus strand of NC_133654.1, from coordinate 29,893,055 downwards.
ACATGGCATTTTTGTTATCCAACTCATGTGTGTCTGAGTTAGTCTCAGTTGCTTTCACAAGCTTGATTGGAACTTTCGACACACTTGGCTTGGAAACAACCTTCTCATTAGCAAGATCTTTAGCACGTATTTCTTCTTGAATAATAAAGGAGGTCTCATCAAATGGTTCAACAATTGATTCTTTATAGAGGGGTTTATCAACACCCTTAAGCACATGTGGTACTTCCCTACCTTTAGCACAAACATGAGGAGGGGAGTTTATGCCTAATTCTCCAATAGCAACATTGTAATCAAAACCTATTCCAGATATTTGATTAATAGCTTGCTTATTGCAGAACTCTTTAGCCTTCGAACAAGAATTAAAGTAAGCTTTAACCTTAGTCTCAAGACAGGTGATCTTGTCTTTGGGAATAGTTTTGAGTTGTCTATAACAGTTAACTCTATTCTCTAGAAAAGATACTTGTTCTTTTAACTTGTCTTGATTAATGTGCACAAGTTTTAATTCATTGACCTCTTTCTCAAGGTCTTTGATTTGTTGAATTAACATTTCATTATCACGACGAGCACAATCTAAGGAACCTCCTAGATGATAAACTAATTCAGCATCAATAAATTTTACCTCTTTTCTTGATGATGAAGTTTTTCCATCAATAGCCATAAGAGCAAGATTCCCAACTTCTTCATCTTCACTATCAGTATCATCTCAGCTTCTTCCCTTTGCCAGATAAGCCCTTTCAGATTTACTCTTCTGATTTGAATCATAAGAGTTCTTCCTTACTTGCTTTGGCTTCCTGCATTCTGTGGCAAAGTGTTCCAACTCATTGCAGTTAAAGCATCAAATGGTGCTCCGATCAACCATCCATGTTTTGTATCCACCACTGCTGGTGTTAGAGGATGAAGATCCACCTTTCTGGAATCTGTTGTAGTTGGACTTGTACTTGAACTTGGGATTCCTCTTGAATATGACATTAGAGAATCTCTTGACAATCAGGGCCATTGACTCATCTTCCAATTGCTCCAGCTCTTCCAAGGAGTAAAAATCATCACCAGATTGATTTGTAGTAGGAGGATCAAATTCTGCTACTATCACATTTTCCTCAGCCTTGGAGGACTGTAACATTCTCTCTGACTGTTGAGATTGTTGTTGTTGTTGTTGTTGTTGTTGTTGTTGTTGTTGTTGTTGTTGTTGTTGTTCAGCTACTAGAGCAGTAGACGTGCTGACCACTCTACCTTTCCCATAGACTTCCTTCTACTGAATCTGCTCCAACTCATAGTTTTTTAACACACCATAGAGCCTTTCCAAAGAAATCTCACTCAGATCTCTCGCTTCTCTTGTGGAAGTGATTCTATGTTCAAGATTAGTTGACAGTGTTAAAAGGAACTTTTTGTTGACCTCCCTGATTGAATAATATTTTCCATTTATGTTCAGGTTGTTGATCAATGCATTGTACCTCTCGAACACTTCAGTAATTCCTTCTCCTGGATTGGATTTAAAATGTTCATACTCAGAGGTTAGGATCTCTAACTTGTTCTCCCTAACTTCCTCTGTGCCTTCATTAATCACCTCAATAGTTTCCCAGATGTGTTTGGAATTTTTACGGTTCATCACATGTCTGTTCATCAAGGGATCAAGGGAATCAACTAAAATTAATTGAAGGCTAGCATCCAAGGAGGCTTCTTCCTTTCAGCAGGAGTAAAATCCTCAGGCTCTTTTGCATAGGTTCTAGCTTTGGTAATTACAACATTATCTTCTATAACCTCTAGTTTAATAACCATCGAAATTTTTGGACCCTTCTTTAAGACGTCCAGATATTTGGGATTTGCAACTTGCAAGAACAAGAGCACCTTCTTCTTCCACATAATATAATTTTCTTTATCGAATAGTGGAATTTTAACGGTTCCAACTTTTTGTGAAGTCATTATGAATTTTTGAAGAAATAAAAATTCAACGAGTTGAAAAATCATAAAGTCTAGGATCTTGATTTTTTTCGTTAATCAGAAGGCTCTGATACCAATTGTTAGGTCTCAATATGTTTGTAGAATGGGGGGTTGAATACAAACTTTACCGTTTAATTGAATTTAATGCGAAATAAAAAAGTGAAACAAAATTCAAGTTAAATAAAACTATTATTAAACTTGAAAGGTGTTACAACAACGGTATCATTTACAAGGGATTAATCTCAAATAAATTATCACAAATCTAGAATAAATTCGACATGAACTTTTTCTATTTTTGCAATAAAAAGATCAAATGCTAGAAGCAATTTGAGATTATGTTCTAGGGATTTTGATCCGCTAGATAGTTACACAATAACAAGAGAATGATTTCTAGTGGTTTAGATTTAAATTTAATTGCTAGAAATTAATGATCTTGAATTTGCAGTTGAGAGATGAAATGCTGAGTAAAAGCTTCTACGGCTGCTGTGTTTCTTTTTGTTCTTGAGTAGTTGTATTGTATTCAATGTCTAATGAATGATCTGCTGCTCCTTGTCTTTTATAATTTAATCAACAGAACTGAATTGAACTGGCAAGACAATCTGAGAATTGGCATGACTTTCGATGAGACAATCTGATTGAACTAACAAGACAATCGGTGAGACAATCACTTGTACTAGCAAGACAATCGGTGAGACAATCACTTGAACTAGCAAGACAATTCCATAGCTGATAGAACTTTCGGTATAAAAATCCATTTGAACTAACATGACTTTCCGTATGACAATTGATTGTCATACTAATTCAATTGATTGTCATGCTGAATTAATATTGAATATAAATTCAAAATCAATTCTGAAAATTCATAATATTAATTCAGAATTAAGTAATCAATTAATTCAATTAATAAATAAATTAATCTTTGCATATAAAATTTATTTTCTTAATTAATTATATGACTTAATTAATTATTATAGAATTAATACTACTCTTGAACAACAACCATTCTTCTGAAAATCTTCTGAAAATCACTGAAAATTATGAATCAATTCCACCACTTCAATGTTGACACTCGATGTATTGTCTGGTTCATGAGTGACTAACTTCCGTGACATTTCTTCATGTCTTGACTTTGATAACTTGATTTTCTTCAGATTAAATCCTTGTAATTATTTGATACCCTGACAAGATCTCTGTCACTTGATTACATCCACAATCTTGATTTATATCACTGAGGCTTGATCAATTTCTTGAACTTCTTCCAGTGAAGTAATTCCTCAAGTCTGTAGATGAACATTGTTTCTGAATCCTTTGACATATGTTACTTTGTGAGATCTCTTTGACGATAGATCCACTATTTACTTGTTACATTCTTATTTGAGTTGAGTTAAATCCTCGAATAAACAAATAGGCTATGACATATGCCTTTCACGCAGCTTCTCATTTGTAGAACCAAAGATGATATCATCCATATAGATCTGAAATAGGATCATATCTTCATAATGTTTCTTATAAAAGAGAGTCTTGTCTATAGTACCTTTAGTAAAACCATTTTAAGTAGGAATTATGACAGTGTATCATACCAAGCTCTAGGTGCCTGTTTTAGTCCATATAGAGCTTTAAGTAATTTGTACACAAAATTTGGAAATAATGGATCTTCAAAGCCAGGTGGCTCTTGTACATAAACCTCTTCTTCTAGCTCACCATTTAGGAAGACACTTTTGACATCCATTTGATACACTTTAAAATTTGAATGTGCAGTAAATGCTAGAAAAATCCTTATTGCTTCAAGTCTTGCAACTGGAGAAAAAGTTTCATAATATTCAATTCCTTCTTCTTGTGAATATCCTTTTACAACCAACTTTGCCTTATTTCTGGTAACTACACCATTTTCATCCATCTTGTTCATGAACAACCATTTTGTTCCAATTATGCTTCTATTCTTTGGTGCAGGAACTAACTCCCAAAATTTGTTCCTTTCAAACTGATTCAGCTCTTCCTGCATGGCAGATATCCAATCAGGATCCAGTAGAGCTTCATCAATTTTCTTAGGCTCTACTTGAGACAGAAAGCATGCATGTAGGCACTCATTAGAAGTTGCACTTCTAGTCCTCACACCAGCAATAGGATAATTGCTTCTCTAATGTGACTTCTATCCCACTTTCTTGTATGAGTTTATTGGCTTGTGCCTTTATCATTTTCTTCATTACTGGTATGACTGGTAGATCCTTCTTCTCTTTCTCCACCTGAGTTTGTGTTATCAAATTCAGGTGTTTGAGATGAGCTTCCATTTCCATGATTTTCCTGTTGAGTAGTCTCTTCATTTATCATCTGTTGTGCATCAACTTCATCTTCCCCATCAGAATCACTATCAATGTTGAGGTTTTCAAATGTAAGGGCTTCAGCTTCATTATCATCAAGGCATTCCAAGCCCGAACACTTGTCATCATTAAAAGTCACATTTGTGCTTTCCATAATCTTCTTTTGATCAATTATATAAACTTTGTAGGTTGTTCTTTCCAATGAATATCCCAGAAAAATTGCTTCAAAAACCTTTCAGTCAAATTTTCCCACATATTCAGAGTTGTCTTCCAATATGTAACACTTGCTTCAAAACACATGAAGATGCTTCACAGTAGGCTTTCTCTTAGACATGATTGAGAAAGGTGATTTGCCATCAGCCTTGTTAATGAGATATATGTTTTGAATATAGCATGCAGTGTTAACAACTTCTTCCCAAAAGCTTGTTGGTAGCTTGGCATCTTGCAACATTGTTCTAGCAGCTTCAACTGATGTTTTGTTCTTCCTTTCAACTACTCCATTTTGTTGAGGTGTTCTAGCTGCTGAAAATTCTTAAACCATGCCTTTGTTTTTACAGAATTCACTTAGTGTCATATTCCTAAATTTCGTTCCATTATCACTTCTCAATCTCTTTACATAATTTTGATCTTTAGCCTATTTTTCTATCTTCTTTATGTACTCAATTATGATGTGTGGAGTTCATCTTTAGAGTGCATGAACTCTACCCAAGTGTATCTTGAGAAATCATCCACCATCACAAGTGCATATTTGTTCCTTGAAATTGATAAGACATTTACTGGCCCAAACAGGTCCATGTGAATGTGCTGCAATGGTGCACTTATTGAATTCACAGTTTTTGACTTGTGACTTGATCTTTTCATTTTTCCTTTCTGACATGCTTCACAAACTTCAACTTGAGAAAACTCTAGTTTAGACATGCCTCTTACTAACTCCTTTTTTGACCAAGATCTTAATTGCCTTGAATTTCAAGTGAGACAACTTCTTATGCCATATCTTGATTTGTTCACTAGATGCCTTGGTGTAGAAGAAACAAATTCCATCCTTATTTGTTGAGTCCAAGTCTGCAACAAACAAGCTTCCTTTTCTTGCTCCTTTTAAAGCAACTTCACCAATTTTCTTGCTAATAAAAGTGCATTCTTCTTTGTTGAATAAAAATTCAGAACCTTTGTCTGCAAATTGGCTAACACTGAGAAGATTCGCTTCAAGTCCAGCTACCAGTGGTATATCATCAATGACAATATTTCCAAAAATAATCTTGCCATATCCTATTGTGAATCCTTTGTTGTTGTCTCCAAAGGTCACCAAAGGGACATCCTCCTCCTCAAACTGTGATAGCGGGGCCTTATCACATGTCATATGCCTGGAACATCCACTATCTATGATCCAGATGACTTTCTTCACTTTGCCCTGCACACAATGAGTTTTAAGTGTGTTTAGCAACCCAAGCAGTGTTGTGTACTTTCTTCTTGTTAACTGATTTAGCAGAAGTAGAATGAGTAGTTTAAGATAAAATAGAATTCATTGACTGCTGAGCATTTTCCCTTTCTGTTATAGACCCGATTCTTGTTTCTTTGAGGTATACTCTCAGTTCTTGGCAACTTTTCATCACTTTCAAGTTGCAAAGAATGCAGTCAAAATTTTCACAGAAGGAGTATGGATCATTTGCATTTGCTTCATTGTATTTGCAGGCTCCTTCAGTTGGATTGCTAACTACCTTTTTACAAAGGTGAGTTAGGTGATTCACAGAGCCACATTTTTTACATTTCTTTCTTGGAGCATCTGCAACATAAGCAAAATTGTTGCTTTTATTTATCCCAATTTTCCCATTTCTATTTTTTTTCTTCTTTCTTGCATCTTCAGTTTTGGTTCCTTTGACAGGTGTCTTGGGACTTTCTTTATCCATGAGCTTTTCTTCAGTATTGGGAGATTGAGTTGGTTCTGCAGTTTTCTTCTCTTTGGCCTCATCAGCAATTTATTGCTTGATAATCAGCTCCTCTTCACTCAAGTTAACTTCACATCCTTGAACATAGGTGATACAACCTTTTTCAATATAGATGGAACATTTTCATTAACTGTTGCTTTTCCTTTGTCACCTATCTCTTTCTTCTTATTATTCAAGGCATCATAGTCAAGACCAATAGCAATATTTGCACATGGTTTATTTTTTTCTCATAGTATTGTCCAACTAACTCAGATGCATTTCTGAAGGACTTCAACTTCACCTCATTCTTTTCAAGCTTCTCCCTTAGCACTGCTTCAATTTCATTTGCATACTTGAGCTTGTTCTTGAGATAAGTATTTTCTTATTTTACAGCTTCAAGCTCCACCAACAACAATTCAATTTCTTGTTTCTCATTCTTAATTCTCTCATTTATCTTTGTTAGTCTGCTAACCTTTTCATTAGCAGCAACCATACTTGTGTGAATGTGAAACATTTCTGTGCTCATCTTCTCTACAGTTTCCTTATATTGACTCACATTTAAATCAATGGTGGTAAGAATTGGTACCTGTGATTTAGATGAGGATGATTCTCCTTGCTCCAACCATGAGTGCATAATTTCCAATTTCTTTATCTTCATCATTTTCAGAGTCATCCTAACTCTTTCCCTCTGCAATATAAGCTTTACTTTGTTGTTTTTTTAGAAGATCTTCATACTTTACTTCCAGTTCAAGATAAGCTTTATCTTTCTTTGCTTTCTTGGGTTTCCTGCATTCTGTAGCAAAATGGCCTAATTCATCACAGTTGTAGCACCTTATCTTAGATCTGTCAACAGATCCAGTTTTGTAACCATTCTTGCTATCAGAAGTGTACTTCCCCTTTCCTTTCTAGCAGCTGTCTTTGTTGAAAGACTGTCCTTTTCCCTTGAAAAATCTTGGCTTCTTTACTCTAATGTTAGAGAATTTTCTAGCCAAATAGGCCATTGACTAATCTAGCTCATCCAGTTCATCAAGAGTGTAGAACTCATCTTCTTCCAATTCCAGAATGACTTGTTCATGTGAATCATTTGTTCTTTGCTCACTTGTTGAGGCAACTGGAGTTTGAGATCTTGGCTCATCATTAGATGTTTGGATTTCATTGACAATTAAAGCACTTGAGCCATCTACAACATGTCCTTGACAGATCTCAATAATTTCCTTTGAATCATTTCTAGTTCATATGTTTTGAGAATTCCATATAGAACTTCCAGTGTTATCCTGCTCAGATCTCTCCCTTCCCTGATTGCTGAGATTTTCTGTTTCAAATGATCAGGGAGAGTAAGCAAGAACTTCAAGTTCACTTATTCAGCTTCATAGTATTTGTCATGGAGCTACAAGTCATTTATCAGCTTGTTAAACATTTCAAACACATCAATTATACTTTCTTTTAGCTTGGCCATGAAACCCTCATATTGTGAAATCAGTATCCTTCTTTGATTTGATCTAACTTCCTCAGTTCCCTCACAGAGTATCTCAATCTTTTTCCATATTTTCTTAGCAGTGTCACAGTTGACAATGTTGTTGTACATTACATTGTCAAGTGATTCTATTAATGTCAGTTGCAGGCCACTATCCCGGGAGACTTTTTCCTTTTCAGGCTCAGTGTACTCGGAAGGGTCTTTTGGAGCATAATGAGCTGGGATGACCATATCACCATCTGTTGATTCTTCAACTCTAACCATAGGAGTGAAGGGCCCATTTTTGAGAATCTGAATATAGAGTGGATTGGCCATCCTGATAAACGACAATATTTTCTTTTTCCAAAGAGTGTAGTTAGCTTTATCAAATGTAGGAATTTTGATGCTACTGATTTTCTGTGTATTCATTCTTCCAAGATCTTGAATCTGTTTGCTTTCAGATTTTGCTCCAATACCACTTGTTAGGAAATGAAAAACACACTGGGGGGTGAATGTGTTTTACTGTTTTTATGCTTTTCTTGAACTTTTTATGGTTGAACAAAGTAAATTAAATCTTGTAGTGAAAATGTGTTACTACAGAAATTAAACATGCAATAATGAAGAACACGGATCTTTCAAAACTCACTTAATTTTATATTAAAATTAAGAATATTTTGCTACAAAATTTCTAGGCTCTTTATTGATAAAGAGCCTAGCTTCTTCTTGAGAGAGTTACAAGATTTTCTATCTAAATTGTTACTACTAAATAAAGGACCAGTGTTAACTTTATAATTTAGTTAACTACTGAGACATGCTATTAACTTTAGTAAACTATCACTTGTCGTTTCCATTTTAGAAAAAGTGTATCTTCCATTTCTGGCTTAGCATATCTTAGCATCATGTGTTTACTTTGATCTTCCTTTGTCAGTTAATCTTCACCATTGATATTGCACATCCTTCAAGCTGCTTTTTGTATACTTATCAATCCAGCTGTTTGGATTGTTTGTTGATTGTAAATCTTGGATATTGAATTGATCTGCAATTCTGTACTTTGAGATTTTACCTCGAGATCTCCAGTTTGGTCTATAGAGAACTTGACATCTCGATAAGTATAATGGCTTATCAAGATCTCTAGTGCTCTATAGTTAATTTGACTTGTAGAGGTCTCTCAGTTCTCTATAAGAGAATTTGGCTTGTCGAGATCTCTAGTCTTCATATCTTCACTTTGACTTATCGATATCTCTGAGTTCTCTAGTGACTTGTTGATTTGTCGATAACTCAGAGTTCTCTAGTCAGATTTGACTTGTCGATATCTCAGAGTTCTCTAGTGAATTTTGACTTATCGATATCTCTGAGTTCTCTAGTAGAATTTCACTAATCGATAACTCAGAGTTCTCTAATGAATGTTAACTTGTCGGTAACTCTGAGTTCTCTAGTGAAGAAATGACTTGTCGATATCTCCGATCTTCATGCCTTCAATTTGGCTTGTCGATATCTCTGAGTTCTCTAGTAGCTTTCCTGAGTTCTCTATAAGTCATTCTGGAGTTCTCGAATTACTTCTCTATAACATTAAATCCGTGACTTGTAGAGATGACTTGGAATATTTTTCCTAAAACAGATTTATTCAACTCCAAGCATCTTCATAATTCTTCCGAGGCATGATTTTCTTGATCTTCTTCCAGATAAAATTCTTAGGATTGACACTGTTTATAGAAAAAGACTCCAGTTTTAAATGTTACAAGTACAAAATACAAATTAAGATAACAATACAACTTACTTAGGGTTGTCAAATGGACTCAGTCTTGTTAAAGTACAGGCATGTCTTGCATAACACATACCAACAAGTAACAACATGCGAGTCATATAATATTTTCTATATATAATAGGACAACAAGGGCAAAATATTCATGAGATTAAAAAGTCTCATTGAAAAGACTAAATTACCCCTATTTTTAATATTTATATAAAATAACGGTTTGTGGGAATCGAACTCAAGATATATCATTCACCTATACAACTTCATACCACTACAGCATATTGTCACATGTAATTTTTATCATATACATAATATGTATGTGTGCTAAATGAATATTTTATTTTAACTTTAAAGATAGTTAACTGAATTCTGCAAAAAAAAAGATAGTTAATTAAATATTTGTACAGTTAATTTTAAAGAATTGAATTCCAGATATAAAGTTAGGCATATTTCATTCAAACTTTTCATTTTCCCGAGTCATCTTGGTCAATGGCGTGGCTATCTTTGCAAAGTCTTTAACAAATCTTCTGTAATAACCCGCTAATCTCAAGAAACTTCTAACTTCCGTCGGAGTCTTTGGTCTTTCCCAGTTTAAAATAGCTTCAATCTTTGCTGGGTCGACTTGAATTCCTTCAACACTAATTATATGACCTAGAAATTGCACTTCCTTTAAGCAGAATTTGCATTTCGAAAATTTTGCATAGAGCTGCTCTTTTCTCAATGTCTCGAAAGTAATTCTTAGGTGCTCTGCATGTTCTTCTTTAGTCTTTGATTAGATCAAGATGTCATCAATAAATACAATGATAAATTTATCCAAATACTTCTTGAACACTCTGTTCATCAAATCCATGAATGCTGCTGGTGCATTGGTCAGTCTAAACGCCATCACAAGGAATTCGTAGTGTCCGTATCTCGTTCGAAAAGCATTTTTGAAATATTTTCTGCCTTGATCTTCAATTGATGATAACCTGATTTTAAATCGATTTTCGAAAACCAAGCCGCTTCTTTCAGTTGATCAAATAAGTCATCGGTCTGTGGCAAAGGGTATTTGTTCTTGATAGTTAACTTGTTCAGCTCATGTTAATCGATACATAGTCGCATACTACCGTCTTTCTTCTCTATAAACAACACCGGTGCACCCCATGGGGATACACTGGGCCTTATGATTCCTCTATCGAGAAGATCCTGCAATTTCTTTGCTAGCTCTTTCATCTCAACAAGCGCCATTCGATACGGAGATTTTGAAACTGGTTCAGTTCCTAGTGCCAAATCAATGGTGAACTTGATTTCTCGATCCGGAGGTAGTCCTGAAAGTTCATTTGGAAAGACATCGGGAAATTCATGTACCACAGGAATATCTTCGATATTCAGACTTTCTTTTTCTGTATCTAACACATAGGATAAATAAGCTTTACATCCTTGACGTAGCAATCGTTTCGTTTGCATCATCATTAAAAATCTCTGCTTCTGTTTCTCGCTTTTAAATGTTATCGCTGCATTTTCCTCGGTTCATAAATTCACCTTCTTATTTGCGCAATCAATCTGAGCGTTGTTACTGGCTAACCAATCCATTCCTAAAATAACATCAAATTCTCCTAACTTGAAAGGTATCAAGTCAACTGAGAAATGGTGTCCCGCTATTTTGATATCACATCCTGGACACACTCGATCTACCGCAATTTGATCATCATTTGCTAACTTTATGATTAACGTTTCTTCTAGCCGTTAAATTTCACAATATAGTTTATGAATAAATTCTTCAGAAATAAAAGATCTCATGGCTCCAGAATCAATCAATACTTGTGCATCTACAGAATTCACAGGAAGCGTACCGGCAACCACGTTGGGACTCTGCACAGTTTCTTTCATTGACATGTTAAAAGTCTTTGCCCCAGGCTGATTCTGCTGTGGTGGCGGAGGTAATGCCAACATCCTTGGAACACTGGCTGCCATTGCTGCTCCTCTATAGTCTTTAGCGATGTGTCCCTTTCTTCCGCATTGAAAACAAATAACATTTGCCTTCCCTGTCGGCATTACCCAAAGCAGTGACCCTTCTGCTTACATTTGAAACACGTGATGTTTGGCTTATTACAAATTGCAGTATGCTTTTTCCCACATGTTTTGCAGTCAAATATCGGTGGTCAAATGATTCTTTGTTGATTTGGGGCTGGGAGTCGGTTACCCATCTTCTGATTGCCCTGTTCTGTCCTTCTGAAATTTACATTTCCCTGGGCTTGAAATCCTGGCCTTCTATTGAAACGGTTCTGAAAACTTCCTGGTCCCTTTTTCTTTTGGGACACTTCACTTTCTCCCTCAATTATCATGGCCTTCTGAACTACGAATGTATAGGTCGTCAGTTCGAACATCGCTACTCTGCTACGTATCCACCGCTTTAATCCCTGTTGGAATCTCTTAGCCCACTTCTCATCGGTATCTACCTGCTCTGGAACAAACCTAGCCAATTCAGTAAACTTGGTTTCATAGTCAGTGACCGACAAATTTCCATGCTTCAACTCCAAGAACTTAATTTCCATTTGGTTCTTCATGTAACGGGGAAAATATTTTTCCAGAAAAAATTCGGTGAATCTGTCCCAAGTTACCATACCTTCTCCTTCCAGTGCTTTCTTGGACTCCCACCACTAATTAGCCTCTCCCTTCAAGAAGTAACTAGCAAAATCCGTATTTTGATCTTCTTCCACTTTAACTAACGCAAATGCTTTCTCCATCTCCTTTAACCAGGCTCTTGCCTAAGTAGGATCCGTTGAACCTTCAAATTCCGGAGGCTTTACCGACTAAAACTGTTTGAAAGTAACAACAGGTACCACTTGTGGTACTTGTGGTTCTAGAAGAACTGCTTGCTGTAACATCTACTGCTGGAACTGTTGTTGCTGTTGCTATATCTGTTGCTACATCATCACCATTTGTTGATGCATCAAGTGAAACATTTGGTCCATTTGGTGGTTATTATTGTTTTGGCCTTCGGTATTGTCATTAGATGACTCAGTTCTTGTTTTTCTTTTTGGTGTCTTATATTTGATAATAAAACAAATGGTTCTTTTAATAACAATTTATTAAAAGGTGATATGAGTAAAGAAACAATTTGTATGATATTAAAATAGAAAACTTAAACAGTTAATATTGGAAAGAAAACAATTTATCAGGTATCTAAAACGAGAAATTAAAAACAGTTCGGTGTTTAATTAAATCACTTAGGTATAATTGAAATTTTTTGGAATAATAAATGGTACAACATTGTTTTAAATAAAAACAAAATTTGAGATATAAAAATTATAAAAAAGTAAAGTAGATGTAAATGCTTGAGAGACTAAAAAATAAAAGAAAAAGTGGAAAAAGTTCATTTTATATATATGACACCAGCTACAAGTGTTAGTGCTTGATACAAAAGGGTCTATATCTGATCAGTCATACTACTGCTGCTACCAGTCAAACTAGATGCTACACACATACAAGCCTAGTCACACTATACTATGCTGCCTCTATCTACATATATCACATATAATACAACACCCTGCTGTCTGGCCGATCTCAAAATCCAAGGGGCACTCTGTCTATCTCCTGCTGAAGTGACTCTAATACTGCCTCTGTCAATCTCATCACTCTACGATATACTGCATCAGTACAAACATCCTCCTGTCTCAACTCTGCAACCTCCTGTGAAGTTGCTCGGTAAATCTGTCGGATCCACTCTCTCATAATATAGTCTGGCTGCAATGCTCTCACTGGTCCGAACTCTCTTCTCTCAAATAATCCGAGAATCTCCCAGCACTGATCTGTCCACATATGCATCTCCTCCCTCAGCCTAGCATGCTGCTGATAGGGCACCGTCCATGGCACACGAAATTTGTTTGTGAACCTTTGGTAGGCATCAGTTGATCAATGACCTCATCCAAAAACTCGGCATGTGGAAACTGATATACCCCGGGCACAGGAGCATATATGGCTATCGGTGCTGGAAACAACACTGGTGGAACCGGTGGCTCAAACATCTGAGGAACTGGAATTACATCAGGCTGTGGAGGTGGAACCTCTGGCTGCTGTACTGATATCTGGGGCTCTAACTCATCCCACTGAGGAAAGTCAACCATATTAGGTATATCAAATATCAAAAACTCTAGCGGCGGTAACTGAGGTATCTCTGGCTCAAAATAGGGGAAATAGTCAATAAAGTCAGGTACCTCTAGTACTGGTGGAACTGGCAACTGCTCCGGAGCTGGTGGTGCTAATCCCTGAGGTACTAGTGGTGGTGGTGGTAGTGGTGGAAATACCTGTACTAACCCTGGTGGCAATACGGGTCCGGACTCTGTCCTCTCTAACGAAGATCCTGAGGATGCCATCTGACACAATAATCATAACACATGAAAAAGGTCATTTCCCATTCCTAAAACTTACAATTCCCTAATCTAAGAAACTAATAAAACCCTAATACCATTATTCCTATCTTATGTGGTCTTCCTATCTTATCTTAACTCTAATGTTCTTGTTTTCAAGGGCCAGGGCCAAAACCTAGGCTCTGATGCCAACTATAACACCCTCCAAATCCGGGGTATAGATCTGGGGTATTACGAACACTAACTACCTTACTGAACCTGCACAATTATAATATAAATATATAATTACCCCTTACTACTACTACTACTCAGGATCTTTTCAAGGTTAAGGATTGAAAAACAAGAACGACACACCAACTTTATTACAATAATTCTAAATAAACTGTCTTACAAACTCTCTTTATTACAAACCAGTTTCCTATTCAAATTTTAAACTAAACATCTTTTATTCAAATTACAACTACCACTTATCCTGTTACACATGCTCTGGCATTTTAAAACTCTCTTCTGGGATGGGACAAACACTCTTGGAATTAGAGGGTCCCGCAGCTTGACATGCTTCTTGACTATTCGGGTTCAGATGAGTTTCATTTTCAACCTTAACTGAAAAACAAGGTGAACAACAATAATAGGGGTGATCCAAAATTGCTCAACAAGCCTGCAACAATATATATATATATAGTGTAGAGAGAGAAGGATAAATGAACCGGTAATCTGCTGGTTTGAACAACCATATATTTTGTAAGGAACAATGAATTCCATTACTGGCGAGTACCAAATGAACGAGACTGGATACAAGAACCAACATATGAACTATAACCTGCTGATCAGTCAGGATATAGCGCGAATCTCCGGTTTGATTCGCCTTATTGGTGCTGAATCTATCAAGAAAATATACTTGTTTAGTCGACTTACACCATTCACGTATCTCAGATTGATACCACGTAGCCCTAATCGTCTACCCATACGATTCTATCCGACCCATATATAATTATCTAACACATTGAATTCACATAATTACATAAATCACGTAGCACCTAAAGCACATAATTAATTTAAACTTATAAATATTTTTAGAATCAGTACTAGACCTATATTCGCATTAATAAACACTATCTAACTCAATTCCTATTTTTTTCAGAATTTATTGGACTCGTTCTTATCATAATTTGACTTGCTATCGAAAGAAATTATGATTTATAACTATTTTTAATGGAAGCAGGTCATTTTTCTGAGTCTAAGGGTTTTCGTTTCGCTTAAATCGGATAGACGGTTTAATTATTATGCAATAAACAAGATTTAATCAATTATTAATCAATTATAATTAATTAATCACAATTAATTAAACCTTAATTATATTTTTAAATAATTAACTAAGAATTATCATATATTAAAATAATTATTCCCTAATTTTTGGAATTAATTATAATTTATTACAAATTATCTAGTTAAATTGATTACTTATACTTAATTAACCGATATGAATAAATGTTACGTAATCTGGAATTAAATAAGTAAATAAAGAATTATTCATATTCCGAATTCCCAAGATTCGGAATGCAACTTGAATAACTACGAGTCGTTCGCATAAATCGATCTATGTATCGAATAATTAATCGATCTAATTAACTAGTCTCCAATTAGTAAATAAATAAATACATAAGTAAATAGATAATTAAATAAACAAGTAATTAAATAATTACCTTTTCGAATTTCTAAATTAATAAAATAATTTAGCAATTATTTACAAAATAATTCATATTTTTAATTTAATTATTATTTGATTTTTCTAATTATTAAAACTGATTTTCTGTTTTTATAAAAATAAACTAAATTATAAAAATTCAAAAACACTTTCGGAAAACAAATTTGGGGGTTTAGTGGATCAAACCCGGGTCGATTTCCAGGTTGGAACAGGGTCGAACCCGGGTCACGAAGAACACCACTGCGGCTTCGCCGCCGGTGGCTGTTCCGACGATAAAATCCGGTTATAAACCCGACTTCCAGATTGAGTAATCCTGTAGCTTCAATCCCCATCGTCCCCATGACCTTCCTCCTCCTTCCTTCATCACGAACGTGACCGGAACCGTGATAAACGCAGCGGCGCCGACGAACGCCGATCTCCCCTCCGGTGAGCTCGATTACGGGCCGTAACAACATCTTTTGGTTCGATTTCTTATAGGTTTTCATTCCAAATTTCACAAAGAACTCAATCATACCTATATCATAACCTAATAACCCCTGGAATGATTTCTCCGGCCAAATCAAAACATTTTCCGGCCAAAAACCAAACTATTGATTTCGTACATGAAAAATCACAAGTAAAATCTTAAAATAAAGCTTATAACTTCTATAATCTAATCCCTATAATCAAAACAACCTCTTATTCATGTAAAATCAAAAACGAACTAATTAAAATGAACATAAACCCTAGAATAAGAACAACTAATTCGAACAATCATTTGTTGAAAGAAATAGCATAAATTAACTGTAAACAAGCATAAGAAACTATTCCAAGCATCAAATTCATACCATAACCCCACAATCAAAAACCCCCAATTCCAGTTCATGAACCCTAAATTACGAATTGAAAATCTAAGCAACAAAACATGCAATTGATGGTATGAACAGAAAGCAGAGATTACAAGCTTCAATTTGGATACTCACATGAACGATTTGGATAACAGAATCACTATGAAATCTGGGTTTGAATTCTTGAGTTGTTCTTCACCAACACTACTATTTTCTTGATTTTCTGATTTTTTATAATTAACTAATTAATAATTAATGATAAATCATCTATTTACACTAGCTAAAATAATACCCATAAATAAAATTAAGATCCTAATTATACATCTAATAAAATTAATTGGCCCCAATTTTTATAATTTTTGGGTATCAATTATGAATTTTTAAATATCCAATAAATACAAAATATATGCCAAAAATTCCCAAAAATTGTGAATAATACAAAAATACAAACAAATTGATGTTTGATAATTTCATGATCATATAAAAATAAAAATGTGATTTTTGTGAAGTTTTTGACACCCGAAGGGGCCCGAAAAAGTCATTTTTCATGAAATAAGAAAATTCGTAAAACGTCTAGGTATTCAGAATATCGATATGGCATAGGCCATACTTGGAAAAATAAGGCCAATGATTTTGTTTGAAATATTGGCTATTAAAACACTATTTGGGCTGTACAAATTTTGATATAACACATTTAACTGATAATAAAATACTCGATAAATACCCGAAACATATTCTGATCGAAACAGATAACACATAGCACATAACAATCTCTTCTATATATAATAGGAGAACAAGGGGATAAATTCATAAGATTAAAAAGTCTTATTGAAAAGACTAAACTACCCCTATTTTTAATATTTATATAAAAGATGAGGTTTGTGGAAATCGAACTCAATTCACCTATACAACCTCATACCACTCACCATATTGTCACATGTACTTTTTATCATACATATAATATGTAAGTGTGCTAAATAAATATTTTATTTAACTTTAAAGATACTTACCTAAATTCTGCAAAAAAAGATATTTACTTAAATATTTGTAAAGTTAATTTTAAAGAATTGAATTCCAGATATAAAGTTAGGCATATTCCATTCAAACTTTTCATTCTTCCGAGTCAACTTGGTCAATGGTGTGGCTATCTTTGCAAAGTCTTTAACAAATCTTCTGTAATAACCAGCTAATCCCAAGAAACTTCTAACTTTCGTCGGAGTCTTTGGTCTTTCCCAGTTTAAAATAGCTTCAATCTTTGTTGGGTCGACTTGAATTCCCTCAACACTAATTATATGACCTAGAAATTGCACTTCCTTTAAGCAGATTTGCATTTCGAAAATTTTGCATAGAGCTGCTCTTTTCTCAATGTCTTGAAAGTAATTCTCAGGTGCTCTGCATATTCTTCTTTAGTCTTTGATTAGATCAAGATGTCATCAATAAATACAATGATAAATTTATCCAAATACTTCTTGAACACTCTGTTCATCAAATCCATGAATGCTACTGGTGCATTAGTCAGTCTAAACGCCATCACAAGGAATTCGTAGTGTCCGTATCTCGTTCGAAAAGCATTTTTCGAATATTTTCTGCCTTAATCTTCAATTGATGATAACCCGATTTTAAATTGATTTTCGAAAACCAAGCCGCTTCTTTCAGTTGATCAAATAAGTCATCGGTCCGTGGCAAAGGGTATTTGTTCTTGATAGTTAACTTGTTCAGCTCATGTTAATCGATACATAGTCGCATACTACCGTCTTTCTTCTTTACAAACAACACCGGTGCACCCCATGGGGATACACTGGGCCTTATGATTCCTCTATCAAGAAGATCCTGCAATTTCTTTGCTAGCTCTTTCATCTCAACAAGCGCCATTCGATACGGAGATTTTGAAACTGGTTCAGTTCCTAGTGCCAAATCAATGGTGAACTTGATTTCTCGATCCGGAGGTAGTCCTGAAAGTTCATTTGGAAAGACATCGGGAAATTCATGTACCACAGGAATATCTTTGATCTTCGGACTTTCTTTTTCCGTATCTAACACATAGGATAAATAAGCTTTACATCTTTGACGTAGCAATCGTTTCGTTTGTATCATCGTTAAAAATCTCTGCTTCTGTTTCTCACTTTTAAATGTTATCGTTGCATTTTCCTCGGTTCATAAATTCACCTTCTTATTTGCGCAATCAATCTGAGCATTGTTACTGGCTAACCAATCCATTCCTAAAATAACATCAAATTCTCCTAACTTGAAAGGTATCAAGTCAACTGAGAAATGATGTCCCGCTATTTTGATATCACATCCTGGACACACTCGATCTACCGTAATTTAATCATCATTTGTTAACTTTATGATTAACGTTTCGTCTAGCCGTTGAATTTCACAATATAGTTTATGAATAAATTCTTCAGAAATAAAAGATCTCGTGGCTCCAGAATCAATCAATACTTGTGCATCTACAGAATTCACAGGAAGCGTACCGGCAACCACGTTGGGACTCTGCACAGCTTTTTTCATTGACATGTTAAAAGTCTTTGCCCTAGGCTGATTCTGCTGTGGTGGCGGAGGTAATGCCAACATTCTTAATGAAATCTTTTTAGTCAAAATGAAAATGGCTTCCATTACTGATCCTCTACAGTCTTTAGCGATGTGTCACTTTCTTCCGTATTGGAAACATATAACATCTGCCGTCCCTGTCGGGCATTACCCAAAGCAGTGACCCTTCTGCTTATATTTGAAACACGTGATGTTTGGCTTATTACAAATTCCAGTATGCTTCTTCCTACATGTTTTGCAGTCAGGTATTGGTGGTCAGATGATTCTTTGTTGATTCGGGGCTGGGAGTCGGTTACCCATCCTCTGATTGCCCTGTTCTGTCCTTCTGAAATTTACATTTCCCTGGGCTTGAAATCCTGGCCTTCTATTGAAACGGTTCTGAAAACTTCCTGTTCCCTTTTCTTTTGGGACGCTTCACTTTCTCCCCCAATTATCATGGCCTTCTGAACTACGAATGTATAGGTCGTCAGTTCGAACACCGCTACTCTGCTACGAATCCACCGCTTTAATCCCTGTTGGAATCTCTTAGCCCACTTCTCATCGGTATCTACCTGCTCGGGAACAAACCTAGCCAATTCAGTAAACTTGGTTTCATAGTCAGTGACCGACAAATTTGCATGCTTCAACTCCAATAACATAATTTCCATTTGGTTCTTCATGTAACGGGGATAATATTTTTCCAGAAAAAATTCGGTGAATCTGTCCCAAGTTACCATACCTTCTCCTTCCAGTGCTTTCTTGGACTCCCACCAGTAATTAGATTCTCCCTTCAAGAAGTAACTAGCAAAATCCGTATTTTGATCTTCTTTCACTTTAACTAACGCAAATGCTTTCTCCATCTCCTTTAACCAGGCTCTTGCCTTAGTAGGATCCGTTGAACCTTCAAATTCCTGAGGCTTTACCGACTAAAACTGTTTGAAAGTAACAACAGGTACCACTGGTGGTGCTTGTGGTTCTGGAAGAACTGCTTGCTGTAATATTTGCTGCTGGAACTGTTGTTGCTGTTGCTACATCTGTTGCTACATCATCACCATTTGTTGATGCATCAAGTGAAACATTTGGTCCATTTGGTAGTTATTGTTGTTTTGGCCTTCGGTATTGTCATTAGATGACTCAGTTCTTGTTTTTCTTTTTGGTGTCTTAGTTCTGATAATAAAACAAATGGTTCTTTTAATAACAATTTATTAAACAGGTGATATGAATAAAGAAACAATTTGTATGATATTAAAATAGGAAACTTAAATAGTTTATATTGGAAAGAAAATAATTTATCAGGTATCTAAAACGAGAAATTAGAAACAGTTCGGTGTTTAATTAAATCACTTGGGTATAATTGAAATTTTTTGGAATAATAAATGGTACAACATTGTTTTAAATAAAAACAACATTTGAGATATAGAAATTATAAAACAGTAAAGTAGATGTAAATGCTTGAGAGACTGAAAAATAAAAGAAAAAGTGGAAAAAGTTCATTTTATATATATGACACCAGCTACAAGTGTTAGTGCTTGATACAAAAGGGTCTATATCTGATCAGTCATACTACTGCTGCTACCAGTCAAACTAGATGCTACACACATACAAGCCTAGTCACACTATATTATGCTGCCTCTATCTACAAATATCACATATAATACAACACCCTGCTGTCTGGCCGATCTCAAAATCCAAGTGGCACTCTGTCTATCTCCTGCTGAAGTGACTCTAATACTGCCTCTGTCAATCTCATCACTCTACGATATACTGCATCAGTACATACATCCTCCTGTCTCAACTCTGCAACCTCCTGTGAAGCTGCTCGGTAAATCTGTCGGATCCGCTCTCTCATAATATAGTCTGGCTGCAATGCTCTCACTGGTCCGAACTCTCTTCTCTCAAATAATCCGAGAATCTCCCTGCACTGGTCTGTCCACATATGCATCTCCTCCCTCATCCTAGCATGCTGCTGATAGGGCACCGTCCATGGCACACAAAGATCTGTCTGTGAACCTTTGGTAGGTAGTGGCATCGGCTGATCAATGACCTCATCCAAAAACTCGGCATGTGGAAACTGATATATCCCGGGCACAGGAGCATATATGGCTATCGGTGCTGGAAACGACACTGGTGGAACCGGTGGCTCAAACATCTGAGGAACTGGAACTACATCAGGTTGTGGAGGTGGAACCTCTGGCTGCTGTACTGATATTCGGGGCTCTAACTCATCCCACTGAGGAAAGTCAACCATATCAGGTATATCAAATATCAAAAACTCTAGCGGCAATAACTGAGGTATCTCTGGCTTAAAATAGGGGAAATAGTCAATAAAGTCAGGTACCTCTAGTACTGGTGGAACTGGCAACTGCTCCGGAGCTGGTGGTGCTAATCCCTGAGGTACTGGTGGTGGTGGTGGCAGTGATGGAAATACCTGTACTGACCCTGGTGGCAATACGGGTCTACTTTGTCCTCTCTAACGAAGATCCTGAGGATGCCATCTGACACAATAATCATAACACATGAAAAAGGTCATTTCCCATTCCTAAAACTTACAATTCCCTAATCTAAGAAACTAATAAAACCCTAATACCATTATTCCTATCTTATGTGGTCTTCCTATCTTATCTTAACTCTAATGTTCTTGTTTTCAAGGGCCAAAACCTAGGCTTTGATGCCAACTATAACACCCTCCAAATCCGGGGTATAGATCTGGGGTATTACGAACACTAACTACCTTACTGAACCTGCACAATTATAATATAAATATATAATTACCCCTTACTACTACTACTACTCAGATCTTTTCAAGGTTAAGGATTGAAAAACAAGAACGACACACCAACTTTATTACAATAATTCTAAATAAACTGTCTTACAAACTCTCTTTATTACAAACCAGTTTCCTATTCAAATTTTAAACTAAACATCTTTTATTCAAATTACAACTACCACTTATCCTGTTACACATGCTCTGGCATTTCAAAACTCTCTTCTGAGATAGGGACAAACACTCTTGGAATTCGAGGGTCCCGCAGCTTGACCTGCTTCTTGACTATTCGGGTTCAGATGAGTTTCATTTTCAACCTTAACTGAAAAACAAGGTGAACAACAATAATATGGGTGAGCCAAAATTGCTCAACAAGCCTGCAACAATATATATATATATATAGTGTAGAGAGAGAAGGATAAATGAACCGGTAATCTGTTGGTTTGAACAACCATATGTTTTGTAAGGAACAATGAATTCCATTACTGGCGAGTACCAAATGAACGAGACTGGATACAAGAACCAACATATGCACTATAACCTGCTGATCAGTCAGGATATAGCACGAATCTCCGGTTTGAGAGCCTATTATATGCACTAATAAGTTTTAAAAATACATAATTTATTTTTATGCAACAACCATGATTGATACTCGATTGCGTAAAAAATAGATATGGATTGTTTGTCAGTGATAATGTGAATACCATATATAAATTATAGCAATTTATTTATTACATAATTTTTATTTTTGAATATATATAAATGCATGTTATTTAAGTAATCAATTGGCTCATTAGATGTTAATAATAATTATATATGTACATAAATTAGATATTTAACATATAAATAATTGAAACCGTCATAATTTACTTAATAATGTAACATACGATAATTTACGTGCTAACACACACACATAACTTATTCTTACTTTGTTAACAGTAGTGTAAATAAAAAATTAGTATTTTCCCATACATACATACTTTAAATTTCAAAAAGTAACATTTTTCATTAAAATTAACTTTTAATTCAATGGGAATGTAAATTTTACATTATTGTATATTATGATTGCAAGTCATTCTGACTTTAGTTATGCATTTTTATTTTTTAAAATTGAATAAGTTAATTGTAAGTTAGTCGTGAACTCAATAATAATATAGACCAGTACATATAGTTTATTTAAATAAAATTCAAAAATTTTGGCCAACACTATATTCAACATATATGTTAATTTTTAACTTTTTCTTTGTAAACATACTAACGACATTCTACAGATTAAGTTTAATCGTTTCGTTTTAAACGTACACTGACTATGTTAGTCGCTAAACACGCGCTAATAATTCACGCAAGTATACGCGTTCGCAAGTAATATAGAATTATTTCTAGTTCGTTCCCACATAGACTGGCGTTGGTTAACTATTTAATTCCTGCACTTAAGCAACAATTTATGGTTATTATTCAATGCTAAGATGATAAGAATTTGGGTTGTTTATAACTAAGAATTAAGCTAACAATTATAACTAAGGGAATAAGGTTGGTTGAATTAATATATATGACAAACTCTTCATTAAATACTTCATTCAATAGCCTTATTCTTCTTAAACTTAGCATGCAATGGTGATGACACTAATCAGACAACACGAAACTGATAAACGCCAACTTTCGTTGCATGAGTACCATACTACCAGACATCCACAAAAAAGATAGAAGCTGAATAGATACCAATTATATTGAGACCCTATATGTCTATAGTATTTGACAACATAACGGTTTAAGCACAAGTTATCTATCGTGATTACACAGGGCAAGTAAGATGGTTAAAATTACCTATGAATCATGCATAACAATAACACATGAACCTATGCTAGCATGGCAAGTTCTGAATCATTAAATTCACTGTCGCTTTATTAAGAATTAACACGCTATCTTATAAGTTCGCGACTCTTATAAGACGAATAAGCACAACCAATACTACACTACAAGAAAAAAGTCCATAGACATCGGTTTTTGGCCGATGTCTATGCTGTTTGGCAACCGATGTTGATGTCGGTGATGTCTATTCTAGACATCGGCCATAACCCGATGTCTTTACTAGCTTAGACATCGTTTCTGGAAAAAAAACTGATGTCCATGCATTGTTTTTTTACAAAAAATGTTAGAAATAAATAATTTAATAAATAAATTACACTTATTACAACAGATTAAACATATAATGAGCTATGTTTTTTACCACATAGACATCATATATTTTCTTTTAGGTGATGTAAAATCAGATATTAAACATCGATTTATTCAGTAAAATGCGATGTCTATAGTTGCACATAAACATCAATTATATGCCAAACAAAGTGATGTCTATGTTCAATTTACACTTGAATATGTCTATCTTTGACATCAGTTTTTTTATCAAAAATGATGTACATTAACTTTTTTGACATCAGTTTTTCTTCTTTAAAAGTGATGTATAATTATTTTTGAGATATCAGTATTTATTCATTAAAAGTGATGTACAATTATTTTTTGACATCAGTATTAATTCATTAAAATACGTGTTTGCATCTCAGTATTTCAGCACTATTTTTATTTTTGAAGTTAAATGCTGCAATTGGAAGATCTGAGAATTAATATATATTTGAAATTCTACATTGCCAGTGCAAACTACAAAGATTATTTGATGAAATATTTACAAGATTTTCAGCAAGATCAGATCAACCAAATCAAGAGTCACACTAGTTCCCCCTGTTATGATACAAAGTTGTGCGCACTAGTAAGCTGGTTTTGCAACAACTTTACTTTGATGCTTGAGGACTTTGTAATAGAGCAGCTATATCCAGTCCATGACTCCCACTCCGTTGTAGTCCCTCCACAGTTGATAAAAGTGAGTAATCTGCGGGTTTCACAATAGCTCTTTGTCTCAGAATATGGAGGTGATCTTGATTTGGAAGCAACTTGACATCATAGTTGAAGAGTAAGATTGTTGTTGCACTTACATTGAGGTTTTCGGGAGCAGGGAAGATCTTTCTTTAAGCACCAAGCATCTCTACAAAATAAACTAAGCTAGTTCATGGCGTGCTTATAAAAAACTAGTAGATATCATATCTATAGAAACTTACGAATTGTTATTTGAAGATGACATGCTGGATACAAGATTCCTGTAAAAGATACAAAAGGAATTTAAAGAAATATTGATATTTAGTTTATAGAGTATATGAAGCAGGAAAAAACCTACACATTAGATGGCTGGCAGTTATATTCAGCTGTCCGTGAAAAATTGTTGTAAGATACATCACTGCAGCCAATACAATTATGAAATTTGTGAATACGATAAACATGGAACTTAATAATTATCCATCCTGGCATGTGGTTTCTCTAAATCAAGATGATATATTGAACTGAAAGCTGTGTAAAGAACTAACAAATTTTCTTTGCTGCCAGAAATCCAACTTGGTATCTCTCCAGTCAATGAATTGTGATTCAGATACCTACATTCGATTATAAGTTGGTGTCACACTTCTGAGTACATTATTTTGTAAATTACATAGAGGCTAAAGTAAACAGGTATAGGAAAGAAGATAAATTATGCAAGTCCAGCTATCCGAGTTAGTT
The DNA here is from genome assembly GCF_009905375.1 of Apium graveolens. NCBI lineage: Eukaryota > Viridiplantae > Streptophyta > Magnoliopsida > Apiales > Apiaceae > Apium > Apium graveolens. Next base: position 29,867,888 of record NC_133654.1, on the reverse strand, counting down.
GCATGTGTTCCTGTAAGGTAATAATTTCTTATAAGAAGTATTTGAAACAAATTCACATACATATATTGTATACTAAGGTCGTTTAAGAGCGCCATTAAATCTGGTATTTGGCCAGTCAACCGATTAAAGCTCAGATCTCTGCAAACAAATAAAATAAAACTCAAAATGATAAAATTTTGATATATTTCCTAGCATACATGTTTCTGCAGGTTTTTGCATTCAACATGGCACATCACACGCTACACAAGCATATAAAGCTAATTTTTAGGACCTAACTGTAAAAGTAGAACAATACTTTTGAAAATCCAGAAGTACCCTCATAATTTATAATGTTCTTCTTTATATGCATAGACAGAACAGTGTAACTAAATTATTATAAGGAGAGTCTCTGAATGTGCTAATGAATTCTACATAGTAATACTTAAAAATACAGGTCTCTGTTGTGTGCTTGTATCGACTAATGCATCTGTGAAAACATATATAGTACATTGTAATCCCTCACACGCGCATGCACAGACATACATTGTGAGGAACTCCATTACCAGAAATTAGTACCGGATTGAGCAATAATAAAAGTTAGCTTACAGGGTTTTTAGTTGACCAAGTACTCCAAAGTATTCTGGAAGTGCACCATTGATCAAGCAATTTCTTAATATCCTGCAAAAGAAAGAAATGTTAACTAATTTTTTCAGGGAAACACATCTGCATCAGACAAAATTTATGTACGACATACAGCACATGCAAGGATTGCATATCTTTTAAATCTGGGATAGTCAAATTTCTTCTGGTCAGATCAGATATCTTCCTATCAATAGAAAGCACAGAAGTAATCAACTGATCTCAAAAGTCCAAACCAAAAATCAACTACAATGATAGAAAGTCATGAAGGTATTAAACATTGGTTAGATATTTGAGCAGTTCTTACAGTTTTATTAGATTTCTCAGACGGGAGATGCTCAATGGAATTGGACCCTCCAGTCCTATTCCCTGCAAGTCCCTGCACAAAATTTTAAGTTTATTGAGAGGTATATGTAACCGTAGTTTCTAGAATATGTACTAACAACCTAGCTAGGTTATCATACAATCACCACACACTAAGGCATCGAAACAATTTAACTAAAGAAATCCATAAATAAATCCGCTAGAACCCCACGATAACGATTAGCCCATAATCGGACACATCATCAGCGTGGGTTCCGATGAAAGCATGGTATAATAAACATAGTCTTTATAATGAATAAATAAAACCAAGTACAAAACAAGAGTAAAGATTTACAAGTAAGAAAACTAGCATTCAAGTTACAACTTAAAACAAAGATTCACAAGTAAAAACAAGATCTTCTTCGTTGAATTGTGCTAATACGGTCTTCTTACGGCTATCCTTGCGCACTGGTACGTCTCTCTTATGAAAACGTTCTTATTTGAATATTTATAGCAGCCCTAATCATTCTGGAAGTATCCCAATTAGAATTGCATTAGAATCAGGATTCAAAACTTTCGCACTGGTGCGACTGCGTGCTAACAAAGCGCGGGCACGCTGTTATTTTGAAACCCTGGCGCGGCCGCGCACTATCACAGCGCAGGCGCGCCATCCTTCTGGGAAAAACTCAGATTTCATCTTTTTCCTTGTTGCTTCGAGCCGGATTTCCACGAGTTTTTATTCCAACACCACCTTGACACCAAATTAGCACCAAAATAATGCTAATTCACCTGATGTAATAACCCCAAAATTTTGAACTTTTTGTAACCCTTATGAATAGTATTTTAGCTGAATGAGAAAACTTTTCATGCCACACTATGTAGGGGTTCTGTTATGGATATTCTGAGATTTTATTAGTACTCTATATGGTATATAAGTGTAGGTAAAGATCGTCAGAATCCAATTCCGAACACTTTGGTTTTTCCTGGAAATCCACTAGATATGGAAAGAATTGAGTAAAAGGTAACAGGATAAAAAGGATTTAAATTAAAGGATTATAAGAGAGGATCATAAAAGGAATATAATATATTGAGAAAGGTTAAGGGAACCTAAGTAATAAGATCCCGAGTATGATCCCTCAAACGATAAACGAAAACGAAAGTTAAGCGAACCGTATAACAGATCAGCGGTCATTAGGCAAACAATTAGGAAGTTAATCAAAGGGATAAGAGAGGATAGTGTCATCCAACCAATAGAAAGAGGACAAAGGAGGGGTGATGACATCACAAAGTGATGCAAGCATGACATAAGAGGGAAGGAAATGTGGTGGAATATTAACCACACAAAATCAAGGGTAAATGGGTAATTGACCTAAAACAAAACAAAACTAATTCAACCAACCAAGCAAATATTCATTTTCATCAAAACAAAAACACAAAATTCTCCTTCATCCTCCCTTTTCTCTCGGCTTTTGCCATTTTCAAAGAAAACAATTTTCAAAATTCAAGTTCAAGGCTTCCTAAATTGGTAAGATAATTCCCTAGTATTCCTTATGTATAGTTATGGCTATTCTATGAGTTTAAGCCTCCAAATCATTCACAATCTTCTTTAAGAAATCAATGAAGAAGACAATGAATAGTGACTTCAAGAATTTTAACTTGATTTTCTTGTTTTTCCTTTAAGATCCAAGCATCCCTAAGTCATCTCAAGACTTCTTAAGGCTTCCTAGCTACTCACACCACTTCAAGGAAGGTATATCATCTCCAAACCCTAGCTTTACTTTGTTAAATAGGATGATTCTAGTTGTTATGGTGATATAGTAGCTTAATGCTTGTTGGTTAAGAATTTGGGTTGGAGTGGTAGTGAAATGGATGGTGAATCTTGTTGTTTTGGTTAAAAGAACTTAAGTATAGTTAAATTCAAGCTTAAGCATAAGTATAAATGTTAATATTGAATTGATTGGGGCTGTTAGGATGTGGTATGGATGGAGTTTGGATTGGGATGTGATTGTGGCTTGATTATGGGTTGAATTGGAAGGGTATAAAATTGGGAAATCGCGTAAATATAGCCGTCGTAATGTCCGATTTACTTTAGACTGCTTTTGTTCATAACATTAGGACCCGAGAACCCCCTGCTAGATTTTGACCATTGCCATGTTTAGATAGTTCATGTTACGTGCTTCGTTTTGATATGTAGTTCGTTTGGTTCCGATGTACGGTTTAGGAGAAACGACCGTTTTAAGTAACGGCGTTTCGCGAACAAAACATTTCCCCTCGCCTTACTTTGAAACATAGGTTAAAGATCTTAAAGGGTTAATTAATGTATGAAACAATTATGTTAAGTATGTTAGGCAGTTGGTAAGACACTCGCGAAGGAATCGCCTTAAAACTCGTAATGGTAAATTATTAAAAATGATGGAGCCGAGGGTACTCGAGCAACTTAAGAGAATCAGTAAGCGCAAAACAAGCGTTAGAGTCTAAGTTAGTTAAAGTATAGATTTACAAGTGACTTTGGTTTAATTCCAACTTACTTGTTGTTTATAGGTTACCAGACTCGTCCCGAGCCTTTTATCACCCCCAGTCGCTCAGGCAAGTTTTCTATCCGTTATACTGTTGTTGTGATGTATACATATGTATATGCATGATCTTGTGATAAATGCATATTTGTTATTAGCAAATTCTTGCGATATATTGTAGCATGTGATATGGTATATATGCATGCCTGATTTATATTCTTAGTTTATATATCTGTTAGTTCAAATGCTTATAGTTGCATAATACCTATGCTAGAGATAAGCGGTATTTGAGTTTACCCTTAGTAAAGGGGATAAAAGGTGAACATATTTCTAAACCGGGAGTCGATGTTCCTGAGTATAATATATATATATTTTTATATATATACGGTCATAGTTTTCAAAACTATTAATCGAATAAGGTTTATTCGATAACTTTATCTTTATTTTATTAATGAATATTATCTTGAATATTTATTCGAGGACTTATGACTCCTTTATATTATTTATTGAATATTACTTGAATATTCATTTGAGGATGTATGGCTCAGTTATTTTATTTAATGAATATTATTTATAATATTCATTCGAGGTATTATGACTCCGCTTATTATTTAATAATATTCTTTAATTTATTAAAGAATAATGTTTCGATAATCAAACTTATTTTCGATTATTCAAATAAAGATAGTACTTTTGTATAAAGTATATCTTTGATTATTTAATTTTCATTCAAGTAAGAGTTTTAAAACTTCTACTTCAATTATTTTATAAAGATTTTTTTTATGGGAATATTATTTAAATAATAATATTCAGTTATTTCTTTTATATTGAGACTGATTTACTTCATTAAATCAGCATCATTCCAAACACTCTTTAAAGTGTTTTCCAGTCTTTAAAATGATTTTCAAAAGTTAGAGCGGATCCCAAAACTCATTTTTATATTTAAGATCTTCCTTTTAAAAAAAAGGGGATTTAAATACTCGCTCAAAACCTGAGGGATCCGGCTCTGTGGTGTGTTTTATATTCGCAACAAGGTTGCTATCTCGATAAAAGAATTTTGATTACTTACCCAACACTCGGGAAGTAAAATTCTTGGAACAAGTTAATCCATTAACAGGCATCGCCTGGGAAATATCGGTGAGTTTTCCTTTCCAACTAGATACGACTTCTTGATGGAGCCGTATCAACAAGTTCTACTTGGGGAAAGTGGGGACGAGCTTTACGTTTCAGAGTCATGGATTTCATCTGAACTAGGAGTGGCGTAAGTGGCCGAGTAGCGCCGGCCCAGACTTATTATATTGGCCCAAATGGCCTGGAAGTTCCGCTAAGGCGGTCCATTCCTTAGGAGTTCAGTGTTCGGTTGACAAGTAAATCCGACAGGTTCTCCTCTACATGTAGAAAATGGTGGGGTTGTACTACTACGACTGATCATCGTAAGTGGTCTTCCTGGCGCGGCAAACTCCCGTAATGAGTTCATCATCCAATTGGATATTTCTGCAACACTACCCAGAGCACTTCGATAGAAAGGCTACGGTTGGGCAATTGTTGAGTGTTGGCAGGGTCAAGTTTTCAAAATGATGTTTGCATCAAATGAAGTATCTCATAACTTCATTTTATTTTGATGATATTTTAAAGATTGATTCTATACAAGTTTTGTCTTGTAGCTTAATCTATGGGATGAACTATTTATACATTGAACGGTAGTAGTTCAAGTAGTATTTGGAAAAGATATAAGTATATTGGAGTATCTTGTAACTTCATCTTTTAAACTTATATCTAGTTAATGATTGTCTTATGAATGACAAAGATTTTCAGAAAAACGTTGAGACAAGGTTAGATATATGAGATCACCTTGCAACGATATTTTTATACAGTTATACACTGGAACTCTGTGTATATTATGCATGGAAGAGGACTTCCAATATTTTGAAAAGTATATATGTATATATATATACTGAATATTTTGCGACTTCATCGCATTAAGATATCAACTTGGTTCATTTCTTTTGACCAAGACTTTCATGAGTACTATGAGAAGGCTCATATATTGTTAATCATTATACATATTATTTTGGTGGGCTTGCTGCTCACCCTTGCTTTCTTCTTTCATCACACAACAACAGATAGAAAAGATGAACAGGACCAAGCTCCCGATTCGCGAGCGGATAGGAAACGTTCCGCAGTTTCCTATAGGCGTTGATGTCGCTGTAGCTGAGGTAGGAACTACCAATAGGCTAGGCTTTCAACTTTCGATGTACCAGATTTATGTATATTTATGAATTGTAATAATGGAAAAGAAAATGTAACTTTATTCAGAAAACCTTTTAAGGTGTACTGGCAGATAATTGTGAAATAAAATGACTTGTGATTATTTTTGGATGTTCATCTCTGAGACTATAACTTGTGGTGTGTGTGTTTATTGTGGGGTCACATTACAGAGTAGTTGATTAATTATTAAGATTGGGTGTTATTAAGGGAAATGGAACTCGTGACAACCCGGATCCCCGACCCCGGATTTGGGGGTGTTACACCTGATTACCTAGATATTGCCTGAAATGCAAAAACACTAGAAAATACATTAAAACACTTAACAACTTGAGTACAAATGCATCAATTCAAAGCTTATTAGAGCATAATAAAGTGTCATAAATGCCACTCAAAATACCCCCAAACTTGAATCGATGCTTGTCCTCAAGCATAAACAGACTCAAAGAACAAGAAACAAAAATGCATGGATGCAACTATATGAATGCAACGATCCCAATAGAATAACTCAACCACTCAACAAGCAACATATCAACAATTGCAGCTACTCACATAAAGATCAATTAAATCATACAAATCAACTTACAAATTAGAGACGTGCGTGTGTACATATGCTTACAGATATACTATCGCAACTAGATCGACAATCATGACTCACTACTTATCAAAAAAATCACAAGTTTATAAATTAAATAAAAGCTAGACTCAAAATAATTTATAACACTTCGATTCTATATTGGAGTTTTATACGGATTCATGCTTTTATTCACAACAAAACAACACAAGTATGCTTATTTGATCGTGCAATAAGTGAGGTCCACAAAAGACTTATACAATAGTACCCATGTAGCGAGTGTTAGGTTAGCGGATCCCAGACTATAAAAGCCTTAGGTCACTAGGCACAAAGTCCCCTAAGAACTTAATGACTCGATTACTAAAGAGCCCACTCGTGATCAATTATACATAACACTTATTCTCTTTTTTCTTCTTCCTTTTTTTTCTTTTTTTTCCAACGAATTTCTGAATGAGTACGTTTCGCTCCATATCATTCAACCCTAGACTACTCATATAAATATGAGCCGGCTACTAGCCATTTGACACATAGCCACACAACTAACAATGAAATCCAATTTTCTCCAATTTTAAATATCCATGTCTTTTATTATTAAGAGAATATCCTAAATTCTAAATATAAACAAGCGATTACACCTTGACAAACCAACAAACCATGACTATGATCTAGCACTCTAGCAACCTATAAGACTTAGTGAAATACAAGTGTCTCTAGCATGCAAATCAACTTAATATGACTTAACATTTCTAAACACGACATCACTACACTAGCATCAATATCACAAGTCAACTGGAAAAATTATCTAAGGGACTATATTATAATGCAAATGCATGAAACTATATGAACAAAATAACATAGAACTATAAAAAATAAAAAAATAAAAAAAAACTATATGGAAAAATATGCAAACTATATGAACTAAACTATCATGAACATGCAACTATATGAGACCCACACAAAAACATATTCCTTCAACTACTACCCCCAAACTTAAAATATTCACTGTCCTCAGTGAAGGTAATAGTAAGGAATTCAGGCATACCTAATCAGAATCAGGCTCCTCACCCTCAACGGGTGGAGTGTCAGGTGTGTCTGGAGGTGGATACACGGAATCCTTACCAAAAACTGGCCACTGGATATCAACACCGGTGGCTCTAAAAGCTGTCCCAAGTGCCTGGGTAAGATCACGTGCGAACCTGTTATGGATCTCATGCATTGCATCCATCCTCCGTGCTAGACGCCTGTACTGCGTCATGCTCATGCCAGCTCCCATATCAGCTCCTTCCTCCTCCTCATATGCCTGCTGCGATGGCCCTGCCTCATCTCCTAGCTGAGATCTCCATACAGTCCTACTCGCCTGAGTGGCCCCAGCAGCTGACCTCCCACCAGGTAAGTGGTCAAAAGTATAACCAAGCCCCTTCAGATCGGGCTTGCCTCCATCCCATTCTTGTATCGTAGCCTAAGTAGTGCTGTCAATAGGAGCACTCGGGTTCTGCAACTGCTCGTGTGCGGCCAATGAACACCAACTGCCACACACAACTTCGTCACCATGGACGCATATGGAATAGACCCCATAGTACTCTCCCTCAAGAAATTCAGAATTCCCTAATAAATCACCATCCCCAAATCTATATAATCGCCCTGAAGAATGCCCCATAACAACCATGCACGCTCCATAGTAATCTCATGCACATGCGAAGATGGCATGATGTTAGCACAAATAAAAGCGTTCCATGCACGGGAAAACCTGTTCATTCCGGAAGCCGGTAACGTAGAATACTTGGTCGTGCCCCTCTTAATCTTCCAGTGAGTATCGGGCCAGCACAGAGTAGAAACAATAAGGTTCAGATCAAAATCCTCCGGAGTCTTATCGTTCCAGGTGTCCTGCCCGGGCTTCCTCCCGGATGCTCAATCACAGTCCTGATAGCCTCTGCACTATACTCCACCGTCCTTCCTCGAACCACCGTGAAATCATTCTTCTCGGCCTTGGCGTTCACATAGAACTCGTGAACAACACTCATGGGCACAATAGCGGGTGCCTCGTAAATAGAAACCCAGCCCATCTCAAGAATCATCTCCAACAGTTGACCATCCTTCCCTGATGGCATAAAACCTCATTCCTTGATGATTGGCTTTGAAAGAAGCCTAGTATACTCCACTTCAGCCTCAGGAGTAGAGAACCTTGACCTTACACCACTCATACTTGATGAATCGGTGGTGCTGCTGTCGACTTGTGTTCTTTGTCTCTTGGGTGCCATTAGGAGTGAGTAGAGAGAATAAGAGTTGTGTTTGAGAGAGAACTTGTGAATTGGTGAAGAAGTTTGTGTATGAGGTGTATGTATATATAGGTGGTGAAAAGAGAATTATATATAGAATATAAGTGGGATTTGATTATGGGCATAATGGGAGTAATGGGTTTGATTTGGAGAGGGAATTATGGGATGTGAGGGAGTAAAATTCGGTTGGGAATTAATTTTGGAACAAAATTCCCTTTTTCCCCCTTAACTGCCTTTTATTTTTTTTTGAGCCGGGACACGGCGCGACCGCACGGTGAGACAGCGCGGGCGCACGCTACTTCTGCCAAATCGGCGCGGCCGCGCGCTGTAACAGCGCGGGCGCGCCATATTTCTGTGAAATCAGCGCGGCTACGCACTAGGACAGCGCGGGCGCGCCAAGCTTCTGAAGTGAACCCTGATTTTTTTTCTTTTTCTGATTTTTTTATGATTTTCTCCTTTCTTCTTGCTTCCTCTACATAATAATATATAACAAACTTGGGTTGCCTCCCAAGAAGCGCTTCTTTTACGTCTCTAGCTCGACGTAGAACCTTGAGTTCAAACGGACAATAGAACGGCACTAACCACCTCACGGTTTTTTATGTCACCATAGTAATGCTTCAACCTCTGACCATTTACCTTAAATGCCTGGCCCGAATCATTCTCAAAAATTTCTCTTGCTCCATGTGGAAACACAGTTTTAATTATAAAGGGCCCTGACCACCTTGACTTCAACTTCCTAGGAAAAAGACGGAGATGAGAGTTGAACAATAGAACTTGTTGCCCCGACACAAATGATTTGAGTACTAGACCTCGATCGTGCCACCTCTTGACTTTTTTCTTGTACAATTTATTGTTTTCATAAGCTTGAAGTCGAAACTCATCGAGTTCATTCAATTGAAGCATCCTCATCTTTTCAGCCGCATCCAAGTCAAGATTCAATTTCTTCAAAGCCCAATATGCCTTATACTCGAGCTCCACAGGCAAATGACACCCCTTACCGTAAACTAACTGAAATGGTGACATTCCTAATGGAGTCTTATATACTGTTCTATATGCCCCAAACAGCTTCATCAAGCTTCAAAGACCAATCTTTCCTTGACAGGCACACAACTTTCTCTAAAATGCGCTTGATCTCTCTGTTAGACACCTCAGCTTGGCCATTTGTCTGAGGATGATAAGCCGTGGCAATGCGATGATTCACATTATACCTTCTCATCATAGCAGTAAACTTGAGATTGCAAAAATGCGACCCCTCATCACTGATTATGACTCTTGGAGTTCCAAACCTTGTGAATATCTGCTTATGAAGAAAATTAAGCACCACTTTCGCATCATTTTTTGGCAACGCTTTAACTTCCACCCATTTCGACACATAATCAACCGCCAACAAGATATACTGATTGTTACAAGATGAGACAAATGGCCCCATGAAGTCAATTTCCCAAACATCGAACACTTCAACCTCGAGAAGCACATTAAGAGGCATCTCATCCCTTTTGGACATATTACCCACACGTTGACATCGATCACATTTCAAGACGAACTGGTGAGCATATTTAAATAATGTCGTCCAAAAGAATCCTGCTTGAAGAACACGAGCTGCTGTCTTTTCTCCACCATAATGTCCTCCATAAGCCGTTGAGTGGCAATCTCTCAAGATCCCCCCAGTTTCGTTGTAAGGAATATATCTCCTGATGATTTGGTCAGCTCCTTGTCAAAAAAGAAATGGCTCATCCCATATATACCACTTTAATTCATGTAGAAACTTCTTCCGTTGAGCAGAAGATAAATCGGGAGGCATGATATTACTCACCAGGTAGTTCACAATGTCTACAAACCACGGTTCTTCTTCTTGCACTCCAAACAACTGCTCGTCGGGAAAAGACTCATTTATCAATGTTTTATCCAATGAAGTAGCATTAGGATTTTCTAAGCGCGAGAGATGATCAACGACTTGATTTTTAGTCCCCTTTATGTCCTTGATCTCTAGTTCAAATTCTTGAAGCAAAAGAACCCTTTTAATCAATCTAGGCTTCGAGTCCTTCTTTGAGATGAGATATCGAATTGCAGCATGATTAGTGAAAACTGTCACCTTAGTCCCAAGTAGATAAGATCAAAATTTCTCAAAACCATAGACAATAGCCAAAAGCTCTTTCTCCGTAGTAGTATAATTTAGTTGAGCACCATTAAGAGTCTTACAAGCATAGTAGACCACATGGAATATGTTGTTTTTCCTCTGTCCAAGAACTGCTCCAACTGCATAGTCACTTGCATCGCACATCATCTCAAAAGGTTCATTCCAATCAGGTGCAGTTATGAACGGTGCCGTGATTAAACTCTTCTTCAAAGTCTCAAAAGATGCAAGACACTCGTTATCAAACTTGAAAGGGACATCGTTCTCTAGCAAACTGCACAATGGCTTTGAAATCTTAGAGAAGTCTTTGATGAAACGCCTATAGAAACCCGCATGACCAAGAAAACTGCGAATTCCCTTAACAGAAATAGGTGGAGGAAAATTCTCAATGACCCCCACCTTGGCCTTGTCCACCTCTAGACCTTTACTAGAAACCTTGTGCCCGAGAATAATGCCCTGACGCTCCATAAAGTGACATTTCTCCCAATTGAGAACCAAATTGGTCTCAACACACCTTTTGAGAATGTGTCCAACATTTTGCAAGCATTCATCAAAAGAATCGCCAAATACAGAAAAGTCGTCCATGAACACCTCCACATTCTGGCCAATCATATCAGAAAGATGGCCATCATACATCTCTGAAATATGGCTGGTGCACCACACTGACCAAAAGAAATGCGTCTGAAAGCGAAAGTACCAAATGGACAAGTGAATATAGTTTTCTCCTGATCTTCTGGAGCGATACAAATCTGATTGTAACCCGAATAGCCATCCGGAAGACAATAGTAATTATGCCCGGCCAATCTATCAAGCATCTGATCAATGAAAGGAAGAGGGAAGTGATCCTTCCTTGTAGCCTTGTTCAGCTTCCTATAGTCCATGCATACTCTCCACCCCGTGACTGTTCTAGTAGGAATGAGCTCATTCTTCTCATTTGCTACCACAGTAATACCACCTTTCTTTGGCACACATTGAATCGGGCTTACCCAAGAACTGTCTGAAATAGAATAGACGATTCCTGCATCTAGCCACTTAAAAATTTCCTTCTTCACTACTTCCTTCATGATTGGATTAAGGCGTCTTTGCTGCTCGACCGTAGGCTTCCTACCTTCCTCTAGTAGAATTTTATGCATGCAATAAGAAGGGCTGATTCCCTTTATATCTGCTATAGTCCAGCCAATTGTCGATTTGAACTCTCTCGGAAACCTCAGAAGATTTTCCTCATCACTACCTGAAAGGTCAGATACAATAATAACATGCAAAGTAGATGCATCACCTAAAAACGCATACCTCAAATGCTCAGGTAAAGGCTTAAGCTCAAGAGTGGGAGCTTCCTCAATAGATGGCTTGAGGCTTTTAGGGGCTTTGTTCAATTCCTCCATTCAAGATATTCAAAAGGCATATCTATCTTCCTCTTCCAGGGAGAAGCATTCAAATACTGCAATTGTTCTTCACCTTCGTCATCTTCACTATCTGAATTTCCCAATAAGGCTTTCTCTTAGGCATCGGACCTTAGCAATTGATCAAGTTTCGAAGTAACCACATAATCAACCAATTCCACCTTTAGGCACTCCTCATTTTCCGTATGGAATTTTATAGCATTGAACATATTAAAAGTTACATCCTGATCCAGTACTCGCATTGTAAGCTCACCCTTCTGCACATCTATCAAGGTTCGGCCAGTTGCCAAGAAAGGTCTTCCCAAGATTATGGGAATCTTCTTATCCTCCTCGAAATTAAGAATTACGAAATCAGCAAGGAAGATGAGTTTATCAACCTTGACCAAGACATCATCTACAATACCTCGTGGATATGTAATAGAACGGTCGGCTAACTACAAGGTCATATAAGTCGGTTTTGGATCATGTAAGTCTAACTGCTTGAAGATTGATAATGTCATAAGATTGATTCTAGCTCCCAAGTCACATAAGCATCAGTCAAAAGACACTTTTCCAATAGTACACGGAATAGTGAAGCTTCCTGGATCCTTAAGCTTCGAAGGCAACTTCTATTGCAGCACATCACTGCATTCCTCCATAAGAGCGACTATCTCTAAATCATCTAGCTTCACTTTATGAGAGAGAATACCTTTCATAAACTTTGCATAACTAGGCATCTGCTCAAGAGCCTCAGCTAAAGGTATGTTGATATGAAGTTTCTTGAACACCTCCAGAAACTTCTCAAATTGCTTGTCCAGCTTTCTCTTTTGCAGCCTCTTAGAAAAAGGCGGTAGAGGATAGATCTGTTTCCCCCCTATATTACCCTCATGAGGAGTGTGCTCAACAGTAGTCTTCCTTGGTTCCACTTCTACTTCCTATTACTCTACTTCTTTCTCAACCTCCGCTTCTTCAATCAACACTTGAGTTTGATCGGAATTCGCAACCTTTCCAGACCTTAAAGTGATTGCCTTTACCTACTCCTTAGCTTCCCTCTTTCCTGGAACTTCAGTGTCACTAGATAGTGTACCAGGCTGACGATTAAGCAAGGCATTGACAATTTTCCCAATTTGTTTTTCCAAGGTCCTGATAGAAATGGCTTGACTCTTGCACATAAGTTTCAACTCCTCTAATTCAGATTTTTCATTGGCTTGTTATAGCTGGAGTTGTTATCTTGGTGCATATTGCAGTTACTGAAAACCAGGGGGGTTGTACTGCTTCGCTGGATACTGCTAATAAGGCTGTTGAACCGCATTCTGAGTGTTGCTCCAACTGAAATTAGGAAGATTGCGGTTGTTGGGATGATAAGTGGCTGGCACAGGTTGCTGCGAACGCTGAAAGTTGCTCACGAACTGAGCTGATTCACTAGAAATTGCACAATGATCAGTCTCGTGGGCACCAACACAAAGCTCACAGACACTAGTGATTTGATTAACTTCATAATTAGCCAAAGTGTCCACCTTCATCAGTCAAAGCCTTAAGTTGGGCACCTATAGCAGTTGCTGCATCCAAATCCAGAATTCCTGCTACCTTTCCCTGAGTCAGTCTCTGGGAAGGATTCTGGTACTCATTAGCAGCCATCAGTTCAATAAGTTCATAAGCTTTATCGTAGCTTTTAGCCCACAAGGCTCCTCCTGATGCTACATCAAGCATGAGTCTAGAATTAGCACCCAATCCATTGTAAAAACAGTTACTAATCATCCAATCAGGCATGCCATGGTGTGGACACTTCCATAGCATCTCCTTATATCGATCCCAAGCCTCACACAGAGATTCTCCAGTTTGCTGAGCAAACTGAGTAAGAGCATTCCTGATTGCAGCAGTCTTCGCCATAGGGAAGAATTTAGTGAGAAACTTTTGAGCAAGATCTTTCCAAGTGGTGATAGACCCTGCTGGTAGAGAATGTAACCAGCACTTAGCCTTGTCCCTCAGAGAGAATGAAAGAGTCACAGCTTGATAGCATCTACAGTTACATCATTAAATTTGAACGTATCGCAGATCTCGATGAAATCCCTGATGTGCATGTTGGGGTCTTCAGTAGGAGAACCCCCAAACTGAACTGAGTTCTGTATCATCTAAATCGTGCTTGACTTGATCTCAAAAGTATTAGCCCTGATGGCTGGCCTGATGATGCTTGAATGAATGTCATTAATCTTAGGCTGAGAATAGTCCATCAAAGCCTTAGGATTTTCTGCTTGATCACCCATCTCTACTAAAGCTGGTTCCTCGACTTTTTCTTCTTCTTCTTCTACCTTCTTTTCTTCCTCAAAAACTTCCCTTCGAACCACCACAAGTTCTTCCTCGGCTTTATCCAGTGTTCTCTTACGAGTACGCGAAATACACCCTCACTAGAGTACCTGAAATAAGATAAGGAACAAATAAGTAACAATGTCCGAGTCAATGAACTTTAACGACCACTGATGGAAAGCACATAAACTATAAATTAACACTACAGTCCCTGGCAGTGGCGCCAAAAACTTGTTAGTCGCTAAACACGCGCTAATAATTCACGTAAGTATACGCGTTCGCAAGTAATATAGAATTATTTCTAGTTCGTTCCCATAGAGACTGGCATTGGTTAACTATTTAATTCATGTACATAAGTAACAATGTATGGTTATTGTTCAATGCTAAGACGATAACAATTTGGGTTATTTATAACTAAGAATTAAGCTAACAATTATAACTAAGGGAATAAGAATGGTTGAATTAATACATATGATAAACATGAGATTCTAACTTCATAAAATACTTCATTCAATAGCCTTATTGTTCTTAACCTTAACATGCAATGGTGATGATACTAATCAGACAACACGAAACTGATAAACGCTAACTTTCGTTGCACGAGTACCATACTACCAGACATCCACAAAAGAGATAGAAGCTGAATAGATACCAATTATATTGAGATCCTATATGTCTATAGAATTTGACAACATAACGGTTTAAGTACAAGTTATCTATCGTGATTACACAGGGCAAGTAAGATGGGTAAAATTACCTACGAATCATGCATAACAATAATACATGAACCCATGCTAGCATGACAAGTTCTGAATCTTTAATTCACTGTCGCTTCATTAAGAATTAACATGCTATCTTATAAGTTCATGACTCTTATAAGACGGATAAGCACAACCAATACTAGGTTATTATACAATCACCACACACTAAGGCATCAAAACAATTTAACTAAAGAAATCTATAAATAAATCCGCTAGAACCCCACGATAACGATTAGCCCATAATTGGACTCATCATCAGCGTGGGTTCCGATGAAAGCATGGTATAACAAACAGAGTCTTTATAACGAATAAATAAATCCAAGTACAAAACAAGAGTAAAGGTTCACAAGTAAGAAAACTAGCATCCAAGTTACAACTTAAAATAAATATTCACAAGTAAAAACAAGATCTTCTTCGTCTTCGTTGAATTGTGCTAATACAGTCTTCTTACGACTCTCCTTGCGCTCTGGTACGTCTCTCTTATGAAAACGTTCTTATTTGAATATTTATAGCAGCCCTAATCATTCTGGAAGTCTCCCAATTAGAATTGCATTAGAATCAGGATTCAAAACTTCCGCACCGGCGCGGGCGCGCGCTAACACAGCACGGGCGCGCTGTCATTCTGGAATCCTGGCGCGGCCGCGCGCTATCACAGCGCGGGCGCGCCATCCGTTTGGGAAAAACTCAGATTTCATATTTTTCCTTACTGCTTCGAGCCGGCTTTCCACGAGCTTTTATTCCAACACCACCTTGACACCAAATTAGCACCAAAACAATGCTAATTCACCTGATTACCTAGATAATGCCTAAAATGCAAAAACACTAGAAAACACATTAAAACACTTAACAACTTGAGTACAAATGCATCAATTCAAAGCTTATTAGAGCATAATAAAGTGTCATAAATGCCACTCAACAGACTACCCTGTTTATATTCATTAATTAAATACAAATTATACAAAACAAATAAATATATATATATATATATTGCTTAATGAGTTATATTAGAAATGTTGTATGATTTGGTAATATCTTGTATAAAAATAATACACATTGATAAACAATAAATTTGTATTTGATATACGTTAGACATTGTACAACATTTACAAATAAGAAAACAACTAAAAGCAACTCCATAACCTCAATGCTTTTTCACTATAAATAATATAAATAAATGATCTCCTAATTATTTAGAAGCCAAAATCAAAAAATTTCTCCGAAAATTCTCCTTAAACTCACTCTCTATTTATCTTTTTACTCATTAAAGTCATTTATGTTAAATAGACGTGTAAGAAAAAATATAATATAATAATAATTGAGGAGGGGGTATTCACTTCTAAAGGTGAGGAAGCATTCGAAACTCCTAATATTATAGAGAGAGACAATGAACTTGTTGGAGAGAAATTTTATCTCCATTTCTTCAAAATTTGACTTAAGAGCCTATATAAGGATAATGTTGGAGTTACTCTAAGAACATTATAATTACATGATGCATAAAAAAACTCTAGAAAATGACACGTGACTCGCACGGGTTATTATGCTAGTATTTAGATTAAAACACATATCACTTATGATTATCTTATAAATTAGTATAAAAATTTTACTTTTTTTTTCTAAATCAAATTTTGCTATTTTTATTTATGCACACCTTAAAAATGTAAAATTATGTCATTTTTATGTAATAATCTCTTTTTAATTGTAACACCCCCAAATCCGGGGTCGGGGATCCGGGTTATCACGAGTTCCATTTCCCTTAATAACACACAATCTTAATAAATAATCAACTACTCTGTACTGTGACCCCACAATAAACACACACACCACAAGTTATAGTCTCAGAGATGAACACTCAAAAATAACACAAGTCCTTATATTCCACAATTATAAACCGTTACACCTTAAAAAGGTTCTGAATAAATTTACATATTCCTTGCCATTATTACAATTCATATTATACATAAGTCTGGTTCAACAATAGTTGAAAACCTAGCCTATTGGTAGCTCCTACCTCAGCTACGGCGGCATCAACGCTTCCAGAAGACTGCGGAACATTTTCTAACCGCTTGCGAATCGGGAGCTTGGTCCTGTTCATCTTTTCTATCTGTTGTTGTGTGATGAAAGAAGAAAGCAAGGGTGAGCAGCAAGCCTATCAAAATAATATGTATAATGATTAAAAATATATGAGCATTCTCATAGTACTCATGAAAGTCTTGGTCAAAAGAAATGAACCAAGTTTGATATCTTAATGCGATGAAGTCGCAAAATATTCAGTATATATACATATATACTTTTCAAAATCTTGGAAGTCCTCTTCCATGCATAATATACACAGAGTTCCAGTTTATAACTGTATAAAAATATCGTTGCAAGGTGATCTCATATATCTACCCTTGTCTCAACGTTTTTCTGAAAATCTTTGATATGCATAAGATAATCATTAACTAGATATAAGTTGAAAATATGAAGTTACAAGATACCCCAATATACTTATATCTTTTCCAAATATTACTTGAACTACCACCGTTCAAGTTATAATCAGTTCAAAAGTTCATCACATAGATGAGACTACAAGACAAGATTTGAATAGATTCAATCTTTGAATATCATTATAAATAATGAAGTTACGAGATACTTCATTAAATCCTGATATATATATACACCTATATATATACATTTCATACACTCCTTGAAAACCTCTGTTATGAAAATTATAAACAGAGTTGCAATATCCAATGAATTTGGAAAGGAGAAAACCTTGGCATAAACCTGATATCTTGCTGATCAGGCAAAGATACCAATAAGTAACCTTTTCTACTAGTAGATGGACGAATTCCCCACTGGTCATCACCCTGGTCGCAATAGGACCTTATTCTGGACTGCCACTCAGCCACTTACGCATTTGATGGAATCCCACTGAGCCACTTACACTATCATGGACGCCCACTGAGCCCAAGTTGCTTATGCCGACTCGATAGATGGACTTACTTCCCGAACGTTGGGTAAGTAATCAATTCATTTACCAAAACAGCAACCTCGTTGCGAATATAAAATACACCACATAGCCGGATCCCTCAGGTTTTGAGCGAGTATTTAAATCCCCTTTAAAAGGAAGATCTTAAATATAAAAATGAGTTTTGGGATCCGCTCTAACTTTTAAAAATCATTTTGAAGACTCGAAAACACTTTAAAGAGTGTTTGGAGTAATGCTGATTTAATGAAGTAAATCAGTCCCAATATATTTAGAAAATGTCTGAATATTATTATTTAAATAATAATCCCATAAAGAATAATCTTTATACAAATAATTGAAGTAGAAGTTGTAAGACTTATACTTGAAATGAGTATTAAATAACCAAAGACATACTTATACGAAAGTACTATCTTTATTTGAATAATCAAAAATAAGTTGGATTATCGAAACATTATTCTTTAATAAAATAAA
This sequence comes from Apium graveolens, assembly GCF_009905375.1. Taxonomy (NCBI): domain Eukaryota; kingdom Viridiplantae; phylum Streptophyta; class Magnoliopsida; order Apiales; family Apiaceae; genus Apium; species Apium graveolens. The sequence continues at coordinate 29,849,319 of NC_133654.1, read as the reverse complement.
GAATATTATTAAATAACAAGCGGAGTCATAATACCTCGAATGAATATTATAAATAATATTCATTAAATAAAATAACGGAGTCATACATCCTCAAATGAATATTCAATTAATAATCATTAATAATATAACTGAGTCATAAGCCCTCGAATGAATATTCGAAATAATATTCAATAATAAAATAAAGGAGTCATAAGTCCTCGGATGAATATTCGAAATAATATTCAATAATAAAATAAAGTTAAAGTTATCGAATAAACCTTATTCGATTAATAGTTTTGAAAACTATAACCATATATATATAAAAATATATATATATTATACTCGGGAACATCGACTCCCGGTTTAGAAATATGTTCACCTTTTGATCCCCTATACTAAGGGTAAACTCAATACCGCTTATCTCTAGCATAAGTATTATGCAACTGTAAGCATTTTAACCAACAGATATATAATCCACGAATATGAAACAGGCATGCATATATACCATATCACATGCTACAATATATCGCAAGAACTTGCTAATAACAAATATGCATTTATCGCAAGATCATGCATATACACATATACATCACAACAACAGTATAACGGGTAGAAAACTTGCCTGAGCGACTGGGGGTTACAATGGCTCGGGACGAGTCTGGTAACCTATAAACAACAAGTAAGTTGGAATTAAACCAAAGTCACTTGTAAATCTATACATTAACCAACTTAGACTCTAACGCTCGCTTTGCGCTTACTGATTCTCTTAAGTCACTCGAGTACCCTCGGCTCCACCATTTTTAATAATTTAACCATTATGAGTTTTAAGGCGATTCCTTCGCGAGTGTCTTACCAACTGCCTATTACACCTTACATAAATGTTTCATACTTCAATTAGTCCTTTAAGGTTTTTAACCTATGTTTCAAAGTAAGGCGAGGGGTAAGGGTTCGTTCGCGAAACGTCGTTACTTAAAACGGCCGTTTCTCCTAAACCATTCATCGGAATCCAACGAACCACATATCAAAACGAAGCTCGTAACATGAACTATCTAAAAATGGCAATGGTCAAAACCTAGAAGTGAGTTAAAGGGTTCTGATGTTAAGAACAAAAACAGTCTACGGTAAATCGGGCATTATGACGGCTATGTTTACGCGATTACCCAATTTTAAACCACTCCAAATCATCTCACAATCAACCCACAATCACAACCCAATCAAAACTCCATCCATACTTTATCATAAAAGAACCAACAACTCAACATTAACAATTTATACTATTCTTTATCATGAATTTAAACTACACTTAAGTTCATTAATCAACAACCAAGATTTACAACTCCAAAAACATCCCAAAACCAACTAATCTCTACATACACAACCATCAAGCCTCTCATGAACTAGAATACTCATATTATGCTCTTAACATTCAATAACAAAGCTTGGTTAAGAGATTATACCTTCCTTAAAGCTTCTTAACACAACACAAGAGCTTTGAATGCCTAAAGAACCTTGATCCTTGCTTGTATAACCTTAAACTTTCATAAAAATTCAAGAAGACTAAAGTTATTTCTTGAAGGTTACTATTCACCATCTTCTTCCTTGATTTATTGGAAGAGATTGTGAAGGAATTAGGAGCTTAAACTTATAGGATATCCATATCTATGTACAAGGAACCTTAGATAATTACCTTGTGATTTAACAATGCTTGGAACTTGATTTTTGGAAATTTCTTCTTTGAAAAAGAAGAAAAGCCGAGAGCAAGCTTGGAAGAAAGAGAGATTTTTGTGTTTTTGCTTTGATTTGATTCTTTGGTTGGTTGTTTTTGATTTGTTTTTGGGTAATTACCTTTCTAACCTTGACTTTGTGTGGTTATAAACCAACCACATCTCCTTCCTCCCTATGTCATGCTTATGTCATCATATGATGTCATCCTCCCCTCTTTGTCCTCTTCTCATCGGTTGGATGACATCATCCCCTCTAATCTCTTTGATTAATTTCCTAATTGTTTGCCTAATGATCGCTGATCTGTTATACGGTTCGCTTAACTTTCGTTTTCGTTTATCATTTGAGGGATCATACCCGGGATCTTATTACTTGGGTTTCCTTAACCTTTCTCAATACATTATAATCCTTTTATGATCCTCTCTTATAATCCTTTAATTTAAATCCTTTTTATCCTGTTACCTTATACTTAATTCTTTCCGTATCTAGTGGATTTCCGGGAAAAATCAAAGTGTTCGGAATTGGATTCTGACGATCTTTACATACACTTATATACCATATAGAGTACTAATAAAATCTCAGAATATCCATAATAGAACCCCTACATAGTGTGGCATGAAAAGTTTTCTCATTCAGCTAAAACACTATTCATAAGGGTTACAAAAAGTTCAAAATTTTGGGGTTATTACATTAATTTTACATCTGAGTCTGAAAAAGTAAATTAAAACACCAAAATTCATAGAACATTCTCTTTTAGTTGTTTTAGTTTTGTGCAATTTGAAATTCAAATTCTGTTTGGAATTGTTATTGCAACAACTGTTGCCTCCCGAAAAGCAGGTAAAAACTATTTGATACATTTTAAAAAGCAGGTGAAGTGCTTTTTCCCAAAAAATTGCTTATAAAGAAAACAAGTTTCCCTACTTTTGAAATAAGTTAATTTTCAATTTCGTGGGAAGCGGTTACTAGTGATTTCAATATCAAATCTCATAAAAACATCATTTTAGTCACATCATAATCAAAAATACGTAATCAAAAAATATTATTAAAAAATTATCTAGATTTTTGAAATAACACATTTCTTAACATCACCGTAATTAGGTAATCATTCCTTATTTAAAGTTCCATACATCATAATCATTATCAGTCCGATACATCACCTTATATAATCTCTGTCGGTTGTTCTTCACTATTTTTTTCTCTTCTCCTTGACCTTACTCTAACTGAGAGTCTCTAGAATACTTATTGTCACATCTCTGCCCAAGCAGCACACACGAGCTTGCATTTAACATTTAATAATAAGCCAATTATATTTTGCTAAAGACTTTAACTATGTGACTCAATTGCGTTGAGAACTATTTATCTTATTAATTGTTGAGTCGTACTATTTTATTCTAGCTTTTAAAAGGGGTTTTATTGAAGATTTAGTTTCAAAAATACTGATATTATCTCTAAAATTATTTTTATGGCTTTATAATTTCAATAAATAATTATAGGAATATATAAAATTTAGAAAATAATATTTTGACAATTATTTACTCCTATATGATTTTCTGATTGTAATTAAGAGTAAATTAGTATTAAATTTCATAATGTTTCAAAAATCACGAAACTCATATTTTCTTAAATTTGGAATATTTCGAGAATTATAAAATTATTTCAGAATTTTTTTGCATTAAATTCACCCGCACGTTTGTTCGTTAAATCATAAAATGCGGGTCTAATGCGCGTTTCAAAAATAGTTTAAAAATTATGAAAATTTTATTTTATTAGTTTTTAAATATTCTGAGAATTTTAAAAGTATTTTGGTAATTTTTCGAGTCAGTTCTACTCGCAACTTGGTTCGATAAATTGTGAAATGCGGGCTTGCAGTCAATATTTAGGACACGTGTCTATTCAGTTGATACGTGTAAAAAATTTATAAAACTGCGATACATGCGTCCTATTTCAGTTAAATCGAAAAACAAACATCAATTTCCTTGCCTCTCATCTCTCTTTCTTTCTCCTCGATTTCTCTCCCTTCCCTCTCCCATTTCTTTTCTCTTCCCCTGTATTGCTCTTGGTTTTGGCAAGTTGTCGTCGTTCTCTTTCTTCTTTTCCGGTGATCTGCTCCGTTACGACCGCCTAGCCTTGGTCTAGTCATGGCTGTCAATTTATATATATACACACACATACGTGTGTGTATACTTCAGTTGGGATTGTTGTTTTGGATTGTCGTGATTTGAAAATTGGTTGCTGTAGTTTTACTGTGCTAATTCGAATTCTTCTTTTTGGGAATTATTCGAATTATTTATTTAATTTTTGGGAAAAATCGATGAACTGTTCTTGATTTTTTTTCGAATTCATTATTCCGAAATATTAATCGGTGGAGTTCGTGTCGGAAACCTGAATTAATTGGGCACCCGCGAATTTTACCGCGGTCGACGATGAGTCTCGACGAGTCGACGGTGGACGGTTATGAATATTTCTGAATCCTACAATTATAAATAAATAAATTTAGTCCGTAAAAAATTATTTTCGAAATGAAAAATAGATAATAATTATTAAAAGTCGTACTGATGTTTGGGTTATGAATTTGGATTGGTTGTTGTTGGTTGCGTCGATTATGTTTCGACGGGTAGTCCGATAAATAGAGGGGACGCTGTCCGATTTTTTGAAAAATTAACTTCGAAAATACGGGAACGTATCATGTAATTATCGGGAATACTAATTTCAGAATATCATGTTCATAATATAAATCAGTCGTGTATACATATATAAGACACAATTGTATAGTACATATTAAAGTCGTAATTGCATAACTGGAATATAAAATGTGGTTGCTTGGTAGTTATATTTGTATTACTAGAATGTGAAATGTGGTTGCTTGGTAGTGATAATCGTAAACCCTGCTACTTGAATTTTTGTTGTGCATGTCGTATATGTGCATAACGTTTAGATTAACTTAAAGGGTTGTAACCGTCAATATTACAGTATCAAAGGGAGGCCTAGCTAGCCTTTAAACGTGATTTAGTAGCCTTTGTGGCTATCAACGTAAATTAGTAGCCCTTGCGGCTATCAACGTGAATTAGTAGCCTTGGTGACTATCAACATGAATTAGTAGCCCTTGCGCCTATCAACGTGAATTAGTAGCCTTTGTGGCTATCAACGTGAATTGGTAGATTTTTTGGCTATCAATCTGAATTATGAGCCGTTGAGGCAAATAACGTGAAACAATGTGAATTTCTGAATGATACTAGAAGATTGATCGGTCACAACGATAAACGGTGTAGGATGTGTATTCATGTACATGGCTCAAGTATTTCATTATCCTTTAATATGGGTTAAGTATGCTAGAGTAAAAGTTGTGGTGTTTTATGCTCACATAAGTTGCGACTCATATCAAGTGCAAATTCTTTTTCAGGTTATCCTAAAAACTAGCCTCTTGGGTGATATCAGGTTTGAAATAGTAAATACAGGCTTAAGTTACAGGTCAGCCAGCTAATGCTCTAGACTCCCTACTCTTCAGCATTTACATACATACATACATATATACATATATATATATATATATATATATATATTTGTATGGCTATATGTAGCTCAGTACGTTTGGGAAGTTGTTTGTAATTTTGGGTTGAACTTTGTTTGTATAACTTAAGGAAAAATTCGGATTTGTAATAATAATGCATGTGTTTTGGCGTATTTAAGAATTTGGAACGCTCGAATCTATTTAGTGTTGTTTTGAGTATATATGTTCAATTGTATTAAACTATAATAATACATTAAGATATAAGGGTGTCACAGTTATGGCTTCTACCGAAGAAATATATGGATTATCAACGAAATATTGCCTTACAGCAAAGATTATTTCTCCAGTATTGTTTGGTTATCCAACCAACTTCAAATAAAACAATACTTTTAGACATGGTGGCATCATAATTGGATGTTACACATTCCCTCTATCATTTAACATGTCTTTCAGGATCCCTGACTGATTCTGCTGAATTTGTAGGATTAAATTAACCCAATGCTTAACCTTTTTCCATTGTGAAAGATACACACTCGCAATATTTACCACTACACCTGTTTTCGGAGTTCTATCATTCCAAACTATATTTTTCATTCTTTTTAAATTCCCCTAACATACCATACTAATTAGTGATCCTTTGTCTCTTAAACGATCCAACACAAATTTAATCAAAATATTGTTATTCATTGTACTGTCATACATGAATTCGGGACATACAACGCTTCAATATATTTTGACAAAAAAATATATTAATTAGACGATACTTTGTAATCTCCAACTATATATCTATTTGTACCATTTTTGTTTGTAAGTTGTACCTCGAGGGAACACAACTTGCCAGAATCCTCCACATAAATGTTCTGACCTCGGCCGAGATGCTTAGTCACCAAATTCTCTTCTAAATATTGACATTATTGTCATCTTCCCATTTGTTGTGCATAGATTAAATTGCTCCATAAGAACTCTTAACTAAATAAGCGCCATTTAATTCAACATCCAGAGTTTTAACATTATTCAACTTTATTTTTTACCTAGTGGCGTCAAAAAATTTTAAAATTTCTAACGGTATGTTTGAATCTTCTAATTCACCCTAGTATATAGGGGTTAACAAAACCCGACCAACCCGCTAAAACTGACCAAAAACAACCCTTTTTTAGGTCTGATAAGTCGACTCGTTCAAAATCGAAACTTTAACGGGTTAATTTTGAAAAAATAGATTAAATTGGGTTGGGTCAGGATTTAGCTAACTATAACCCGAACTAACAGAGTGATAGCCAAACTCAGTTAAGGTTTTAGCCTAATTATTAACCTCATTTTTATTGGGAATTTACTGTAGTTATTTGATGAATTGTGCATGTCCTTAAAGTCACTGGAGTTCTTTTGTATCTATGTTATAGTCATAACTCATGTGATACTATATTTGCATGAATGTTGTATCTGATTCATTGTTTAGAGTCAATATTTAAATTTATAATTAGGTTTGAGCTTGTGCTTTACACATGCCCCGCTAACTAAAATAATAGCACATAGCTACCTGAAAACTTGAATGAGCACCTAACTAATGCTGGGTTTTGCATTGCTGTTACATACGACGACAAATTTTTACTGAAAAATAACTAAAAAACTATTTGGTAAAATTTAAAAGATACTTTTCTGAAAAGTGTTTTTGACATAAAATATGTTGTTAGAGAAAGTAAAGTCCCCCATATTTTTCGAAAAAGCTGCTTTTCGAAAAATTATTTTTCAGCTTTTGCGGGAATCAGGTGCTGATTTCACCATCAAACCTCATCAAAAACATTATTTTTTATAATTTTTTACATCAAAACATATACATATTAAAAATATTACCAAAGATTTTTTCAACAACATTTTTTTCACCGACACTTTTTCTAACAACATAATAATTTTTAACAGTAATCAGAGACTAAGTAAAAATAATTTTATTTTTCACCGCACAAATATGTAATAGTAGTGTATCACTGTAACTTGCAAGGACCATATATAACTGACCTCTCACTTCCCTCCACTAGTCGTTTGTTAAAAAAGGAAGGGAACATATTATAGAAAAAATATCAGCAATTTATTAGTTTGAATTTTGACATGAAAATAAAATTCAACCCAAACCTATCCGACCCAACCCGACATATTAAATATAGGGTTGGGTTTGATAAATATTTTCGGAATAATAGGTTATATTTTTTGTAAATCGATTATATCGGGTTGGATCATTTTTTACCTGAAAACTACTTGACCCTATCCATGTTCACCCCCTACTGGTGTATATATATCTGGCAACTTTCCCATTTGATAGCTCCGAATAAGACTTGATAAACCCCTTGCACATAGAAAAAATATACGACAAAAGTGAATTTTCCTGTCGAATCTACCGGGACGGTGAATCAGCCAAAAACTTCACCCCAAGAATTATCAGTCCAATACATGACAAGAATGTGAACTTAACGACAATTTGAATCCTGTGTTGACGGAGGAATCTGGTAACAACAAAGATTGAGGTTTCTCGCCGGAACTAAGATCTGTGACGGTGGTTCTTTGCCGGAAACTTAAGCGGTGTGTGGTTGTTTTAGGCTGAGATTGATCAGAGTAAGTGGTGGCTCTCTTATCAGCTCTCAACTTCTTACCCTCTCAATGTGCCTACGTACCCTTTATATAGGGATCAAGCCTGGCGTAGTTCTCGTAGAACAGGAAGTCAAATGAGTTTAGACTTCTTACTCCTAAGCCCAGTAGAAGCCCATCCAATATCCGTCTTCCGCTAGCTTTAGGAATGTCCAACTATGAGGCCCAACCGCGAAGGCCCAAGGCTCGTCCGTAATCGTAGGACTTCACGGATAGTGCATCTCCCTGCGCAAGGATAACACTCCGCTACAGCTATCTCCCTTGATTTACGAACGCGGGTATAGCCACGGTTCACCTCAAGTGCCAGACGCGTCCCAGTCCCCCGAATGAGGATAACCCACCAGATAGCAGGACAGGTGATCCCAAGCTCTTGGGTGCAAAGTGCAGGATGACCCCAAAGTTCTCCAACGAGGACACCCGTTGAATACAAGAACATAGCTCCCAAAGCACACACCAAAATTAACCCCGCATCCCCAACAAGGACACCCGTTGAATACATGGGAAGGCCTTCAATCATCAGGCATACCCCTGGAGGCCTTCAAGCTTTTCACGGACATCCCCCTCCTTGACCGTCTCAAGGAGGGAATTCTTCAAAGAGTACCTGCAACAAATACATTAGTAAAATAACCTCCATTGCTCCTCTCCAGGCAAGCTTTTTCCTGAAGTTACCATTAAAAACACATAGAACAAACACAGGACACGCCCTAGAAGTTGGGACGCGTCCTCACACTCATTAGACTCGCACCGTCTCCCCTAAACCATCATGCACAACATTTCACCTCCTATGACGCGTCCTTGTTAAAGCTGGCGCGTCCTACAGCGTCCATCGTTATGAGATTTCATCTGCCACGCATGACTTCATAAACATTGACGCGTCCTCTCTTGACCATTCACTCTTTAACATATCCCTTCCCAGGTAGGCGCGTCCTGTAGGATTGGACGCGTCCTTCACTTCCACAACGCGATACCGAGTTTGACTGTAATTAACCCGCGTTTGACCCGAGTCAATTCAATGCCAAATTTTGGGTATAACAACTACCCCCCAAATTCCATTTGCAGTTAAAAACAAAATTGGAATTTCTTTCCAAAAAAGTGAAATTTGGCTCACAGGACGCGTCAAAGACAGAAGACGCGCCTTTCCTTCACTCCATATCCGTGGTGTACAGCTGTCGCCCTCATAAGCTGACTATCCTCTATAAATATCTTCCTCCAACCCACAATTGCACCTTATTCTTTCTCTCCGAAAACCACCATTACCGCCGTTCTCAAGCTTTTGGCTCAAAATCCCGACGATTTAGCCTCCCATTACTTGATTTCTCTTGCTCAATCAACTTCCCAACTCAAAAGGTACACAAATCTCCTCTTATTCCTTTATTTGATCAAATCCATTGGTTTGAATAAGCAAGAAACAGTTCATATGCTTCAAGTTTCCATGCACCGTTCTTCATGCTCTTTTTGTATGTATATGTGTATGTATAGGCAAATATAACATATTTAGCTTCCCTGATCTCCCAATTGCATGTTTCTGGGATTTTATCATATTTCCCCCAAATTGCTGACAGTCGATTAACATTCCACCACCACAACCATGTAGGACGCGTCTTCCCATCAAGGCGCGTCTTAGCCGTTTTAACTAAAGTCATATAAGACAACATCTTACTAGGACGCGTATTGCTAGTGAATTTCATACGATAGGTTCTTAGGATGCGTCCTCTAGCATCTTCCTTATGGTTCATTCTCTTGCAGCTGTCAGCCGTTTTTTTTAACATATGGACGTGTCCTCAAATATTTATTCATTATCTTGTAGCTGGAGGACGCGTCTTCCTTCTCACCATTTCATCCATTCAAAGCCCTCAACAAACGCCTTGGAACTTACTCCCCACATCTGATCACTTTTAAACCCGACTTTCCCGAAATCCACAGGACGAACTCCTTCCTTAGAGCAGAAAGACGCGTCTTTGGTTCCCTTAAATCAAAAAACTCAATAATGTCTGATTCCAGCTCCGATTCCATGGACCATGTTCCCATAAGTTCAAGAATGGAAAAGAAGGGAGTCAAAAGGCAAAGAACTCCAATTCTCCATACAAGGGCCGCCATCGAAGATTGGACGGACGATGAAATTATCCCTACTACAAGCCAAAAACCTCAAGGAATGGCTATTTCTGATATGGACGCGTCAAACACATAGGACGCGTCATCTTCTCAGGGCGCGGCTCCTTCTAGGGACGCGTCCCCACACAGTGTAAGTGAGTTCGAAAGAAGGATTCCTGACCCTGAGACATATCCCGTATCTCCTCAAAAGTCTGATCCTCCCCTAGAGCATTGGGAACCTTCAGATGTAGAAATAGATTGTGACTGGGCGAGGCTCGGTACCCTTACTGAAGCAGAAAAGAATGCCAGAAGGAAAAAAGAGGGTAAGCTGGCATGCGTAGCTCTTGATTCTACTGCGTCTGACCTGAAAATCCAATGGCACATGAAATACTACGACATGGAAGGCATCTGGGCGCGCCCTCTTCGAACCATGAGGCCACATATTTTTAACATTGGGAATCAAAGGATACCCCGAATGGTGCTTACTCCAAAGTTGATTTCTCTAGGTGTGGGCGCGCCCTTGCACCCATATATCAAAAAGATCTTGAAGTGGTACGACGTCGCCCCAATACAACTATCTCCAAACTCATATAAGCTAGCTTGGGCTTTGTTCATGATGTACCACAACCTCAGGCTGGGCGCGCCCTCGATGAAGAATTCAGCTTTTTTTACAGCATCAGGAAATCAATTCCCGGGTACCATTTTCTGGTTGTCAACAAATGGTTGAACAACAAGGGATTTAATGAAGGAAAAATTAGCCACGAGAGAGACTGGAAGGAGCCATTTTTCTACATTTACGACGTCAGAAGGATGCGTGTTCGCTTCAACTTGGAACCAAGTAAGCGATTACCAAAGCCTTTCTTCAATCACTGGGCGCGTCCTCTTGATTGGGCGTGTCCTATTTTGTTTACTTTTTTAACAAACTCTTCGTTCCTCTTTTTAACAACTTATAACTATCTTTTGTCTTTAGACAAAAGAGTTCAGAAGTAATTAACAGGAAAAAGGAAAAAGAGAGCAGATAAAGTCCTTCAATATGCAGAAAAGCACTTTAACCTCAAGGACATGATTACAGAAGACAACCTTAAGCTGGTGGGCGCGTTGTCTTCCCGGGTTGGCTCTATCTGCAAGTTTCGTGAATTTCACAACGGCAAACCTGTTCTCACAACCTCAGAAAAAACCAGGGGCCTTAGTGCCGTGGAGGTGATCGAAATCGACATTAGTAAGCAATTCGACTTAGAATAAGGTAAGTTTAAGTGAGGAAGGACGCGTCATTAACTTTGGACGCGTCCACAGCTACAAAAATTAGCTCCCCATTCAAAAAATATTAACTTACATAAGAATCAAAGGTGTTTCATGCACATACATCTGCTAAGGGCGCGTTTTCTTACAGGACGCGTCCCGCTTGTTCTATATTCCTATGGCTCGTGTTTTCATAGCCAACGTTTCTAGGCAGGGTGCGCCATTTTTGTAGGGCGCGTCTTCCTTTGCCTGATACTTACATGCATTACTCGTGTCTTTCATTTTCCTTGTTAGATCTTTACCCATTTATACATTTTGGTTGCCATCTTTTCATGTACCTTCTTACTTTAATCTGCCATGCATGTAGAATTTTATATCACAACATGGGCGCGTCTTGTTCCCTGGACGCGTCTTAATGCATTTAACTAATATCTTTTCTTGTTTATATCACAGATATGGCCTCACTCCCCAAAGGATTCGCAATTGGGGCTTCCAAAAAACTAAGGGCAAGGAAACAGGCTCCTACAAAAGTTGATTCAAAGGCAAAAACCCCAACCCCTATTGCAACTCCTTCTCCTCCTCCCAAGATAATCGACACCACTGTGCTAGACATTCCCGAAAGGGTGGAGGAAGCGCCCTCAAAGCGTCAAAAGACTGTCCCTGATGACCAGTCTTTCGTTCTCAGATACCTGGGCGCGTCCTCGGTTGGTGACTTTTCTGAGGACGAAGTGAGAGGTTGGACCTTCAGGACTGAGCAACAAACAGAGGAGGCTATGGTCAGGGCTGCAGCCGAGCTTCACCTGCATGCCAGGCAGAGTGCTAACATGGCTGCCAGGCTTAGGGTGCGTCTTGCTATTACAGACACTGCAAAGAGCCAGGCCGAAGATAAAGTTAAATCCCTGGAGAGATACATTACCCTGCTTGTCCAAGAGAAAGATGCTGAAATCAGACGCCTGGAGGGGGAGATGACGCGTCTAGAAACAGAAAAAGCCGTTTTGGAAGGCAATATCTCCTCGATAGAGAAGCAAATGGACAGTGTCATCGCCCTGAATTCCACCATGCAGCTGGAGCTTGACACCCTGAATGATGATAGGCTGCATGGATGGACAGAGGAGAAAAAGCTAGTTTACCAGCACGACTTCCAGGCTGGGTTTGAAGAATGGTGCTCTGGGTTCATTGCTAACGACCCAGAGTATACATTCTCAAAGTTTGATGCAGATACCCAGATATGGGTAAATGATTTCAGGGTCAGGGCCGCGGACTCCATCAAGAACAAGAGGATTTTTCTAGGCTTAGAGGAAGAGGACGCGTCCCCTGATCCTGCTCCACTTCAGACTCAGCCTCCCCCTGCAGAAGATCAAGACAAGCCACAAGACGCGCCTCCTACTTAGGACGCGTCCTTTATCTTTTATGTACTTGAACTATTTTAAGGGTGCGGGCCCCTTGAAGCCTTGCAAGTTATAAAGACTATTTTTGAACATTCACTTGCACTTCTTTTTTACTCAAGTAGTCATTTATATGGGCGCGCCTTGTTTTAAGGGCGCGTCACCTTTGACTAATTGTTATTATTTTTCACTCCGTCAAGCAAATATCCACTATGGGCGTGTCCTCTCTAGCTAGACGCGTCTTTGTTTGTTCCGGAAAGTGCATGAGCACGGCACTACGCTGTACTTGTGTGTTTAACCAAGGCACAAGGCACAATGGGGCGCGTCCTAACTGTTTGTCATACCTTAACGTTATCTTTCAGAAATATTTTCTCTCCGGGAGAACGCGTCCTCGGTAGGGACTTGTTTTTGTTTTTGTTTTTTTTTTTAAATTAAGGAAACATTCAATTAAAAGAGCATCAACCAATATTACTTGGGCGCGTCCTTGGAAATAGTACACTTTCTAGTTCCATTTTTACTCAAGTTCTGTTGTTCCTTTTAGCAGCCACTACTTCAGTTAACATCCACGTGGAACTATCAATCAAGACGCGCCTCACCTTTGATCCAAAATACATCATCCTTCAAGCAGGACGTGTCTTTGACAAGCACTTTTTCTTTTTTAATTATGTTGTCAATATTATAGTAACATCCAGTCTAAAGGAGCATCAACCAAGATAACTTGGGCGCGTCCTTAAAAATAGTATATTTTACTTGAGTTTCATTCATATAAAACCCTAACTCAGGGCGCGCCCTACATTTAGGATGCGTCATGAGATTAAGCAAACTGAGCAAATATCCTTTTGGAAAGTTTCAAAATTTTATTTATAATGCGCTCTGATGTCAAAAGTGCACCAGTCCCACGGCTACTATGCTCTGTGGGGAAATTATTTCTAAAAAATGACCCTTCAACTAGTCCCAAGGTAAGTAGTACATGCACTACCCCCCTAGGCTAGGAGGAATTTATTTAATTCTAGCCTATAATCTGGGCATAACCCAAAATGATAAAAGAAATATACAAGGGGCCAAAGCCACGCCTTACTGGTAATACTTTCGGAGATGTTCCGCATTCCAAGCTCGCGAAACTAGCTTCCCGTCCATATCTTCAAGGTGATAAGTCCCCTTCCACAGGATGGACTTTATTCTGTACGGTCCTTCCCAATTAGCCCCAAACACTCCATGTTGGGGGTTCTTTGTATTGGGCATCACTTTCCTAAGTACCAAATCCCCCACCTTCAGCAATTGTCCTTTTACCTTCTTGTTATAATACCTTGCGGCGCGCTGCTGATATGCCGCTAGCCTTAACTGAGAATTTTCCCTCGTCTCCTCTAAGAGATCTAAATGAAGCCTTTGATTAACCTCAGCATCTTCTTTCCCGTAACAATCTCTGCGAAGTGATCATGATCCAACTTCCACGGGGACCATAGCTTCATAGCCGAAAGTCAGCATAAACGGCGTTTCTCCCGTAGTAGATCGCGGCGTAGTGTTGTATGACCACATCACCTTCGGGAGTTCTTCAGGCCAATTCCCTTTACATTCCTCCAGCTTGGTTTTGAGGGTATGCTTTATTATTTTGTTAACAGCTTCTGTTTGTCCATTGCTTTGAGGATGATAGACCGCCACAAACTCCTTCTTGATTTTCAACTCCTCACATAGCTGTCGCAACTCCTTGCTATCAAACTGCTTTCCATTGTCGGAGACAAGCTTGTAAGGGATTCCAAACCTACATACAATTGAGTTGAAAACAAAATCTCTGATTTTCTTTGTGGTGATAGTAGCCAGTGGCATAGCTTCCGCCCATTTAGTAAAGTAATCGACCGCAACCACTGCATATTTGACGTCTCCTTTAGCTTTCGGCAATTCCCCGATAAGATCAATTCCCCACATGGCAAACGGCCACGGGCTTGCCATAGGCATCAAGAGTGTCGCCGGCATAGACGAGTAGTTTGCAAAGTGCTGGCAGCGATCACATGCCTTGATGAAATTTGTAGCATCTTCTCTTATTGTGGGCCAATAATACCCTTGGCGCAAAACTTTCATTGCCAACGAGCTACCCCCCGAGTGATTACCACAGATTCCTTCATGCACCTCTCTTAGGATGTAATTTCCTTCTTCTTCTTCAACACACCTAAGCAGAGGTTGGTTGAACCCTCTCTTGTACAGGACATCGTCGTATATCACGTATCTTGCAGCCTGATAGCGGAGTCGGCGAGCCATAAACTTATCCTCGGGGAGTATTCCCTTGCGAATGTAAGCTAGAATGGGCGTCATCCATGTTTCCTTGGGAGCCTCATCCACTCGCATAGTTTCTACCTCTGGGATACTAGGAATCTCCTGGATTTCAAGGGGGATGGATCCTAACAACACAGTCTCTTGTTGCGACCCCATTTTTGCCAGAGCATCCGCATTACTGTTCTTCTCCCGCGAAACACATTCCAATCTAACTTCTTTGAACATTCCAATCAGGCGCTGTGTACATCTCAAGTATAATTCTGTTCGTGGGCCTCGCGCTTGAAATCCCCCGTTCACCTGATTCACTACCAACTCTGAGTCACTTCTTGCAATTAAGTTCCGCACCCCCATTTCCAAAGCGATTTTCAGGCCATTAATCAGCGCCTCATACTCCGCATCATTATTGGTTGCATAAAACTTGAAATGAATGGCGCTCATCAGATGGTGGCCCTCCGGAGACACAAGTACTATACCCGCACCTGCTCCTCCATTGTTAACCGCCCCATCCACATGCAAGATCCACCAAGGATGCGGAAACTCCTCCAAAGACTCCTCAGAATGAGGCGGATGTAGCATTACCAAAGCTTTATCATCAATTTCAGAATGAAATTCCAACAAGAAATCGGCCAAGGCTTGCCCTTTTATCACTGTTTGAGGTACATATTCCAAATCAAACTGTCCCAACTCCACAGCCCATTTCAACATTCTGCCTGATGACTCTGGTTTGTGCAGGACCTGTCGCAGCGGGTACGCTGTACGAACTTTAACTCTATGGGCTTGAAAATACGGTCGCAATTTTCTTGACGCAAGAATCAGGGCGTAAACCAGTTTCTCCATGCTTGTGTAGCGAGTTTCAGCATCGTGTAACCGCTTGCTCACATAGTACACTGGTGATTGCTGCCCATCTTCTTCTCTTACCAGAACTGCACTGATCGAATATTCAGACACTGCGAGGTACAGTATTAGAGACTCCGCATCCAACGACTTTGACAACATGGGAGGGTTTCCCAGTTGCTCCTTGATTCTTTTGAAAGTATCTTCACATTCTGACGTCCATACAAAGTCTTTCCCAGCTAATTTGATCGTCTTGAAAAAGTCCTTGCATCTATCGGACGACTTGGAAACAAATCGATTTAACGCGGTGAGTCTCCCAGTCAAACTCTACACTTGTTTCACATTGGTGGGTGACTTCATATCCATCAATGCCTTGATCTTTACGGGGTTGGCCTCAATTCCCCTGTGGTTGACAATGAACCCGAGAAACTTGCCCAACTCCACGCCGAACACACATTTTTGCGGATTTAATTTCATACGAAACCTCCTCAGAATGTAAAACATCTCCATCAAATGCTTGATATGGTCACCCGCTTCCTTGGAATTTACCAGCATATCATCCACATACACTTTCATAGTTCTTCCGATTTGATCCTTGAACATCATGTTTACCAACCGCTGGTAGGTCGCGCCAGCGTTGATCAATCCAAACGGCATTCCTATGTAACAGTATAACCCCTTGTCAGTAATGAACAATGTATTTTCTTGATCGGGGCCATACATCGGAATTTGATTGTAACCGGAGTATGCATCCATAAAACTCAGCAACGCATGCCCCGCCGTGGCGTCAACCAACTGATCGATTCTTGGCAATGGGAAGCTATCCTTTGGACAGGCCTTATTGAGATCTGTGAAATCCACACATGTTCTCCACTTCCCATTCGGTTTCTTCACCAATACCGGATTTGCAAGCCATTCGGGGTAGAAAGATTCTTTGATTAGCCCCACCTCCAACAACCGGTCCACTTCTTCTTTTAACGCTATTGCCCTTTCTCCACTTACCGGGCGGCGTTTCTGATGCATGCCCTTACAATTCGGAAGGATATTCAAACGGTGACACATTACTTCTGGGTCGATTCCTATCATATCTGAATGACTCCATGCAAAGACATCAAGATTTGCAATTAGGAAGCGGGCAAAACTTCCTCTCATTTCATCATCCAACTGGGATCCCACTTTCAAAACCCTGCTCGGATCATTTTTATCAACTGGAATAGATATTGTGTCTTCGGCCGGTCCCGTCTTTTCGGCGGGCATAGGGATCCTGGGATCCAAATTAAAATCAAAGTCTCGGGGGTCTTCGACTCCCGCTTTCGCATTTGAGGGCGCGTCCTCGTTTGGAGGAGCATCAACCTCAATTTCATTTAAGGGCGTGTCCTTCATTTGAGGAGCATCCACCTTGAAGTTATTCCCGAGACCTTGCAAAATCTCACTCCTTCCTTCCAACTTTTCCCCGTTAACTTCCTTCTGTATGATCGCCTCGGTATGGTTCACCACCACTTCCTCCACGCTACGGATCCTCGAAACACGCCCCCGCGTCAAAAAAGAGTTCCCAGAGACATTGGTTTCTTCCTTTCCGGGGCTTTCAACGAAATAGTGGGCATGAACCTCTCCACTTGGTTTTGTATGAATATCTTCTACATCTTCAAATGGGAGACCTTTCCCTTCATACCTTCTTCTACGAAATTCTTCGACAGCCTTGTGATAGCAGTCGCGTGACTCATACTGTGACCCTCTAAGACTGCCAACTCCGTTTGGCGTTGGGAACTTTATTATCAAGTGGTGTATCGAGGTTATCACCCTGAACGCTCGCAACCAAGGTCTGCCGACCAGCACATTGTGTGCGGAATCCTGATCTAGCACCTTGAAATCTATCATTTGGGTAACCGACAAAGCTCCTTCCCCTAGCGTGACGGGAAGCCTGACAGAACCCATAACCCTCACTGCTTCCCCAGTAAAGCCGTAGACGTGCGCATCTTCGAAATACATGTCACTATCTGGGAAATCTAGCTTTTTGTAGGTGCTGTAGTATAAGATGTTTGTAGAACTCCCATTATCCAAGAAGACTCGATATATGTTCATTTCCCCAATGAGCATGGTAATCACCAGCGCATCGTTGTGAGGGTGATGCACCCACCTAGATTCTTTTTCCTTGAACGTAATATCAGCGGACTCTCCCTTAAAGACCTTCGGGGGTCTATCTTCCAGGCTGTGGATGTTGGGGAGCGGTGGATATCGCGCTTCTCTCATGTTTTTCTCCAGTGCTCGATTACTATCACCAACAAAAGGGTGTCCTCCGAAGATTGCCCTGATACTTCCAGCCCTCTGAAACTTGACCTCTGCTGTTTTTTCAACATCCTCCGCCCGCGGGGGTTGTTTTTCATCCTTACCCCTGTCATCAAGTCCCCTGCGTTGCTTCACCTTGTCAATCCATTCTCCTGGGTACCCTGCCTTGATCAATTCCTCAATCTCATCCCGCAAGTGACGACACTCATGGGTGTCGTGGCCAGTAGACTCATGATAGTCACAATACTTCTTCTTGTCTCTGCTCTGCCATGAAGTTAGACGGTCGGGCTTCTTGAAGATTCCTCTATCCTTATTTACCTCGAAGATTTGATCAATGGACGCTGCCAGCGGTGTATAATTGTTGATTCTTCTCTCGTAGTTCGATGGTGGGCTCCATTCTCTCCGCGAGCTCACAACATTTACCCTGTTAGGGCTTCTGGTGTTTCGCCGATAATCTGGGCTCAAGGATCTGTCCCTTCTCTTGGATCGCCCCTTGGAGTTATAGGTATTGTCATTCTTTTTTGTTTCTGCAAGCGACTGCTCAATTGCTTTGAACGACTCCGCCTGCGCAAGCACATCAGCTAGCGACACTGGGTCCTTTATTTGTAGGTGCTTCCAGAAATCTATCCCCACACGCAACCCAGCTATAAGCAATATTTTTAATATTTTATCAGTCGCACCCCTCACCAAAGTAGATTCTACATTAAACCTCTTGAAATATGAAGTCAAACTTTCTCCTTCCTTTTATTTCACATTAGCCACCGTCGTAACAGGTGGTGTATACTTCACCGCGACTTGGAATTGTGTCAAAAACAAAGTTTTCATCTGTTCCCAGGATGAAATAATACCTGGACCAAGTTTTTGGAACCACTGCTAAGCGCCTTCTCTGAAAGTGGCTGCCAGGAGACGGCATCGAGCCAAATCAGGGACTTGGTACACGTCCATTTCAATGTTAAAACTCCCCAGGAATTCCACAGGGTCAGAATTCCCATGAAAACGCAAGTCGTTGGTTGTGTTCCTGTATCCAGCGGGCAATTGCGCCTCCCTCACGACAGCAGTAAAAGGAGAAGGAGCTTGCGTAGTCGCCGTTACTCTTCCTCCCTCAAGATGGTTGAGCAACCTCTTGAGGTCGTTCACATTAAACGTCCTTACCCCAGGGATGGTTTGAACATTAGGCTGCTGGGGTTGCTCTGCGACTTGCTGAAATTCCCCTTGATTACCCCCCGGGTGTGGCGGAGGATCTCGCCGTCCCTCGCCCTGAGGCTGCGGCGGTGGCATGTTACCATTGTGGTTCTGGATATTTTCCCGTACGCGAGGTTCATCTTGACCGCGTCACGGAATTTCATCATTGTTCTGCATTCTTACTTGAATTCGCCCGCCGTCCTGGTCATGAGGACGCGCCCCAGACCCATTACCAGTAACGCTGTGGGAAGCTACGGGGATAACGGCGGGGGCTTCTTCAGCGGAGTGTGCTCCACCTCTCCTACCGTTGTAAGGGGCTTTTCCGTATTGATATCCCATTCTTCCCCGTCCATTCCTCTGATATCCCCGATAGTAATTCCCGGGTCTTCCTCGCGGAGGGGCACGCTCGTGCTCGCGGTGCCGCGCCCCATCATTCCTTTGGAATGCGGGGGCACACGCATTGTGTCACGGGGCCTCGCTTCTCCGGCGTTTCCTTCCTTTTTCCATTCTACCAGCAACATCCTCAAATCATCGTCCTCCAACCTTATGCCAAGCCTCCTTTTCAAGGCTGAAAGATCCCTTCCTTCCTCGTCTTGGTTTTGAGTCTTGTCCACACGACGACGCTCGTCCATCGTACGCCCAGACCTATGTGGGTGTGGCACTACCTGGTTACCTAGGCGAGGCCTTTCTCTGCCATCAGTGTCTTCATCCGCAAGCTCCACAATAGGTTCTACATCATCCGAGTACTCCAAACGCCGTGGAGTGATTCGCGGGTTTTCCCCGCTCCCCTGGGCATCTACTTCAGCTACAGGGGCTTTTCTCAAGGCATGACCATGACGGGGAAACAACGACCTCTCCTCGTCTTTCGACGCTCCACCGTGTTCAGTCTTGAGTTAAAACTGTTAAGAGTATCCCCCATGCGATATAATTGCTCCAATATATCAGCGTTGCTGATGAGAACTGGAGGTGTCCCCCCCACATCCGGAGCCCTTGGTGGATCCGCCATGTTTCTGGGAACGTAAGGTTCGTGGCGAGTATAACGCCCCCCGCCTTCTCCTTCAGACCTGCTGTCACTTCCATCATAAGAACTTCCATCACGATTGTAAGACATCTTTTCCTCCTAAGATTTCGACCTTAATTAGCACCCCTCCATCTAGCGCCAATTTGTTGACGGAGGAATCTGGTAACAACAAAGATTGAGGTTTCTCGCCGGAACTAAGATCTGTGACGGTGGTTCTTTACTGGAAACTTAAGCGGTGTGTGGTTGTTTTAAGCTGAGATTGATCAGAGTAAGTGGTGGCTCTCTTATCAGCTCTCAACTTCTTACCCTCTCAATGTGCCTACGTACCCTTTATATAGGGATCAAGCCTGACGTAGTTCTCGTAGAACAGGAAGTCTAATGAGTTTAGACTTCTTACACCTAAGCCCAGTAGAAGCCCATCCAATATCCGTCTTCCGCTAGCTTTAGGAATGTCCAACTATGAGTCCCAACCGCGAAGGCCCAAGGCTCGTTCGTAATCGTAGGACTTCACGGATAGTGCATCTCCCTGCGGAAGGATAACACTCCGCTACAGCTATCTCCCTTGATTTACGAACGCAGGTATAGCCACGGTTCACCTCAAGTGCCAGACGCGTCCCTGTCCCCCGAATGAGGATAACCCACCAGATAGCAGGACAGGTTATCCCAAGCTCTTGGGTGCAAAGTGCAGGATGACCCCAAAGTTCTCCAACGAGGACACCCGTTGAATACAAGAACAGAGCTCCCAAAACACACACCAAAATTAACCCCGCATCCCCAACGAGGACACCCGTTGAATATATGAGGAGGCCTTCAATCATCAGGCATACCCCTGGAGGCCTTCAAGCTTTTCACGGACATCCCCCTCCTTGACCGTCTCAAGGAGGGAATTCTTCAAAGAGTACCTGCAACAAATACATTAGTAAAATAACCTCCATTGCTCCTCTCCAGACAAGCTTTTTCCTGAAGTTACCATTAAAAACTCATAGAACAAACACAGGACGCGCCCTAGAAGTTGGGACGCGTCCTCACACTCATTAGACTCGCACCGTCTCCCCTAAACCATCATGCACATCATTTCACCTCCTATGACGCATCCTTGTTAAAGCCGGCGCGTCCTACAGCGTCCATCGTCATGAGATTTCATCTGCCACGCATGACTTCATAAACATTGACACGTCCATATAGCCTGGGCGCGTCCTCACTTGACCATTCACTCTTCAACATATCCCTTCCCAGGTAGGCGCGTCCTGTAGGATTAGACGCGTCCTCACTTCCACAACGCGATACCGAGTTTGACTGTAATTAACCCGCGTTTGACCCGAGTCAATTCAATGCCAAATTTTGGGTATAACACCCTGCACTTAAAATCTAGATGCATACTTAATATTTTTTGTTTTAATATATTGACAGATATTATAAATGAAATTTATTAATAAATAATAAATCTTATTTTAAGTTGTATTTTAATAAAAATTACTTATAATATTTTTTGCAGGATATTAAAATATCTAAAGTTAATTAACATATATAGTCATAATATTTTTTTTGTGAGTATTAAATTTTTATTTAAAATAAAATATAGTATATTAACATACGACTAAATAGATTTGAATTCTATTTATATTTAAATATGTTAATTGAACGAGGCCTTAATTTTAAAAGATACTTATATTTATATTAATTGAATGAATTTGTTTAAAATTTTTATAATTAAATTCCTAGGATTATTTTTATGTAGGATTATTTTATATTATTGATTAAATTTTATATCATATATTTTTATTTTTTATTGACTTTAATTATATATATGTGTATATCTATATATATATATAATTTTTTTTCAAATAACTTAATATAGGAAACAAAAAACTTTTTTTTTAAAAATAAAATATTTACGATTTTACCAAATTCTGAAATATTTGCAAAATACAATTTTTTTCTAAAAATATTTGCTAAGTTCGAACAATAGCTTGCCTTTTAGGTTACATTTAATTTAAACTATTATTATTTTAAATTGTAAATATGATTTCAAAGTTAATGAAAATATTTTTACAATTTATTTTCAAAATTTATAGTTGCAAACATGATTTTGAAAATATATTTTAAAAAGATACTATGTTTGTGATTTTTTTTTAAATTTGGGCATTTAAGAAGAAACTCCCTTAATGATATTAGAATTTTAAATTTATTTTTTTTAAAAAAAAACTGAATATTTAGACGTACTTATTAGTTGAAATGTAATATTAAAATAGATAAATTTTAATAAATTTAAGAAAAAATAAATTTATATTCTTCATTAAAAGATTGTTATAAAGAAATTTATAATAACTAAAAGTTATACATTTGGGATCTTAAAATATATAAAAAAAATAAATTTTAATTTTAATTAATCATCAATAAAAAATTATACATGTAGTAAATATTTTTTGGAGCTTTTAAAATGGACGGTGATAGGCAACCGCCTCACTAATAAAACGCTCACGTATAAAACGCT
This sequence comes from Apium graveolens, assembly GCF_009905375.1. NCBI lineage: Eukaryota > Viridiplantae > Streptophyta > Magnoliopsida > Apiales > Apiaceae > Apium > Apium graveolens. The sequence continues at coordinate 29,826,676 of NC_133654.1, read as the reverse complement.
CACCATGCCTCCAGTTACGACGTACATCACACACGCCCCTACATTCTCTTTATCAATGTTCAAAAGATTTCTGTAGACATAGAACTGTGTACTCAGAAAAAAGTAGATATTTAAATTAAACATGTTCATGAAATTCAAAATTTAAACTTTTGTATTAATACTTTAAATATTAAAATATACAATATCATTTGGTAATAGATTTATTTTTTCCTATCTATTGCTTTGAAAATTTTACGGTCAATATCTATATTTGTGATTATCCAAAAAAATAAAAAAATATCAATATTTATCATCAATTTACAAAATAGTTCTAAGTATGTTTAACAAATGTAATCTTCAATGAGACATTCCATTAATATATAATAATGTCTTTCTACTAATTAAATTGTCCAGCTTGCAGGAAAATGAGAAAAAAGAAAGAGCGAAATGCTGCATACAAGAATAAAGACGCATTAGAATTTTAATGCTAGTCTCAAGCCTCAACGTTTAAATTTTTTATATTCTTACAATGTTTTATGTACTTGGTTAAATTTTTTATATTCTTACAATGTTTTGTGTACTTGGTTAAAAAATGTTATCTACATTATACTAAAATAAAGTACAACTAACATCATCCGCTTGTCAAACTCTTCTTTAATAGCTGACATTATCAAATTATAGGTATCAAACTCTCATCAATTTGATTCATTTAATGATGTCATCTTCCACTAAAATTCTTTACTCATTTAATTTACTTTCAAAATCTCTCTCTTTCTCATTTATTAACTCCATTAATTCTCCCACTTCTTCATTTCTACTATTTCCTTTCCTCTTCACTTTTACATTCTCAAATTTATAATTTACAATATTTCTCTTTAATCCGATAATTTTAATTTCATAAAAATTTATTTTATTTATATAAATATACATCAATTCATTTTTAAATTTTTTATTTAATAGAAAATTAATAATCAATATTTGTATTTTGTGTGCTACTATTTTTAAGTTTTATTCCATTAATTATTATTATATATTATAAATTTAGTATTAATACATATTTGAATTAAACTATTTCTGAAATATCTTTATTAAAAAATAATTATGAGATAACTAGGTATCTACCCGGGAACTACTCTAGTATTGCTATGATTTAAGATGATACATTAATGACTGCACATTGTGAACCTAATGTTTCAAGAATGCACTATGTGTACCTAATGTTTCAAAAATGTTGCAAAGTATGCACCTGCCGTTAACTCTACATTAACACCGTCAGGGGAAATTCTGTAACTTCACTATTACAACGGCTATTAGTCCAGTATAAGGCTTGCAATCAGGTTTAGGAGCTGTTTTTGTAAGTCACGGTCGATTTTGGTTTTTGTACTATTCCAAAACCAAAATCAAGCACATTTGGGTGGTGAAATGGGGGAAAATTGCTACTGTGGTGTTAGGTCACACAACACTATAGAAGGGGGTTGAATATAGTGTTTATACAATCAAATCGATTTACAACATAAGTATGTAACAGTAATCAAGTTTATTCAATATAATAAGCTCTGTTACAAAGTAGGTTAAACTACTCTCTTAGTGATGAACAATATCACTAAAAGCTGCTTATGTTACAATGAATAATATTCTCGTGAATGATAACACATAAAATGTAAACCCTAAGCTGTGTTTACAGTTACAAGATATCTTCTAATTGATATGAAATATAATTCTTTCTCCTAAAATATATCAATCAGATATTATCTTCTACAAGTCTTCTAGTCTTCTAACTCTAAAGCATATCTTCCAGTGTTTCAGTCATGATCCTCTCCTGTAAATCAGCTGCATTCCTTATCTGAAGTACCCGCACTTAAGTCCTGATATAAATCCTGACGGCCTTAAGTTCTGATATAAGTTCTGACTTCAGTAATTTCTGATTTCCAGTAAGTCCTGATATTAAGTTCTGAAACTAAACACATCAGATTAGACATGACATCACAAATATATCTAAAAATCTCCCCCAACTTGTAAATTATGAAAAATATACAAGTTAATAGATTTGATGATGTCAAAAACATTTAAGTACAAATGCAATGAGAGTTTATTTAGACAACTAACTACAACTTACAGTTCTTGCAGCTTTTACCAATCTTACTGAATCAATCTGAATCCAAAATGATTCTTGACAAAGTTTGATATTAGCTTCTCTTCTGCATTTCTCAGGACTTGAGCTAATGTAGCCTTGACTTGCTTCATTTCTTCATTGTTAGGTCACACACTGTAGAAGGGGGTTAAATACAGTGTCTAGCACAATCAAATCGAATTAAAAATACAAGTATGAAACACAGAATAATCTTATTAATAAAATAGTATTACAATGGAACCGTTCTCTCTCAGTGATGAACAAATATCATGAGAGCTGCTAGGTTACAATGAATAATATTCTCGATTAAGATAACACATATAGTGTAAACCCTATGCTGTGTTTATATAGACACACAGTTACAAGATAATCTTCTAATTGATATCGAATATAATTCTGCATCATAAAATATATCAACTAGTTATCTTTTCTTCCAAGTATTCTATTCTTCATAAAATTGTTCTTCATACATATCTCTTCTTGTTTTGGTCTCGATCTTCTTTCATTTCAATCAGCCGTCTTCCTTATCTGAAAGTCTCCTTAAGTCCTGATATTATCTCCTGATAAATATCTTCTGATAACTTAAGTTCTGATAACTTAAGTTCTGATAACTTAAGTTCTGATATCTTAAGTTCTGACTTCAGTATAAGTACTGATTTTCAGTTAAGTCCTGATTTGTCCTGTTAGTTAAGATCTGAAAACTAAACACAAATCATCATTAAACATGACATCACAAATATATCTAACAATCTCCCCCAACTTGTAAATTAGCATAATATACAAGTTCAACAGATATTTGATGATGTCAAAAACATTAAGTACAAATGCATGAGAATTTGACTAGATAACTATAACTTACAGTCCTTGTAGCTTTACCATCCTTTAAAGTCTGATATCAGCTTCAGTCTGTATACACTTCAGAATTTAAGCAATTGTAGATCTTTGACTTGGCTTCAATTTCTGATCTCTTTGATGTCAGGAGTTGTTCTGAGATAGTTCTTCAAAAGTGTTCTCTCAACATATTCAAGTTCATTGACCATCCTCCTTTTAGCATTTTTCAGTTCAACTGTATCTTCACCAGTTTGAAAGATAGCAGCCCTGAGATAATTTATTTTAGCTTTTCTTATATCCTGATCTAGTCTGATGATATAGGCTTTATCAGACTCTAGATTGAATTCAAGCCTTAATACCAGAAAATGTAGTCATGATTTTAGCAGTATTAGGCTTCATTTCAACAATATCTCCATTGTGAGATCTGTACTTAGGACAATACGGGCTGTCAGACTTTACAGAGTAAAGCCTCTTCTGTCTTTGAATATTTGATTTTAAATAACCTGCAGCACCATCTGTTGATCTGTTTTTACTTGAAGTAGAAATAGAACATGTTCCAGTTCTTCAAAATACTTCAATGGAATAGCATTCTCCATAATCTGGAATACCCTCCCATCTGTCATAAAGTATAACATGATATCTTCTTTCAAAACAGAGTGGTAAACCATTTGTACAGATTCAAGTTGATTCAATCTTTCAGGAGTTGCTCCTACTCCTGGTTCACTTAAGAAAGTTGGATCATTGGTAGTATTGTTTATTCTCTTCTCTTTAGAACTACCCAATCCTAATTTGTCTCTAGCTTCCTTTCCTCTAATAACTCTTGCATCAAAACCACTTGATGTAGTCTTCAAAGGTTGAGTATGTTGAGCTTTTGTGAATCCTGGTAGTAGCATCTTTGAAGGTTTAACATGAGCAATGTCAGAGGTTTTCTTTTCTTTATTTCTGATATCAAGCCAACTTGAGCTATGTCAGAGGTTGCTTGCTTCACTGTAATATCAGATTTTACTAAGTCCTGATCTTGAACAATATGAGCTCTGTCAGAGGTTGTTTGAATATCCTTTTTCTTCAAAATCAGACTAGTATCTTCATCATTAATTATTTCTTCATCCATGATTGACATGTATACCTTTACAGGTTCATCAATTTTTGCTTTGCACTTGGATCTTGGATCTACCTCCACTTGTGATTTGACTTTGGTTGCCTCAGAATTTATCTTCTACTTAATCACAATACCCTTAGGCTTTGGAAGTTTCTTTTCAATAATAGAAGCTTTAGACTTGGATTTGACATTTTCTACTTTAAGTCTGGCTTCTTCTCCCTTTAGACTTTCAAATTCCATTCCTGGATTTTCTTTGAGAAATAGTCTTTCTGAAATTTCTTCATCCAACTTCTGTAACTTAGGGTCTTGATAGTAAACTGTTGTTTCCTTCCCCTTGAGCTTCAGTTTCTGCATAAACTCTTGACTTTCACCCTGTGTAGGAATATCAGGCTTTGTCAGAACTTATTTACCAGAACTTATTCTTCTATCAGCATCAATGCTTGTTCTCTTTGTAGAAGTTTCAGCTGTCCTAGATGAAGAACCTTGACCTTGACCATGACCTCTACCCTTTTCAGATTTTCCCTGGTCATCATTTCCCTCATCCTTACCCTTCAGTACTTGACTAGATTTGCATTTGGACTTAATCACTTTCTCCCCCTTTTTGGCATCAGCAGGTAGAAGAAGAGAGACCAGCAATTCCACTGAGGATTGGATCTCATTGAGTTGAGTTTGCTGAGAAGCTTGATTCTTTAGAATTTCAGAAATCTGAACTTGTTGCTTCTCCTGAGTTTTTCAATATACCCAATTCCGTCAAAGGCTGGCTTAAAAAACCTGTTCTTTTCCAATTTTACATTCATATCTTGCTGGATCAGTGATTCTTGAATTTTGTTCACCTTATCATGAGTTATTGAGTGTTGACCTTAAAGGTGCCTTGTACTCAATGCAGTAACTCTCAACTGTGCCTTGAAATCATCATTTATCAGCATTTCATCAGCTTTGGCCAGGTGATCAGCAAGAATTTTTTCAGTAGGAACAAAATTAACTTTGTTCCACTCCTTAGTCCACTCCTTTCCTCTAGGAGTTTCACTCCAAGGTACTGGTGCATCCTCCCTAACAAACTTCTTGATTAGATTAGCTTTGCATGGAGCTTGTTGAGGTGTATGTCCAGATGGACCAGCTGCATCAGCATCTATATTTGTAGCAGCTTCACCAGTAATTTCAGCATTGTCAGCATCAGAACTTACAGAGCCTGCAGTATCAGCATCCATCATCCTCTAAATTCTGATCTGCAACTAAGTTCTGATCAACATCCAAATTTTGATGCCCACCTACAATATGATCTTCATCATCTAGATTCAGAACTGGTGTTGTTGGAATATCGGCATTGTAATCAGCATCCAAAATTGGTGTTGTTGGTGGAGTGAGTTGAGTTGGTGGAGCTTCCAAGTACAGAATATTAGGTACAACCAAGTTGTGAATATCTATTTCATCACTTGTACATGGATCTTCAGCATGTACTGGATCATTAATAGGAGACACAGGAGGTGTAGGCACTTGCTCCGAAATTTCCTCTTGCTCTTGAATATGAGACTTGTGAGCTGATTCAGCAGTGGGAAGTAATTCAATTACTATAGGTTCTGTTAGGATCAGAGAGTCCTGACCTCCTTCCTTAGCTGCTGCTTCCAGGATTTCTTCAGAGTGTGATGATTCACTTACAGCCCTCCTGGTTCTTTGCTTTTTAAGTCTCTTTGCTGAAGTAGAGACTTTGGGAGCGTCATCATCAGTATTTAGCTTTCTAAGCCTTTTGAGGGGCCTAGAACTCCCAGTTTCAGTATCTTTCTGAGAAGAGATCGTTTCAGCTTCTGCAACAACAGGTGTTGATAGTGGAACCTGTTCCTCATTATCTGACTCATCTCTCAGAATAATTCTCCTTCTCTTCTGCTGAGAGACTGAGGCACAGTCTATGTCCTCTTTGGTTTTGAAGATGAAGGCTTTACTGGATGTGCTGAAGGTTGTGGTTGAGTTTGAGGTTGGTGAGAGATGGTATGTTCTGATGGCTGTTGTGTTGGTTAGGATGAGTTGGTGGGTTGGACATCATGATAGAAAGATGTATAAGTTTGTGGATCAGCATTTACCAAGATTTGTTTTACTGACTGAGGAATCTGTAAGGGTCTCAACACTTGTTTCTTATTGTCAGCATTTAACAAATCATTAAAGGCCCTTTTTGCAAGCTTAAAGGGTAAAATTAAATCACTGGCTGGTTGGTAAGCTGACAGAATCTAGCAAAGTATACTACATTCCTATCCTCTGTCATCCTATCCCCTATAAAACCTAGCACAACACTTGCAAAATCAAAATGAGTTTGATGGATAAGGGCATACCCGATTTGCTGACTCATGATGGGAATAACATCAAAGTTGGAGCATTTATTGGCGAATGCCTTGGTGATACAATCAAAGAAAAAGCTCCATTCCTTTCTGATATTTGATCTTTTCAGTTGACCCAGCTTTCCCAAACTTTTCTCATAGCCCAGACTGGCCATAAGTTGCTGTAAAACAGGATCCTCCACTGTTGAGAATGTACAACCTTCAGGTAAGTGGAGAGCTTTACGAACTGCTCCTGGAGTAACCACATGCTCGACATCTCCTGATGTGAAAATTATACTTGGTGAACCAGCAACACCACCATTATCAAACAGGCCAGTTCGCCAAAATGTCAGCACTTGTTTGCTTGAAATAGTTTGAGGTTGGGTCAAAGCATACCCAATCTCACTGTTGGCTAATAAATCTTGCACAAAATGCAGATCTGATGGAGCTTCAGCCTTATTCAAGATTGCAGCATAGTTATTTGGTACAAACTTGGCTCTATCAACAATTAAATCCTTGGGTGCCATCAGAAATAAGTGAGAAGTTAGAGTGCCTGAAAGGTGTTTGAGAAAATGTCTGTAAAGAAAACCGTCAGAAAATGTGAGAGAATAAGAAAAAGAGAGAGAGTGAATAAAATAGAAATGTGAATAAAAGATTTGAAAATCTTTTATCTCTTTTACTTAGACAACCCACGTGACAACAGTTATTGAGAAGTGGAACAGACCTTACACCTATCAGCCATGCAGCAGTTAAGACAAAAGTTAATGGGCATGGTAAATAAGTAATAATTACTTTGCACGTTCAGTTTTTCAAAAAGAAACTGTTCCCACTAATCAAATGATTATTACTACTTTATCTCACATAGTCTAATATTCTGAAAAATATAACCGTTCAAGTATTGACTTAAAAGTAAACCAAGTAAATAAATACTGCCACGTCAGCATCAGAACTTGATTATTATCAGAATTTAAAAGTCATCAGAATATGGCTCCTTAACTCAAAAGGTGAATGTTTATTTCTGTAATTCTTTACACAAATACTGATATGGTTACAACAGAACTTAATCATCAGAACTTCCATCAGAACTTGTCCTCAGAATTTATGCAACTGACACTTAAACTGTTCATCTAAAATAACATTGATCACCACAGTAATTTTCATCATTCATATGGAGTGTAAGTGTGTGCATTAAGCTAAATATCAGACAAAAAGTAAAGTCTGATTCACTTCAGTACATCTTAGAAACAAGGCATAACTAAGAACTTTGCTTAAAATTTGTCATTAGTCTGAAGCCTATTATAGTATGAGTTCATGCATGAGTCCACCTCAACTGTTTTGTGCTCATTTTATGTATCTTTTGAAATTCCTTTTTACAGTGGCTTCTCAGTGTAAGTGAGTCACGACTGCTTATCAAAATTTATGCTATTATCAGAGTATTTCTCCAGTAATCAGAGAATGTGAAAAGTCACCAAGAAAATTTATTTTGCTTTTCTAATGCATATTACTTAATACCAGCAATGCACTTGGGTCTTCCCTTTCACATATATTTTTCTCTAGATCTTAAAGGAGTACCTGACTTTTATTTCTTTTCTTTTTCTTTTGATAAGTGAAGCTTATCAGCACTTAGTACATCCATAAGATTTACCAACATCAGAACTTAACAGATAAGAAGCACTATTCTAGTTTTTGACTTAGTAATAAGATACAAAAAGTAAACCTAACCAAGCTCAGTATCAGAATTTTCTTGTGTTAAAAGATTTCCACATAAACAATTACTTCAAACATGAGATCTTTAGTATATTAAAGACTACTAGGTCAACATCTAGCACAGTTCTCCTCATTAGATTGAATAGTCACAGAAACATTCATTTCACTATCAGAGTTTAGAAATTCACATCAGACAACAATCAGCACTTAAGTAAATTTCAATTTAAGCACAGAATACACAAAGATAGTAATATCTACAAATACTGATCATAAAGTCTGATGTATCAGAACATAAACTAAGCAGATTTAGAGAAAGAACCTGAAACCATTCCAAGTTCATATACCAATCTTGTAAAAGTAGCTTCACATAGTGGTTTTGTGAAGATATCTGCTAGTTGTTGATCTGTTGGAACAAAATGCAATTCCACTGTACCTTCCATCACATGTTCCCTTATGAAGTGGTACCTTATGCTGATGTGCTTTATCATTGAGTGTTGAACTGGATTACCTGTCATAGCAATAGCACTTTGATTATCACAGTAAATAGGGATTTTAGAAAATTCTAACCCATAATCCAGTAACTGATTCTTCATCCAAAGAATCTGTGCACAGCAGCTTCCTGCAGTAATGTATTCTGCTTCTGCAGTTGATGTGGAAATTGACTTTTTTTTTCTTGCTAAACCAAGAAACCAATCTGCCTCCAAGATATTGGCAGATTCCACTTGTGCTTTTCCTGTCTATTTTGCATCCTGCAAAATCTGCATCTGAGTAACCTATTAGCTCAAAGTCTGATTCTCTAGGATACCACAATCCCAGATCAGCTGTACCCTTAAGGTACTTGAAAATTCTTTTCACAGCTGTTAAGTGAGGTTCTCTTGGATCTGCTTGAAATCTTGTATAAAGACAGGTAGCATACATGTTATCAGGTCTACTTGCAGTTAGATAGAGTAGTGAGCCAATCATACCTCTGTAATCAGTAATATCTACTGATATACCAGTATCTTTATCCAATTTCATTGCAGTGGCCATAGGAGTGGATGCACTTGAACAGTCTTGCATTCCAAATTTCTTCAACAAATTTCTGGTGTACTTAGATTGACAAATAAAAGTTCCTTCTTCATTCTGCTTGACTTGAAGGCCCAGAAAATAGCTAAGTTCTCCCATCATACTCATTTGATATCTTGACTGCATTAGCTTGGCAAACCTTTTCCACAGTCTGTCATTTGTAGAACCAAAAATTATATCATCAACATATATCTGTACCAAAAGTAAGTCCTTTCCATGGTTGAGATAGAATAAAGTTTTATCAATAGTCCCTCTGTTGAATCCACTTTCCATAAGAAACTGAGCTAATGTCTCATATCATGCTCTTGGAGCTTGCTTAAGGCCATAAAGTGCTTTATCAAGTCTATAGACATGATAAAGAAAATTTTGAATCTACAAAACCTGGAGGTTGTTCAACATATACTTCTTCTTCCAATTCTCCATTAAGGAAAGCACTTTTCACATCCATTTGAAAGACTTTAAACTTTTTGTGAGTAGCATAAGCCAAAAATATCCTTATGGCTTCCAATCTAGCAACCGATGCAAATGTTTCATCATAATCAATTCCCTCATGTTGAGAGTATCTTTTGCAACGAGCCTTGCTTTATTCCTTGTAATTATGCCATCACTATCAATTTTGTTTCTGAACACCCATTTTGTACCAAAAACAGATATGTTCTTTGGTCTTGGCACTAGGGCCCAGACTTTATTTCTTTCAAATTCATTTAACTCTTCCTGCATTGTTTGCACCCAATCAGCATCTTAAAGAGCTTCTTCCACTTTATTTGGTTCAGCCTGAGAAAGAAAAGAGTGACAGAGACATTCATTTGATGTTGCTGTTCTAGTTCTTATACCTGCTTCAGGATCTCTAATAATCAAATTAGGTGTATGTGCTTTAGTCCACTTCCTTGCAGATGGAAGATTATCTCTAGAACTGGATGCTCCCCCATGATCCATGCTGTCTCCATCAACATTCTCTGATGCTCCCCCTGAAATTATGCTCTCTGAGTTGGATCCTTCAGAATTTGACTTTCTAGAATTATCAGAATTTGGCCCATCAGAACTTGATGAATCAGAATTTGAGTTTCCAGAATTATCAGAACTTGCCCCATCAGAACTTGATGAATCAGAACTTGAAGAGCCTTTTCTTGGTTCTGATGCTTCTTGAGATGTGGTTGGATCCACAATATGCTCCCCCTGCACAGGTGCATTTTCCTTTGGCGTAGTTACCACAGTTTCAATAACATCAGAGTTTAACCCATCAGAGTTTGTAGTATCAGGATTTAGGCTGTCAGGATTTAGGCTGTCAGGATTTAGACTGTCAGGATTTAGACTGTTAGGATTTAGACTGTCAGGATTTAAAACTTCATTCTCAAATCTCATTTGATCATGATCATTGAAATCTTCAAGTCCTGTAATCTTATCATCAAAAGAGACATTGATAGATTCCATGATAACCCTTGATCTTAAATTGTAGACTCTGAAGGCTTTTGTGGAAAGTGGATATCCAACAAAAATTCCTTCATCAGCTTTTAGATCAAATTTGGATAGCTGTTCAGGATGAGTCTTAAGAAAAAAACACTTGCATCCAAATACATGAAAGTACTTCAGATTTGGCTTCTTTTTCTTCACCATCTCATATGGTGTCTTTCCATGCTTGTTGATAACTGTTGCATTCTGAGTAAAACAAGCAGTCTGCACAGCTTCAGCCCAAAAATAGGTTGGTAACTTTGCTTCATCAAGCATAGTTCGTGCAGCTTCAATAATAGTTCTATTCTTTCTTTCAACAACTCCATTTTGTTATGGAGTTCCAGGAGCAGAAAATTCCTGCTTGATTCCATGGTCTATGCAGAACTCTTCCATAATCAAATTCTTGAACTCAGTGCCATTATCACTTCTTATGATTTTTACAGAGTCTTTAACTAATTTATCCAGTTGTTTGACATGATCAATCAAAATAGATGAAGTTTCACTTTGTGTGCAAGAAATACACCCATGTGTATCTGGTAAACTCATCTACTATGACCACAACATATTTCTTCTTTGCAATAGACATGACATTCACTGGACCAAATAGATCAACATGTAGTAGGTGATAAGGCTCAAGAATTGAAGATTCAGTCTTGCTCTTGAATGAAGATTTTCTTTGTTTTGCCTTTTGACAGGAATCACAAAGACCATCAGGAGCAAATACTGATTTTGGCAGTCCTCTCACAAGATCTTTCTTGACAAGTTCATTTATATTGTTAAAATTTAAATGAGAGAGTTTCTTGTGCCAATCCCAGCTTTCTTCAATTGATGCTCTACTTAACAGACAGATTACAGAACCATCATAACTTGTTGAAAGCTTGGCTTTATAAATGTTACCATGTCTGTATCCCTTCAGAACAATTTTGCCTGTAGATTTGCTTACAACTTCACAGTGTTCTTCAAAGAAATCCACATGATAACCTCTGTCATAGATTTGACTAACACTTAGCAGATTGTATTTAAGTCCTGAGACTAGAGCTACTTTTTCAATGATGACATTCCCAATATTGATATTGCCATATCCCAGAGTTTTTCCCATGTTGCCATCTGTTAGGGCGAAAACACGCGCTAATATTCACGCAAGTATACGCGTTCGCAAGTAATATAGAATACTTTCTAGTTCGTTCCCTCAGAGACTCAGACTAAATTATTGTCTAATTAAACTCACTCACCAATGTATGATTACTTCTCAATGTTAAGATAATAACACTTAAAATTGTTGATTAAATATTAACTATAATTAACTACTTAATTAACCACTTAACTAACACTTCAATTTATCAATAATAAAACACTCATGAGATCACAACTTCATTATTACTTCCTTCTATAGCCATTGTTATTACCTTTAGCATGTGACAGTGATGATATTAATCGAATAACACGAAACTGATAAAAGCCAACTTTCATTGTACTAATACCATTCTACCAAGCATCCACAATTAAGATAGAAGTTGAATAGTCATCAATTATGTTGAGTTCCTATATGTCTACAGAAATTGACAACACAACGATTTAAGCACAAGTTATTCCTTTTGATTACATAGGGCAAATAAAACTGTTAGAATTACCCACTAATCATGCACAACGTACATGAACCTATGCTAGCATGGCAAGTTCTAAATCTCAAGATCCACCGTCGCTTCACAAGAGATTAACACCCTATCTTATATGTTCGCGACGCACATAAGACGAATACGCACAACCAATACTAGATATCATGCAATCATCACACACTAAAGTATTAAACAATTAACTAAAGAATTCCATAATAAATCCGTTGCAACCCCATGATCACGATTAGCCCATAATAGAACTTATTGCCATCATGGGTTCATATGAAATCATGATAAACAACACAAGAAAATAATAACTAAACTAATTATATTAAAACAGTGTACGTCACAAGAGTAAATAAGTCAAAGCAAGAAAACTAGCATCCAACGTTACAACGAAACAAGAATCACAAGAAAATATGCTTCCTCTTCGTTGCGGTGTGCTAAATCGGTCTTCTTCCTTATCTCCTTCGCTTCTTGCGTAAAACACAATCTAAAACATAATCCCCTTAATACTCTCTGTGAAAATGTCTCAAATCTACTTATATAATAGTCCCATAAAACTCAGATTACATAGAAGTTGGAAGCCAAACAGAAGTAGAAGTCCAAAATAATTTATCTTTTTCCCCGACCCTGCGCGGCCGCTCAGCATAGCTGTGCGGGCGCGCAGGTTGCTGCGCGGCCGCTCAGCATTGCTGCGCGGGCGCGCAGGCCTCTACTGGAAAAAATCCAGATTTGCTCCGTTTCTTCGCCGTAATCTGCCCATTCCTTTCCTCTCGCAATGGTGAACACATGCCAAGGCTTATTCTTGATGATTCCTCCCCCGAAATGCAACTAATACCCTGAAATGCATAAACACTAGAAAAACGCATCAAATACACAAAATACTTGATTTCAAGACACCAATTTAAGCCATTTTAAGACGTTCTAAGTGGTATAAAATGCCACTTATCACACCCCCAAACTTAAATCGATGCTTGTCCTCAAGCGTCACAGACTCAAAAACAAATACAAATATGCATGAATGCAATCTATATGAAAATGCAACGATCCCCCTTACTACAATTAACCAACCAAATTGTCACATCTCAACGAATGCAGTTAGACAACTAAAGATCAATAAACTCATGCAAACGGACATACAGCCAGAAATGTGGTGTGTGCAAATGCTTAACAGATATGCTTCAGAACTAGACCAATTACTATAACTAGACTATCCTCAAGGCAATCCTACGATTATACAAAGAATAAAAATTCTAGGCACAAAGTGATATACAACACTACAAGAATTCTAGAGCTTACTACGGAATCGTGCTTTTTATTTACAACTCAAATGCTTATTTGACCGTGCAATGAGTGAGGTCCACAAAAGACTTATACAATGATATCCATGTAACGAGCGTTAGGTTAGTGGATCCCAGACTCTAAAAGCCTTAGGTCACTAGGCACAAAGTCCCCTAAGAACTTAATAACTCGAATACCAAAAAACCCACTCTTGATCAATTATGCCATTTTTTTTTTATTTCTGAGCAAGTGCGTTTCGCTCCATCTTGCTTAACCCTAGACTACTCGCAACATATGCGAGGCGGCTACTAGCCAATTGACGCCTAGCCACAACTAGCAACAACTTCCATATTTTTTCTCCAAATTTTTTTCTTTTTTTCATGTCTTTATCACTAAGAACCTATAATCGAATTCTAAGCATAATAAGTAGATTGACCTTGAAAACAACCAAATCATAACAACAATCTAGCCCTTACGCATTCTTTAAGACTTAGTGGACTTACAATTGTTTCTAGCATACATATCAACCTACACAACTTAATATCACTTTAATGTTATCACTACACTCGCATCAATATCACAATTCAGTCGATAACTTATTGCAAAAGGGATCATGGTAAATGCATGAGCTACATGACATTCATAAAAAAACTAAATGACATAAATTATGCAACTATATGAACTAAACTATCATGAATATGCAACTAAATGACACACACACAATATTCCTTAACTACCACCCCCAAACTAAAAATCTTCACTGTCCTCAGTGAAAGTAGTAGAAAGGAACACAGGGTATACCTACTCGGAGTCATCATCATCATCACCCTCAGTGGGTGGAGTATCAGGCGGTGGGTATGCAGAGTCCTCACCAAAAACTGGCCACTGAATATCAGCTCCAAGGCCTCGAAAAGCAGTCCCTAACGCAAGGGTGAGCTCCTGAGCAAACATGCTCTGCGTCTCATATATGGCATCCATCCGCCGTGAAAGCCTCCTATACTGGGCATCACCCATCCCAGCACCCTCCTGAGCTCTCGAAGAACCAGCCTCACCACGCCCTGGCCTAGCCATAGTAGCACCTCGTGCTGGACGCCCTCCTGGAAGACGATAACCCAGCCCATGCTCCTCAGGCTCACAACCGGTCCACTCCTGCATCCCATTCAGAGTGCCAGAATCAATCGGAGCTGCTGGCAACTGCAACTGCTCATGAGCCGGCCAGTTTACTCCCACTGCTCGGCATAGCTTCGTAACTGTGGATCCATAAGGGATGTTCATAAGCTTTGCTCCCCTCAAAAACTTCAGAATTCCTTGGTAGATAAACTCACCAAGGTCCACATAGTACTCATCATGCAGAATTCCCCACAACAACTGTGCTCTCTCAACTGTGACCTCGTGTGCATGTGAAGAAGGCAAAATATTAGCACATATAAATGCATTCCATGCACGGGCATACCTGTTCATGGCGATCGCCGGAAAGTGATGATACTCATTATTGCCTGGACTGCGGGTCCAAACTGTGCACGGTCGACAGAGAGTCGCACAAATCAAATCCAAGTCAAAATCCTCAGCAGTCTTTTCATTCCAGTTCTCCTCCTCGGGCTTCCTCTCTCGCTGTCCAATCACACGGCGAATCGCCGCAGGATGATAATCAACCGTCAGCCCACGGACTACAGAAAACCCATTCTTTTCAGCCTTCGCGTTCGCGTAGAACTCGCGAACAACGCTCATCGGTACTGCTTCGGGTGACTCACAAAAAGCTATCCACCCCTTTTCTGCAATTATGGGCAACAACTCACCATCCCTCCCTGATGGTAAAAACCCCCTCTCCTTCAGAATCGGCTTCCCCAACAGCCTAGTGTACTCCTCCTCCGCAGCTCTGTCAGTTAACCGAGGCCTTGCAGCAGTACCCCTCGATGAATCAGCAGTAGGAACTGTGCTGCTGCTGTCAATAGTGCGTGCTCTCTTGGGTGCCATTGATTCGTGAATAAAAGTGTGTAAGAACTGATTTTTGATGTTTGTGAGAGGGTTTAAGTGTAGGAAGTTTTGTGGGAGATATGTAGGATAGGTGTATGTATATATAGGGTGTGGATTAGATTAGGGTTTGGGAATTAAGGGATAAAATGATGGGGTAGTGGGAACAATTCGTGGGTTTATGGGCTAAAACTGTTTTTGTTTTTTTTATTTGTTTTTTTTTCTGAACTGTAAAAAATTTTTTGGAACTCGACCCCTGCGCGGCCGCTCAGCATATCTGCGCGGGCGCACAGCTTGCTGCGCGGCCGCTCAGCATAGCTGCGCGGGCGCGCAGAGGGTCTCTGAAAAAAAAAATTTTCAGCCCCTATTTTCTGATTTTTTTGTGTTTTTGGATAGGTTATTAACTTCTAAGGGTTCCTGTAACAACAATTCATGGGTTGCCTCCCACGCAGCGCTTCTTTTTCGTCATTATCTTGACGTTCCGTACCTTTCTCAAGTAGTCAACAAAATTGCACTAACCACCTCTCGGTTTGCCATGTCCCCATAGTAGTGCTTCAACCGCTGACCGTTAACCTTGAATGCTTGGTCCGAATCATTCTCAAAAATTTCCACCGCTCCATGTGGAAACACAGTTTTGACAATAAAAGGTCCAGACCACCTTGATTTCAACTTCCCAGGAAAAAGTCAGAGCCGAGAGTTGAATAAAAGAACTTGTTGCCCTGGCACAAATAACTTAGGATGTAGCTTCCTATCGTGCCACCTCTTCACCTTTTCCTTATACATTTTGTTATTTTCGTATGCTTGAAGTCGAAATTCATCCAGTTTATTAAGCTGAAGCATTCTCTTCTTACCAGCTGCATCTAAATCCAGGTTCAACTTCTTCAATGCCCAATAGGCCTTATGCTCAAGCTCCGCAGGTAGATGACATCCCTTACCGTACACCAACTGAAACGGTGACATCCCAAGTGGAGTTTTGTATGCTGTTCTGTAAGCCCAAACAGCTTCATCGAGCTTTAAAGACCAATCCTTCCTTGACGGACAAACAACCTTCTCTAGAATACGCTTTATCTCTCTGTTAGACACTTCCGCTTGACCATTTGTTTGCGGATGATAGGCAGTAGCTACTCGATGATTCACATTATAACGATGCATCATCGAAGTGAACTTACGGTTGCAAAAATGCGATCCTTCATCACTTATAATTACCCGAGATGTTCCAAACCTTGTGAAAATTTGCTTATGAAGAAAATTTAGCACTGCCTTTGCATCATTTGTCGGTAAAGCTTTAACTTCGACCCATTTTGAGACATAATCGACTGCCAGCAAGATGTACTGATTATTGCAAGACGAGATAAAAGGCCCCATGAAATCGATTCCCCATACATCAAAGACCTCGACTTCAAGCATCACATTTAATGGCATCTCATCCTTCCTTGACAAATTTCCCACTCTTTGGCAACGATCACACCTTAAAACAAACTGATGAGCATCCTTGAACAAAGTAGGCCAGAAAAAACCTGCTTGCAGAATACGAGCTGCCGTCTTCTCACCTCCATAGTGTCCACCATAAACCGTGGAATGGCAGTCTCGTAATATCCCCTCCATCTCACAGAACGGGATACATCTCCTGATGATCTGGTCAGCTCCCTGTCTAAACAAATATGGTTCATCCCACATATACCACTTCACCTCATGCAGAAACTTCTTCTTTTGGGCGGATGTTAAATTAGGAGGCATTATGTTGCTGACGAGATAGTTTACAATATCTGCAAACCATGGTTCTTCCTCCTGAATTGCAAACAACTGCTCATCCGGAAAAGATTCATTGATTAACGTCCTATCTTGTGAAGTAGAATCGGGATTCTCCAACCTAGAGAGATGGTCAGCTACTTGATTCTCAGTACCTTTTCTATCTTTGATCTCTAACTCAAATTCCTGAAGTAAAAGCACCCAACGAATGAGTCTCGGCTTCGAATCCTTCTTAGAAACCAGATAGCGAATAGCTGCATGATCAGTGAATACTGTTACTTTCGTACCAAGCAGATAAGATCGAAATTTTTCAAAGCCAAAGACTATAGCCAAAAGCTCCTTCTCAGTAGTGGTGTAGTTCAATTGGGCACCATTTAAAGTCTTACTCGCATAGTAGACCACATGGAAGAGATTTTTCTTGCGCTGTCCCAGAACTGCACCTACCGCATAATCACTTGCATCACACATTATCTCAAACGGTTCTGTCCAATCTGGTGCTGTAATAACTGGTGTAGTGATCAAACTCTTCTTGAGAGTCTCGAATGCTGCCAAACATTCATCATCAAATTTGAACGGCACATCTTTCTCAAGCAAATTGCACAACGGCTTAGATATCTTTGAAAAGTCCTTGATGAATCGCCGATAAAAACCCGCATGACCAAGAAAACTACGGATTCCTTTCACAGAATTAGGTGGGGGAAGATTTTCAATGACTCCCACCTTGGCCTTGTCCACCTCCAGACCCTTGCTAGAGACCTTATGCCCAAGGATAATGCCTTCACGCACCATAAAATGACATTTCTCCCAATTAAGCACCAAATTAGTTTCCACGCATCTTTTGAGTACGGCGCGCAGATTATTCAAACATTCATCATATGAGTGTCCAAAGACGGAGAAGTCATCCATGAACACTTCGACGTTATTTCCAATCATGTCAGAGAATATAGCCATCATACATCTCTGAAAAGTGGCCGGGGCGCCACATAACCCAAACGAAACTCTGCGAAAAGCAAATGTGCCAAATGGACAAGTGAAGGTAGTCTTTTCCTGATCCTCTGGTGCAATACAAATCTGATTATACCCGGAATAACCATCCAGAAGACAAAAATACTCATGTCCCGCTAATCTGTCAAGCATCTGATCAATAAATGGAAGAGGGAAGTGATCCTTCCTTGTGGCTTTGTTCAATTTTCTATAATCCATGCATACTCTCCATCCTGTAACTGTTTGAGTAGGGATGAGCTCATTCTTTTCATTTGCGACCACAGTGATACCTCCCTTCTTAGGTACACATTGTACGGGGCTCACCCACGAGCTGTCAGAAATAGGATAAATGATGCCTGCATCTAGCCATTTCAGAATTTCTTTCTTCACCACCTCCTTCATGATGGGATTCAGTCTTCGCTGCTGTTCCACAGTTGGCTTACTACCTTCCTCTAGCAGAATTTTATGCATACAATATGAAGGACTTATCCCCTTGATGTCTGCTATGGTCCATCCTATAGCCGATTTGAATTCTCTCAAAATCCTTAAGAGTTTGTCTTCCTCACTACCTGAAAGGTCAGATGAAATAATAATAGGTAACGTAGATGAATCACCTAAAAAAGCATACCTCAAGTGTCCAGGTAATGGTTTGAGCTCCAAGGTAGGTGCTTCCTCTATTGATGGTTTGAGCTTCCCTTCAGCATTCTTGAGGTCAGAAGTACCAAGAGATTCAAATGGTATGTCCAGCTTTCGCTTCCAGGGAGAAGCGTTCAGATATTGTAATTGCTCGTTGCTATCTTCATCATCGCTGTCAAAATCCCCCACTAAGGCCTTTTCCAATGCATCAGACATTAGCATGTGATCGAGTTCCGAAGTAACCGCAGTATCAATCACATCCACTTTTAAGCACTCCTCATCTTCTGTAGGGAATTTCATTGCCTTGAATACATTGAAGGTCACATCCTGATCTTGGACCCGCATAGTAAGTTCACCTTTTTGCACATCTATCAAGGTACGACCAGTAGCCAAGAAAGGCCTTCCCAAGATTATGGGAATCTTCTTATCTTCCTCAAAATCCAGAATAACAAAATCTGCTGGAAAGAAGAGCTTATCCACCTTGACGAGCACATCCTCAACTATGCCCCTTGGGTAAGTAATGGAACGGTCAGCCAATTGTAGCGACATGTATGTGGGTTTTGGATCAGGCAGATCCAGCTTTTTAAAGATCGACAACGGCATCAGATTAATGCTTGCTCCCAAATCACAAAGGCACTTGTCAAAAGTTAGATTGCCAATGGTGCAAGGAATGGTGAAGCTTCCTGGATCTTTCAGTTTTGGTGGTAACTTTTGCTGCAGAACAGCGCTGCATTCTTCCGTGAGAGCAACGGTTTCAAGGTCATCCAGTTTCACCTTCCTTGAAAGAATAGTCTTCATAAACTTCGCATAACTAGGCATTTGTTCCAGAGCCTCAGCGAAAGGTATATTGATGTGAAGTTTCTTGAACACCTCCAGAAACTTCCCGAACTGTCTATCCAGCTTTTGTTGCTGCAATCTCTTAGGAAAAGGTGGTGGAGGATAGAGCTGTTTCTCCCCTGTATTAGCCTCAGGCAGAGTGTGTTCAACAGTAGTCTTCCTTGGTTCCGCCGCTTTCTCCTTTTGCTTAGATTCTTCATCTCTAACTTCAGCTTCGACTTCCTTTGCCTTTTCAGCATCAGCTACTTTTCCAGACCTTAAGGTAATAGCCTTGACTTGCTCTTTAGCTTCCTTCCTGCCTGGTACTTCTGTGTCACTGGGAAGAGTGCCAGGTTGACGATTGAGCACTGTATTGGCTAATTGACCAATTTGATTTTCCAAGGTCTTGATAGAAACCGCCTGACTCTTGCACAACAGCTTAAGTTCCTCAAAATCAGCACTAGTAGGTGCAGCTGCACTTCCCTGTTGAGGATATGATTGCCTTGTAGCATACTGTTGTGGTTGCTGGAATCCAGGTGGGTTAAACTGTTTACTCACTCCTTGCTGATATGGTGGCTGAATAGCATTCTGATTATTCCCCTAGCTGAAATTTGGATGATTTCTGTTGTTAGGATGATAGGTCGCTGGCACAGGCTGCTGTTGTCGCTGATAATTATTCACATATTGAACAGATTCGTTGACAAGAGAACACTGATCCGTAGCATGAGAACCTGCACAAAGCTCACAAACCATAGCTATTTGATTAACTCCATACGTAGCCAGAGAATCAACCTTCATTGATAGCGCTTGGAGCTGGGCTGCAATAGCGGTGGCTGCATCAACTTCCAGAATACCTGCTACCTTGCCTGACGTCATCCTCTGAGTTGGGTTTTGATGCTCATTTGCAGCCATCGTCTCTATAAAATTATACGCCTCAGTATAGCTTTTAGCCCATAAGGCTCCTCCAGCTGCTGCATCGAGCATGGGCCGAGATTGGGCCCCCAAACCATTATAGAAACCAGTGATCACCATCCAATCCGGTATTCCATGATGTGGACATTTTCTCAACATTTCCTTGTAGCGTTCCCAAGCCTCGCACATAGATTCTGTAGGTTGCTGCGCAAACTGAGTAAGAGCACTCCTCATAGCAGCAGTCTTCGCCATTGGATAAAACTTCACCAGAAACTTTTGCGCAAGATCTTGCCACGTAGTGATGGACCCAGCTGGTTCAGAATGTAACCAGTCTTTAGCCTTATCCCTCAGTGAGAATGGGAAAAACCTCAACTTGATAGCCTCATCAGTCACGCCATTATACTTAAAAGTGCTGCAGATCTCGACAAAATTCCTTATGTGCATGTTGGGGTCTTCAGTTGCCGCTCCTCCAAAAGAAACAGAATTCTGCACCATCTGAATAGTGCCCGGCTTGATTTCAAAGGTGTTAGCTTGAATAGCCGGATGAAGGATGCTTGACTGAATGTCATCAATTTTAAGCCGAGAAAAATCCATAAGAGCTGGATCAGCTTGAAAAATATGATCTCCCATGTTTACTGGTTCTTTCTGCTCAGTTCCTGAATCCGAATCCTCAAAATATAACTTCTCCAGAATATCAAGAACTTCGTCTGTCTCCTCAGCTGTATCTAAAGTCCTCTTGCGAACACGAGAACGAGTTTGCATAAACGCTTGCTAAAGTACCTGAAACACAACCGAAAAGAGTAAGTAACTACTACGTCCTAATCACTGAGTCCTAATGACCAATGATGGTAAGTACATAAACTAAACAAATACGCCGAGTCCCCGGCAGCGGCGCCAAAAACTTGTTAGGGCGAAAACACGCGCTAATATTCACGCAAGTATACGCGTTCGCAAGTAATATAGAATACTTTCTAGTTCGTTCCCTCAGAGACTCAGACTAAATTATTTTCTAATTAAACTCACTCACCAATGTATGATTACTTCTCAATGTTAAGATAATAACACTTAAAATTGTTGATTAAATATTAACTATAATTAACTACTTAATTAACCACTTAACTAACACTTCAATTTATCAATAATAAAACACTCATGAGATCATAACTTCATTATTACTTCCTTCTATAGCCATTGTTATTACCTTTAGCATGTGACAGTGATGATATTAATCGAATAACACGAAACTGATAAAAGCCAACTTTCATTGTACTAATACCATTCTACCAAGCATCCACAATTAAGATAGAAGTTGAATAGTCATCAATTATGTTGAGTTCCTATATGTCTACAGAAATTGACAACACAATGATTTAAGCACAAGTTATTCCTTTTGATTACATAGGGCAAATAAAACTGTTAGAATTACCCACTAATCATGCACAACGTACATGAACCTATGCTAGCATGGCAAGTTCTAAATCTCAAGATCCACCGTCGCTTCACAAGAGATTAACACCCTATCTTATATGTTCGCGACGCACATAAGACGAATACGCACAACCAATACTAGATATCATGCAATCATCACACACTAAAGTATTAAACAATTAACTAAAGAATTCTATAATAAATCCGTTGCAACCCCATGATCACGATTAGCCCATAATAGAACTTATTGCCATCATGGGTTCATATGAAATCATGATAAACAACACAAGAAAATAATAACTAAACTAATTATATTAAAACAGAGTACGTCACAAGAGTAAATAAGTCAAAGCAAGAAAACTAGCATCCAACGTTACAATGAAACAAGAATCATAAGAAAATATGCTTCCTCTTCGTTGCGGTGTGCTAAATCGGTCTTCTTCCTTATCTCCTTCGCTTCTTGCGTAAAACACAATCTAAAACATAATCCCCTTAATACTCTCTGTGAAAACGTCTCAAATCTACTTATATAATAGTCCCATAAAACTCAGATTACATAGAAGTTGGAAGCCAAACAGAAGTAGAAGTCCAAAATAATTTATCTTTTTCCCCGACCCTGCGCGGCCGCTCAGCATAGCTGCGCGGGCGCGCAGGTTGCTGCGCGGCCACTCAGCATTGCTGCGTGGGCACGCAGGCCTCTACTGGAAAAAATCCAGGTTTGCTCCGTTTCTTCGCCGTAATCTGCCCATTCCTTTCCTCTCGCAATGGTGAACACATGCCAAGGCTTATTCTTGATGATTCCTCCCCCGAAATGCAACTAATACCCTGAAATGCATAAACACTAGAAAAACGCATCAAATACACAAAATACTTGATTTCAAGACACCAATTTAAGCCATTTTAAGACGTTCTAAGTGGTATAAAATGCCACTAATCACCATCTCCATAAGAAACACCTGGACCAGCTTTCTCCTCAAAGTCTGATAGCAAGGCTTTATTTCCAGTCATATGTCCTGAACATCCACTGTCCAGAACTAGGATGTTTTTCCTGTTGCCCTGCAATCACAAAGACCACTAATGATTAGTTTTAAGGACCCAGACTTGCTTGGATCCTTTGGCCTTATTAAATTTGTTAACATTTGCAGCGGATTTAACATCAGAGTTTATATTAACATTTTTCTTATCAGCATTTACAGTATCAGACTTTGCATCAGAACTTACACTAGAAGGAACAATGCTAACTTTCTTTAAAGAAGGTTTTATTTGATAATAATCATAGTACAAACTATGATATTCCTTACAAGTATAAATGGAATTCCATAAACTACCACAATGAAAACAAGGATTTTGTGTCCTATATCTAACAGACTGACTCTTAACTCCTGATTTTGAAGGTACGGAGTTTATGTTTTTATTCTTCCTGCAAAAAGAAGCCAGATGGTTAGAATTTCCACAGTTATAACATTTCTTTCTAGGAGCATTAGGAACAGGCTTAGAATCATTGCTTTTATTCACACCTTCCTTTCCATTCCTATTTTTCCTAGGTGGCTTTACCTTGTTTACATTCTTAACATCTTTCAGTTTATGCTTAAGCTGCTTTTTTGTCATTAAGCCTATGTTAACTTCAGTTGGTTTATCCTGTTTTGGTTTATCAAAAGTTAATTTCTCTTCAACTTCTGATTTATCAATATCAGACTTTACAGCTACAAACTTAACAGGATTTACCTTTGGCTTTTGTTTAACAACTATAGGCTCAATTTCTATAGTTCCTTTATTATCTTATCATCTCCATAACCTAAGTCCTCTTTCTAGTTTCCACTACTTAACAAATTCTGAGTTGTTCTTCCAGAGTTACTCCAACTCCTGATAATCTCTCTTTCCTTTTCTAACTCAGTTTTAGAGATTGATTCAATTTTAACACTTCATCTCTAACATAAAAAGCATCATCTCTTTCTTTCTGAGTTTGATGGAACATAACTAACTCCTTTTCTAAATAGTCATTCCTTTTCTTAAAAGCCAAATTTTCAGAAGTTAACCGTTCACATGTTAAAGTTTGATCTCTATAACTAATGAACATGGTTTTTAGATATCTTCTCAACTCAGTAATATCATCAGTATTAAAAGCATAAGTTGTTTGAGGTACCTTTAACTCAACAGCTTCAGAACTGCTATCAGCATTTGCCATCAAAGCATAGTTCACCTTACTTTCAGAATCTGAAATGTCTGTCCAGCTTTTCTTCTTTGTGACAAGTGCCTTGCCTTTGTCACCTTTTCATTTCTTATAGTCAGGAGATATGCGGCCTTTCTCACCACAATTATAACATTTAACATTTGAGTAATCTCCTCTATCAGACTTTCCAGCTTTGCCTTCAGATTTTCTGAATCCCTTCTTATCAGAACTTCCACTTTTCTTGGAAAACTTCTTTCCCCTTCTGAATTTCCTGTAAGTTATCTTTGTGATACCCTTCACCATAAGAGCACACAATTTCATCATCTCTTCATCAACATCCATCTCAGATAGACTTTCAGTTTCTGAATCCTCATCACTATCAGAACTTGATGACTCAGTATCAGACTTTGTGATGAGAGCCTTTCCTTTTCCTTTCTTTGAGACGGCCACTTTAGGGGATTCCTCCTCAGCCTTAAGAGCAACTATCCTTGACTTTCTCCCATGCCTCTTACTTCTTTGATCCATCTCAAGTTCATGAGTTTTGAGCATACCATAAATTTCATCAAGAGTAGTTTCATCAAGAGCATAGTTGTCTCTTATAGTAGTTGCCTTCAAGTCCCAACTTTCAAGAAGAGCTAAAAGGAATTTAAGATTAGTATCTTCAAGATCATATTCCTTATTTACCAGTGACAGATCATTCAAGAGTTTGACAAATCTGTCATATAAACCAGTCAATGACTCATCAGGTTTTGAGTCAAAGTGCTCATACTCTTGAGTGAGTATAGTCCTCCTGTTCTTCTTAATTGGATCAGTTTCCTGGCATCTTGTCTCCAAGGCATCCCATATCTCCTTTGCAGTCTTGTAGTTAATTACCCTGTTTGACATGACATTATCAATGTCACTATGCAGCAAATGTCTTACCTTTGCATCCTTTGCAATAGATGAGATATCTTCAGCTATATATTCACTTTTCTCCTTTGGTACAGTCTGTGCTGGCTGATCTGCAACTACAACAGAGAGCTTGGTTGGCTTATGTGGTCCTTCATTAATTCTGTCAAGGTATTCTGGATCTGTAGCTTCCATAAACATAGACATCCTCACCTTCCATATGGGATACTCAGAAGGTTTCAGTATGGGAACCCTAATAGTCTCATATCGATTATGGATTTCAGTCTTTGGAGTTTCTTCAGTTTTGGTGGGCTTGGTTGGAGTTTGTGCTTCTTCAGACATGCTTGTTTTTGGATCTTTACTGTATGTATGTTAACAGATTGCTCTGATACCACTTGTTAGGTCACACACACTGTAGAAGGGGGTTGAATACAGTGTCTAGCACAATCAAATTAAATTAAAAACACAAGTATGAAACACAGAATAATCTTATTAATAAAACAGTATTACAATGGAACCGTTCTCTCCCAGTGATGAACAAATATCATGAGAGCTGCTAGGGTTACAATGAATAATATTCTCGATTAAGATAACAAATATAATGTAAACCCTATGCTGTGTTTATATTGACACACAGTTACAAGATAATCTTCTAATTGATATCGAATATGATTCTACATCCTAAAATATATCAACTAGTTATCTTTTCTTCCAAGTATTCTATTCTTCATAGAATTGTTCTTCATACATATCTCTTCTTGTTTTAGTCTCGATCTTGTTTCCTTTCAATCAGCCGCCTTCCTTATCTAAAAGTCTCCTTAAGTCCTGATATTATCTCCTGATAAATATCTTCTGATAACTTAAGTTCTGACAACTTATGTTCTGATATCTTAAGTTCTGACTTCAGTATAAGTACTGATTTCCAGTTAAGTCCTGATTTGTCCGGTTAGTTAAGATCTGAAAACTAAACACAAATCATCATTAGACATGACATCACAAATATATCTAACATTCATCTTGACTTCCAATCTGGTAGATTGCAGTCCTAAGTGCTGAATTGTGATTTCTTTCTAAACGATCACCAAGTCTGATTACTCTTGGATGAGAAGAGTTTTCATTGTAGCACAGACATTTCTCTTTCAGAATAAATTCTATCTTAGCAGAATTCTTCTTCATTGAAATTTCACTTCCATCATCTTCAACTATTTTTGCAATAAATTCTGCAACCCTTGATCCAGAGATTCTGGCTTTATCCCTTATGGTCTTCATTATGAAATTTGACCATCTTCTGGTAATCTCCGACTTTATCTCCAAAAGATAATGAAAAAATTGAAGTTCTTTCAGAGATTTGTTCAGCACATCTGATTCTGACATTCTGTATGTTCTTCCATCTTCAAGAAATGGAATCAGCTTTTCCTTGACATTACTCTTATCATGAGCATCCAGTACCACTTAAACATATATAACCTTGTCAAGGTGTTTCTGTGTAACTTCCTCAAGTGGTTTGTCAGTTAATAAGAATGGATCTTTGATAATTACTTCAACTTCTGTTTTTATCTTGGCTTTGCTTGATCCTAACCCTGATTTGTCTCTTACTTCTCTGGCATTCAATCCAACAGTCAAGAAATTAGATAGCAGTTGACTTTTCTTAGGATCTGATGGATTAACATTTTTCCATAGGAGTTTCTTCTTATCATCAACTGTCATCTTGTTCAAATCAACTTGAGCTCTGTTAGAGGTTGATGTCTTGATGACTTGTTCAGGATTTGCAGATTCTTCTGTTGCTTGTTGTTCTGAAATATCTTCACTCTGAACGACTTGAGCTATGTCAAAGGTTGTCTTAGATTCTTCTGTCATCTTTCTTCTTTTCAGAGTTTCAACAGTTTCATCTTTAGTAGCATCATCATCAAAGACTTGAACCATTTTGCACACAGGATTCATCAGAATTTGAGGAATCTTCATTTTCTGCTTCTTTATTGGTTCATCAATCTTTGCTTTCCCTTTTTCTTTGGGATCAATTTCAACTTGTGATCTTGTCTTGGGCTTTGAAGCCTCAGAAGTTGACCTTTCCTCGATCATAATGCCTTTTTCCTTAGGCCTTGGAGGTTTCTTTGCATTAGAAGCTTTAGACTTAGGATTTGTCTTTTCAGCTGCAAATCTAGCTTCTTCCTCCTTTAGAGTCTCTAAATCCATTCTAGGATTAAGCTTGAGAAATAATCTTTTAGAAATTTCTTCATCAAGAGTCTAAATTTTGGGATCCTTATAGTAGACAGTAGTCTCCCTTCCCTTAAGCTTCAGAGTTTGTAAAAACTTCCGAGAGTCTTGACTTTCAGCTTGAATCAGAATATCAGAACTTGATATCAGAATTTGATTATCAGAACTTGCTTTCAGAACTTGTATTCTTCTGTGTAAAAGATTTGCTAGAATCAGAAATCAGTTTCTGTGAAGAAATTTTGCTGCTTTGCTTGCCTTGACCTTGACCTTTGCCCTTGCTAGGGTTTCCCTGGTCATCTTCAGAATCATCCTTTTTCTTCAGAGTTTGGCTAGTTGAGCATTTGGACTTAACTACCTTCTCCCCCTTTTTGACATCATCTGATAGGAGTAGAGAAAGAAGGAGTTCCACTGAAGATTGGATCACAATTAATTAAATTTATTGAGCAGCTTGATTTTGTAAGACCTCATCTTGTTGGGCCTACTGCTTTTCTTGAACTTTCTCAATAGCTTCCACTTTCTCATGAATTGGTCTGATAAACCTCTTTTTGTCTAGTTTGATCTCCATGTCTAGCTTATCAGTTGATTCTTGAAGTTTATCAACCTTTTCTTGAGTTGTGGAGTGTAGACCTTGAAGAGATTTAGTACTGAGAGCTGTGACTTTTAGTTGGTGCTTGAAATCAGAATTTGTCAGCAACTCATCAGCTTTTGAAATATGTTCTGACAGAATATTTGAGCTGGGAATGAAGTCAGGTTTATTCCACTTCTTGGTCCATTCAACTCCTCTAAAAGTTTCTTCCCAAGGAACAGGAGCATCTTCTTCAACAAACTTAAGCAGTGCTTCCTTCCCAAGAATTGGAGCATTAAATGGAACACTTGCTGGAGCACTGTCTCTAGAACTTGATAAATTCTCATCATCTTCTGTTAACACCAGAGTGTATGTAACTGAAGGAGATTCTGGTGTAGCTTCATTTAAATTCTGATCTTCAGTGCCAAGATCAAGAATTGGAGTTGATGGTCTCTCATCCTGTAGAATTGGTGAAACAGGAGGTGTTGACTGTTTTGCTGGTGGAGCTTATAGATAGAGAATAATAGGAATATTCAAGTTGTGAATATCTATTTCAGAATTTATCTCTTGTTGTTCAACATCATCTGTAGCTTGAATTGGAGAGTGAGGTGGAGAAATCACAGGTTCTGATATGTGAACTTCAGGAATTTCAGATTCCTGAATCAGAATTTCTCCAGGTGCTGGAAGGGCTTCAATTACTGTAGGTTCTTGTGAGATCATAGATTCCTGAGCCCTTTCCTCAGCTTCTCCAGCATCTTCAAATTGAACTTGTGCCAAATGCACACTTGCTCTTGTCTTCTTTGATCTTCTGGATGGTGGAGAGATATGATCTTTATCAGAATTTACAGATCTTTTCCTTTTCAAAATGCCAGAACCCTCAGTAGTTTCTACCTCCTTCTGAAAAATTACCTTTTCAGCTTCCACTGTCACAGGTTCTGATGCTGGAACCTGGACCTGTTCATCCTCATCTGATTCATCTCTCAGAATCAGTCTTCTCTTTCTCCTTGGTGGAGATTGAGGAACATATTTGGTCCTTTTGGTTTTGGGGCTTGAGGATGTGTCAGATTTTATAACTGGCATCTTTTGAGAAGTACCAGAGGTTGGTTTAGATTTGAGAGGTGGGGTTCTGATGGTAGGTGTTGATGATTGTGGTTGAGAGGATTGTGTTGGGTTAAAGTAGGTTCTGATGGTAGGCTGTGGTTGAGAATTGGAAGGATGGGTTGGTGGAGGTTGAAAATTGGTAGGCTGTGTAGGTGCAACATCAGGATATATAGATTTGTATGTGTAAGGATCAGAATTTACTAAGAATTGTTTGACAGATTGAGGAATTTGGAGGGGTCTTAGTACATTCTTCTTATTATCAGCGGATAATAAGTCTGTGAAAGCCCTTTTGTGAAGTTTAAAGGGTTCAATTGTCTCACTAAAGTTTTGAGGTGCAACAATTATATATAAGCTGACAGAATCTAGCAAAATAAACTATGTTGCTATCTTCTTTCATCCTATCACCTATAAAACCCAAAATTGCAGCAGCATAATCAAAATGAGTTTGATTAAGAAGGGCATACCCAATTTGCTGACTCATTATTGGGATAGCATCAAAGTTGGAGCATTTATTGGTAAAAGCTTTGGTAATGCAGTCGAAAAAGAAGCTCCACTCCCTCCTGATGTAGGGCCTCTTCAGTTGTCCCAGCTTGGACAAAGATTTCTCATACCCAAGATTTGCCATCATATTTTGAAGAGCTGACTCCCCAACTTGTGAACTGTAAGTACAGTTTTCTTGTAGATGCAAAGCTTGTCGAATAGTAGACAAGGTACCCAGATGCTCATCTTCCCCTGTTGAAAAAATAATACTTGGGGACCCATTTTCACCACCATCATCATATACCCCAGACCTCCAAAACTTCAGAATTTGCTTGCCTGAGAGAATCTGTGGTTGGGTCAGAGCATACCCAATTACACTTCGATATAGAAAGTCTTGAATGAAGTGAAGTTCTGAAGGAGCCTCGTCCTTGTTGAGAATAGTCATGTAATTGTTGGAAACAAACTTGGCTCCATCATAGATAAGGTCCTTAGGTGCCATTTATGTGAAAAATTAAGTGAAAAGTTGTGTGTGTATAAAGTGTTTGATAAAATGCCTGTGAGAAAATAGCTTCAGAGAATAATAGAGAGTGAGAGAGAATAAGAGAGAGTAGAAATGAATAAAAGTAGGTAAAAGATTGTAAAATCTTTTAACTCTGCTATTTATACTCTCCACGTGACAACGACTATATTTGTGAAGCAGAACAGAAATCTTACACCTGGCAGCATGTAAACATTCAAAACATTATTAGTGGGCACGGTAAACGTGCAGTAATTATTGCTCACATGCGGTTACCAAAATAAGCATGCAACCCATTAACCAAATGATTAACAATGTTTTTATCTCACTTAAATATTTTCTGATAATATGACCGTTACAGTAAATATTAAAAAAAAAGTCAAGTAAATATATAATGCCACAAAAGCATCAGGATTTGCATCAGAACTTGAATATTATCAGAATTTAACGGTCATCAGAACATGGCTTCTGTACTCAAAAAGTGAATGACTGTTTCTGTTATTCTTCACACAAATACTGATTGGTTTCCTCAGAGTTTAATTATCAGAACATAATCAGAACTTGTCCTCAGAATTTATGCAAATAATGCTTAACTGTTTATCTGAAACAACTTAATCACCACAATAATTTTCATCATTCATATGGAGTGATAGTGCGTGTATGTGTAAATGATCAGATAAAGAGTAAAGTCTGATAAACTTCAGTATATCTTAGAAATAAGGAATAAGTAAGAAAAGTGCTTAAAATCTTTCTTTAATTTTGAAGTCTACTATAGAATAAATTTATGCAAGTAATCACCTCAACTGTTTGTGCTTATTTATGCATATTTTGAAATTATTTAGACAGTGACTTCTCAGTGTAAATCAGTTACAACTGCCATCAGAATTTATGCTGTTATCAGAGTATTTCTCCAGTAATCAGAGAATGTGAAAAGTCACCAAGAAAAATTAATTTGCTTTTCTAATGCATATTACTTAATACCAGCAATGCACTTGGATCTTCCCTTTCACATATTTACTCTAGATCTCAAAGGAGTACCTGATTTCAATTTTTCTTTTCTTTTATTTTCTTCAGATAAGTGAGGCTTATCAAACATGTAGTTCATCCTTAAGATTTACTGACATCAGAATTTGACATATAAGAAGCAATAATCTAGTTTGTGACTTAGTAATAAGATACACAAAGTAAATTTCACTAAGATCAAAATCATAATTTTCTTGTGTTATTGATATCCACATAAATAACTAATTCAAACATGGGATACATAGTTTGTTAAAGACTATTAAGTCAGCATCTAACAAAATAATCCTCATTGGATTGAATTGTCACAGAACATTCAAAACACTCTCAGAGTATATAGAATCACATCAGATAACAAGCAGTGTTTAATATGTAACAATTTAAGCACATATTACATTGAGATAAGAAAATCTGTAAACACTGATCATAAAGTCTGATGTATGAGAACAAAAACTAAACAGATTTTGAGAAAGAACCTGAAACCATTCCAAGTTCATTTACCAGTCTTGTAAAGGTAGCTTCACATAGTGGTTTTGTGAAGATATCTGCTAGTTATTGATCTGTTGGGACAAAATGCAATTCCACTGTACCTTCCACTGTACCAGTCTGATATGCTTTATCATTGAGTGTTGAACTGGATTACCTGTCATAGCAATAACACTTTGATTATCACAGTAAATGGGTATTTTAGAAAATTTTAACCCATAGTCCAGTAGCTGATTCTTCATCCAAAGAATCTGTGCACAACAACTTCATGCAGCAATATATTCTGCTTCTGTAGTTGATGTGGAAATTGATTTCTATTTCTTGCTAAACCAAGAACCCAATCTGCCTCCAAGAAATTGGCAGCTTCCACTAGTGCTTTTCCTGTCTATTTTGCATCCTGCAAAATCTGCATCTGAGTAATCTATTAGCTTAAAATCTGATTCCCTAGGATACCACAATCCTAGATCAGCTGTACCCTTGAGGTACTTGAAAATTCTTTTCACAGCTATTAGATGAGATTTTCTTGGATCAGCATGAAATCTTGCACAAAGACAGGTAACATACATGATATCAGGTCTACTTGCAGTTAAATAGAGTAAAGAGCCAATCATACCTCTACAGTTAGTAATATCTACTGATGCTCCAGTATCTTTATCTAATTTGGTGGCAGTGGCCATGGGAGTGGATGCAGTTGAACTGTCTTGCATTCCAAATTTCTTGAGTAAATTTCTGGTGTACTTGGATTGATTTATGAAAGTACCTTCTTCAGTTTGCTTGACTTGAAGTCCCAGAAAATAGATCAACTATCCCATCATACTCATTTGATATCTTGACTGCATTAATTTGGAAAATCTTTCACAAAGTTTTGTATTTGTAGAGCCAAAGATGATATCATCAACATATATATGTACCAAAAGTAAGTCCTTTCCATGGTTGAGGTAGAAAAGAGTTTTATCAGTTGTGCCTCTGGTAAATCCACTTTCCAGAAGGAATTGAGCTAAAGTCTCATACCATGCTTTTGGAGCTTGCTTAAGGCCATAAAGTGCTTTGTCAAGCCTGTAGACATGATTTGAAAATTTTGGATCTACAAAGCCTGGAGGTTGTTTAACATATACCTCTTCTTCCAATTCTCCATTGAGAAAAACACTTTTCACATCCATTTGAAAGACTTTGAACTTCTTGTGAGTAACATAAGCCAAAAAGATTCTTATGGCTTCCAATCTAGCAACCGGAGCAAATGTTTCATCATAGTCAATACCCTCCTGTTGAGAGTAACCTTTAGCAACCAGCCTTGCTTTGTTTCTTGTAATTATGCCATCACTATCAGTTTTATTTCTGAACACCCATTTTGTACCAATAATGGATCTGTCCTTTGGTCTTGGCACTAGGGTCCAAACTTTATTTCTTTCAAATTCATTTAACTCTTCCTGCATTGCTTGCACCCAATCAGCATCTTGAAGAGCTTCTTCCACTTTCTTTGGTTCAGCCTGAGATAGAAAAGAATGATAGAGACATTCATTTGTTGTTACTATTCTAGTTCTGACACCTGCTTCAGGATCTCTAATTATTAAGTCAGGTGTGTGTGATTTAGTCCACTTTCTTGCAGATGGAAGTTGATCTCTAGAACTGGATCCTCTCCCATGATCCATGCTGTCTCCATCAGCATTTTCTGATGCTCCCCCTGAAGTTATGCTCTCTGAAATTTCAGAATTTGAGTTGGATTCTTCAGGAATTAAATAATCAGAGTTTCCAAAATTGTCAGAATTTGGCTTATCAGGACTTGATGAATCAGAACTTGAAGAGCGAGTGACTGGTTCTGATGCTTCTTGAGAGTCTTGAGATGTGGTATGTTCATTAGCTTGCCCCCCTGAACAAGTGCTCGATTGTTGATAGGCGGATAATCAAGATGTGGAGTCTACGTGAACCAATACGTCCATTCTTACGTGAACCAACTCTCAGTTTCCAGAATTGTCAGAATTTGGCTCATCAGCACTTGATAAATCAGAACTTGAAGAGCCAGTGACCGGTTCTAATGCTTCTTGAGAGTCTTGAGATGTGGTATGTTCATCAGCTTGCTCTCCCTGAACATGTGCATTTTCCTTTGGAGTAGTTACCACAGTTTCAATGACATCAGAATTTAACCCGTCGGAACTTACATGATCAGGATTTAGGTCATCAGAATTTACAGAATCAAAATTTACATCTTCATTTTTAAATCTCAGCTGATCATGATCATTGAAATCTTCAAGTCCAGTAATCTTTTTATCATCAAAATATACATTGATAGATTCCATGACAACCCTTGTTCTTAAATTGTAGACTCTGAAGGCTTTTGTGGAAAGTGGATATCCAACAAAAATTCCTTCATCAGCTTTTAGATCAAATTTTGACAGCTGTTCAGGATGAGTCTTAAGAACAAAACACTAGCATCCAAATACATGAAAGTATTTCAGATTTGGCTTCTTTTTCTTCACCATCTCATATGGTATTTTTCCATGCCTGTTTATGAGTGTAGCATTCGATGTAAAACAAGCAGTCTGCATAGCTTCAGCCCAAAAATAGGTTGGTAGCTTTGCTTCATCAAGCATAGTTCGTGCAACTTTAATAAGAGTCCTATTCTTTCTTTCTACAACTCCATTCTGCTGCGGAGTTCCAGGTGCAGAAAATTTCTGCTTTATTCCATGCTCTTTGTAGAACTCTTCCATGATTAAATTCTTGAACTTAGTGCCATTATCACTTCTTATTATTTTAACAGAATCTTTGACTAACTTATCCAGCTGTGTGACAAGATCAGTTAGAGTAGATGCAGTTTCATTCTTCTTGTGCAAGAAATACACCCAAGTGTATCTTGTGAACTCATCCACTATAACCATAGCATATTTCTTCTTTGCAATGGACATGACATTGACTGGACCAAATATATCAACATGTAGTAAGTGATAAGGCTCAAGAATTGAGGATTCAGTTTTGCTCTTGAATGAAGATTTTCTTTATTTTGCCTTTTAACATGAGTCACAAAGACCATCAGGAGCAAATATTGATTTTGGCAGTCCTCTCACAAGATCTTTCTTTACTAGCTCATTTATGTTGTTGAAATTTAAATGAGAGAGTCTCTTGTGCCAATTCCAGCTTTCTTCAATTGATGCTCTGCTTAACAGACATATTGCAGAACCATCAGAATTTGTTGAAAGTCTGGCTTCATATATGTTACCATGTCCGTAACCTTTTAGAACCACTTTGCCTGTAGAATTACTTACAACTTCACAGTGTTCTTTAAAGAAATCCACATGATAACCTCTGTCACAGATTTGACTCACACTTAGCAGATTGTGTTTAAATTTTAAGACAAGAGCTACTATTTCAATTATGACATTCCTAAGATTGATATTGCCATATCCCAGAGTCTTTCCCATATTGCCATCTCCATAAGAAACTCCTGGGCTAGCTTTCTCCACAAAGTCTGATAGCATGGCTTTATTTCCAGTCATATGTCCTGAACATCCACTGTCTAGAACTAGGATGTTTTTCCTGTTGCCTTGCAATCACAAAGACCACTATTGGTTAGTTTTAAGGACCCAGACTTGCTTGGATTGTTTGGCCTTTTTAAGTTTGTTAGCATTTGCAGCGGATTTAGTTTCAGAGTTTATGCTAACATGCTGTTTATCAGACTTTATATCAGACTTTGCATCAGAATTTACACTAGAAGGAATTACAATAACTTTTTTTAAAGAAGGTTTTATTTGATAATAATCATAGTACAAACTATGATATTCCTTACAAGTATAAATAGAATGCCATAAACTACCACAATGAAAACAAGAATTTTGTGGTGCAAACCTAACAGACTGACTCTTAACTCCTGATCTAGGAGGTAAAGAGTTTATATCTTTATTTTTCCTGCAAAACGAAGTAAGATGGTTAGAGTTTCCACAATTATAGCATTTCTTTCTAGGAGCATTAGGAACAGGCATATAATTATTGCTTTTATTCACACCTTCCTTTCCATTCCTATTTTTCCTAGCTTCCTTTACATTGTTCACTTTTCTAGTCTCTTTCAGCTTATACTTAAGCTGCTTCTTTGTCATTAAGCCACATTTACCATAATTGGTTTATCTTGTCTTAGTTTGTCAGATGTTAATTTGTCCTTAACTTCCTTTTCAGATTTTGACTTGTCAGAATTTGACACAAACTTGACAGGATTAACTTTAGGCTTTTCAGCTTTCTTGGTAAAGTTTGGTTTAGATGACACAGTTTCCTTTTCTTCTTTATCATCTAGGTAACCTAGCCCTTCTTTCCAATTTCCATTTTCTAAGATTTTCTAAGTTGTTCTTCCAGAGTTAGTCCAAGTTTTGATTATCTCCTTTTCCTTTTCCAGTTCAGATTTAAGATATTTATTCAATTTTAGCATTTCATATTTAACATACAAAGCCTCATCTCTTTCTTTCTGAGTTTGATGAAATATAACTAACTCTTTTTCTAAGTAGTCATTTCTGTTTCTAAGAGCAAGACTTTCAGATTTTAATCTTTCATTTTCTAAAGTCTGATCTCTAAAACTAATGAACATGGTTTTAATATATAATCTTAGCTCAGAAATATCATCAGTATGAAAAGCAAGAGTTGAATGATGTACCTTCAATTTAGCAGTTCCAGAAATGCTATCAACATTTGCCATCAAAGCATAGTTCACCTCTTCTTCAGAATCTGAAGTGTCTACCCAGTTTTTATTCTTTGTGATAAGTGTCTGGCCTTTATCACCTTTTCCTTTCTTGCAGTCAGGAGAGATGTGGCCTCTTTCATCATAATTGTAGCATTTGACATTTGAGTTATCTCCTCTGTCAGACTTTCCTCCTTTGCCTTCAGTCTTTCTGAACCCTTTCTTTTCAGAACTTCCACCTTTCCTGGAATACTTCTTACCCTTTCTGAATTTCTTGTAGGCTATCTTTGTGATACCCTTCACCATAAGAGCACACAGTTGCATCATCTCTGCATCAACATCCACTTTAGATAAAATTTTCAGATTTAGAATCATCATCATCAGAATATGATGACTCTGAATCAGACTGTATGATGAGAGCCTTTCCTTTGCCCCTCTTTGAGATAACCACTTTAGGAGATTCCTCCTCAGCTTTAAGTGCAACTGTCTTGACTTTCTTTTATGCCTTTTGCTCCTTTGATCCATTTCAAGTTCATGAGTCTTGAGCATACTATAAATTTCATCAAGAGTAGTTTCAGCAAGGTCATAGTTGTCTCTTATGGTATTAGACTTCAAATCCCAATTTTCAGGAAGAGCTAAAAGGAATTTTAGATTTAAATCTTCAAGATCATATTCCTTATCCACCAGTGACAGATCATTCAAGAGTTTGGCAAATCTGTCATATAAATCAGTTAGTAACTCATCAGATTTTGAGTCAAAGTGCTCATACTCCTGTGTGAGTATTGTCTCCCTGTTCTTTTTGATGGCTTCAGTTCCCTGGCATCTTGTCTCCAAAACATCCCATATTTTCTTTGCAGTCTTGCATCCAATTACCCTGTTTGACATGACATTGTCAATTGCACTATGAAGTAAATGCCTTACCCTTGCATCCTTGGCAATAGATGATATGTCTTCAGGTATGTAATCACCTTTCTCCTTTGGTATGGTGTTTACTGGTTGATCAGCAACTGCAACAGAAAGCTTGGTAGGCTTATATGGTCCATCATTAATTCTATCAAGGTATTCTGGATATGTGGCTTCCGGAAACATAGCTATCTTTACCTTCCATATAGGATACTCAGATGCTCTCAGTATGGGAACCCTAATACTTTCATATCGACTGTGGGATTGATTGTTTTGGGTATCTTGAGTTTTGGTGGGCTTAGGTTGTAACGACCGAGGAATTACGCTTGTATTATATTATAATAATGATAAATTATGTGTATTATTATGTGATTAAATGTGTTAAGTCGTTAAACCATAACTGCTATGTGTTATGTGTTGGTTGTTTTGATCCAAACGTGTTTTGGATATTTATTGAGCGTTTTATCGTCAGTTATATATATTATATTAAAACCTGTATAGCTCAAAATTAAGTTTTAAAAGCCCGTATTTCAAACAAAATCATTGGCTCTATTTTATTAAAAATGCCCTATACCATATCGCTATTCTGAACCCCTAGACGTTTTACAAATTGACCTTTTTCGCGAAAAACGACTTTTCCGGACCCCTTCGGGTATCAAAAAGCCCACAAAATTACATTTTTATTTTTATATGATCATGAAATCATCATATATCATTTTCTTTGTATTTTTGTAATTTTCACAATTTTTGGGAATTTTTAGTATTTATTTAGTATTTATTGGATATTTAAAAATTCAATATTAATACCCAAAAATTATAAAAATTGGGGCCAAATATTTTTATTAGGAGTGTAATTAGACCCTTAATTTTACTTAGGGGTATTATTTTCATAAATATAAATACCTGATTTATTAGTAATTAAATCAGTTAATTATACTTAAAAATCAGAAAATAAAAAGAAAATCAGAAAAATAATTAGGGTTAGGGTTTCTGTGAAGAACAGGGCAGCAGAATCAATCGTGAATTTGAAGGTGATTCCGGAGTCCAAATCGTTCATGTAAGTAGTCAAATTGAAGCTGGTGATTCGTAGTTTCTGATTATGTACATGATTTTGTTGTTGGATTACTTGAATTTAATTTTGTATTTTCGGATTTATTTCGTGAATTCGGGTTTTGTTTTTGATTGATTGTTTGATGATTTCGTTGCTACGAGCGTTTAGATCGTCGATTATGGAGTCGTTTGGCACCTGTTTCACTCGATTTGGTGTCCGTTTCGAGCTCGCCGGAGTTTCGCCGCCGCCGCCGTGTTCATCGCGTTTCCGGCCGTTGTGGTCAACGAGGACGAAGGAGAAAGGAAGGGAGAGCATCGTTTTGTTGCTGGGTTTCGAAAACACAGAAGATGCGAACTGGAATCAAGTGTTTTCGTCTCGCCGGAATTTTTCCGCCGGCGTCGGATTCTGGGAGTGCAGGCGGTGTTCTTCCCGACCCGATCGGGTTGGGGACGACCCGGTTTGCAACCCGGAAACGACCCGGGTTTGATCCCCTCAACCATGAATCCATTTCCAAATTTTTGTTTCTGGATTTTCTATTATTTAATTTATATTTTATAAATCAGAATTTTTTTTTAATAATTCTAAAAATTAATTAAAAATTAGTTTTATATTCTGAAAAATAGTATTTATAATTTCTGAATTATTTTATTAAATTATAAATTTGAATTTATTTATTTAATTAATTATTTAACTATTTATCTAATTATTTACTAATTATCTAATTTATTAATAATTGGGTAATTAATTAATAATTAGGTAATTAATTAGTAAATAAGGATTAGAAATAATTAAGTGAGGTAATTAATAATCTAATAATTAGTTAATAATGCGAATAATGACCCGATAATTAGGATTATTATTCGAGCGTTAGTTATTCGAATAATATTGTGATAATTATTCGTATCGTATAATAGTTATCGGTAATTATCTGTTTAGCGAATCGTATGAGTTTCAATAATAATAGAATAGTTCGGTAATTAGGCGAGAATCGCGAGTAGCTCGTAGTTATACGAGTGATTAATCGTTAAGTTGGTCTATAATTCGAGTAATTCGTAGTTATTTGATAAATAGCGTATCGGTTAATTAAATCGATTGATTATTTGTAAATAATCGATCTGATCGAATAAGTAATAATAATTTGTAATAAATAATAATAATTCCTAATAATTAGGGATTAATTATTTTAAAATACAATAATTAGTAATTAATTATTTAATAATATAATTAAGGATTGTTTAATTATAATTAATTATTTATAATTAATTATTAATTAATTAAATCTTGTTTAATTCATAATAATTCAACCGTTAGTCCGATTTGAGCGAAACGAAGACCCCTAGATTCAGAAAAATGAGACGAATCCAATAAAAGTAGTGTAAGTTATAATTTCTTCCGAAAGAGAGTGGTTTGGTGATAATTGATAGTTCGTAGGTCCTAGTAGGGGTATAATTGAGCCGAATAAATCCCGAAAAATTATAATAAAATCAGATAAGACTAGTAATGCAGGTATAAGTCTAGAATTGATTCTAAAAATAATTATAAATCTAGAAATTGATTATGTGCTTTATGTGCTACGTGTTTTACGTGATTATGTGAACCTATGTGCTGCATAAATGTATGTGTATATATACGAGTCAGATAGAAATACATGGGTAGACTGATAAGGTTGCTTGTTATCAATTCAAGATACACGTATATAGTAAGTTATCTAAATGCCTATCTTTCCATGATTTATTCAGTGTTAGCAAGGTAGAGCAAGCTAGGGTCAGAAGGCAGTGAGTTAAACCAGGTTAAGTACGCGCAAGGCAAGTTTTTCCCCTATTCTAAATTCAGAATAGTGATTTATATTTCTTTTCTATCGTATCAGTTCTCTTTGATAATCATTGTTCATATACACTGTTATCCAATTATTATTGCTTGTTTCCAATTTCATTTCAATTCTTGAATTACCCAATTTATTGAATTCCCTATTCATATTTCAATTCCTTTACCCTTGTTACATATACTCTGGTATATCCTGGTGTTGGGATATATCAATAGCATTCCGATTGTCCCGAATGCTAAGCCTTGGACTGGATGGTTACTATACGGGCTGGGTTTTACCCAGACCATTATTTAATAGGCCATAGTTGCCTGAGTACTCCTTATGTTGGTTGGGTCTATGCAGTTGGGTATAGATCCACACTATATTCTGACTGATCAGCAGGTTATAGTGCATATGTTGGTTCTTGTTTCCAGTCTTGTTCATTTGGTACTCGCCAGCATTGGCAAATTACTATTCTATACAGATTCAGATGGTTGTTCCAACCAGCAGCTTATTGTTTCACTCATTTCTCTTTCTTTATACTATATATATTGTTGCAGGCTTGTTGAGCAATTTTGGCTCATCCTTTTTTATTGTTACTCCTATTGTTTTACAGTTAAGGTAGAGAATGAAACCCATCAGGACCCGCATAGTCAAGAAGCGAGTCAAGCAGCAGGACCCTCTTATACCAAGAGTGTTCCTTCCTATTCCCGAAGAGAGCTTTGAATTGCCAGATCAGGTGTAGCAGGATAAGTAGTAATGTTGGGTTGAATGAAAGTCTTGTGTAGTTTGAATAAAAGTTGTGTAGTGAGATTATAGATAGAATAAAGTTTTGTAGCAAAGAGAGTTCTTGAGTCAGGTTTTATTTAGTTGGGTTTGTAATAAAATGTAGTATGTGGTTCTTGTTTTCAAACTCAGACCTTAAAAGATCCTGAGTAGTGATAGTTCAGGGTAATTATTATATTTATATTCCGCTTGTGCAGGTTTAGTTGGTAATTGTTATTAATAATGCCCCAAATCTATACCCCGGATTTGGAGGGTGTTATAGTTGGTATCAGAGCTTAGGTTTGACCTTTGAAAACAAGAACGTTAGGGCTAAGATAAGATAGGAAAATGAGATAGGATGAGAGTAAGAGTGTTAGGATTGTTTATTTATGTGATTAGAAGTTATGAGTTTTAGGAATTGTGATTTGATTGTTTTTGTGTTATTATTTTTATGTATATTAGATGGCTTCTTTATCATCGTCTACGGAGAGGACCGAGACAGATCCAGTGGTTGCACCGGTATTAGCCCCAGTGTTAGAGCAGATCTTACCTCCATTGCCACCACCTCCACCATTGCCACCTGGACCACCACCAGATATACCACTTCCCCCAGAGGTACCAGGTTTTGTAGATTATTTTCCATACTTTGAGCTAGAGATACCAGATTTTCCACCATTAGAGTTTCCGATGTTCGATATTCCTGACATGGTTGATCTTCCGCAGTGGGAGGATTTAGAGCCTCAGATTCCTATGCCACCAGTCGAGATTCCAGAGATGCCACAGATGGAGCCAGAGGCAGAGCCGCCAGTGTATGCACCTATGGAGCAACCTGTCTTATTCCCTGCCCCATTAGCCATTTATGCACCTGTTCCTGGAGTTTATCAGTTTCCTCAGCCAGAGTTTATGGATGAGATTGTGGTAGATGGACCATTACCTTCTCGAGGTTCCAACACTGATCTTCGTGAGCATCATACAGTGACTTGCCAGCGCTTTCAGGCAGAGAGGGAGGAGAAGATTATATGGCAGAACCAATGTAGAGAGATCCTTGGATTGTATGAGACGCAGGCAGATGGTCCTGTCAGAGCATTACGACCAGATTATATACTGAGAGAGAGGCTACATCAGATTCATCGGATTAGTTCTCAGCAGCTTACTGATTTGAGACAGCAGGATCTTAGTGCAGAGACAACATATCGCAGAGCATTAGGACTTATCGACGCAGTACTAGAGGCATTGCAGGAGGAATTGAGCCACGTACCACCAGGATTTTGAGACTAGCAGATCAATGAGTATTGTATTATGTATATTTTGTAGATATAGGCAGTATAGTATTGTATGACTAGTTTGTATGAGTGTAGCTACTGACTTTGACTGATAGTAGTAGCAGTACGACTGTTATATCATAGGTTTTTGTATCAAGCACTGACACCTGTAGCTGGTGTTCTACCTATATATATATATGAGATAATCTTTTGCACGTTTTCTTTATTTTATTTCCAGTTATTTAAGCATTTACATTTATTTCAGTACCATTGCATATTTACAAATGTAGTTTTATTTATGATCATGTTGTACCCTTATGTTTTAAAAAAAAAAAAAATTTAAAACATATCATGTTGTTTTATCTATTCAGTTATTTAATAAGCCATTTTATTTTCCCAAATCGACTGTTTTAACATACGTTTAATATATTGTTATTAAAGAAAATCCATTGTTTATTTACCAGAAAGATGGCACCTAAAAGAAAAGCACAACCCGACTCATCAAATGGAAACACCGAGGGCCAAAACAATAATAACCAGATGGATCAGATGTTTAATCTCATGCAACAGCAGATGTTGATGATGCAACAACAAATGCAGCAACAACAACAGCAGTTCCAGCAACAGATGTTACAACAAGCCGCTCATCCAGGACATCAAAAACCACCAGCAGCACATACGGTCACTTTCAAGCAATTTCAGTCGGTGAAGCCACCGGAATTTATGGGTTCCACGGATCCTACAAAAGCAAGAGCTTGGCTGAAAGAGATGGAAAAGGCTTTTTCGTTAGTCAAGGTTGAGGAAGAACAGAAGACGGATTTCGCTAGCTACTTTCTGAAAGGCGAAGCTAATTACTGGTGGGAATCGAAGAAAGCTTTGGAAGGAGAAGATGTAGTGACCTGGGATAGATTCACTGATCTTTTCTTGAAGAAATATTTTCCTCATTTTATAAAGAACCAGATGGAGATCAAATTCCTGGAGCTGAAGCAAGACAACTTATCGGTTGCGGATTATGAGACCAAGTTTACTGAATTGGCAAGGTTTGTTCCAGAGCAAGTGGATACGGACGAGAAGCGGGCCAAGAGATTCCAGCAAGGACTGAAACCATGGATTCGTAGCAGGGTAGCTGTGTTTGAACTGACAACTTATACGGCTGTTGTTCAGAAGGCTATGATTATTGAAGGTGAAAGCGAAGCAGATCAGAAAGAGAAAGGACCATGAAATTTTCAGAATCGTTTCAACAAAAGGCCGGGATTTCAAGCTCGAGGAAAAGTAAACTTTAGGAGACCAGAACAAAACAACCAGAGGATGGGTAATCGACTTCCTGCCCCAACTCAGCAAAGGCTTATTCGACCGCCTGTACCTGATTGCAGAACGTGTGGTAGAAAGCATACGGGAATTTACAACAAGCCAAATGTCACGTGTTTCAAGTGCAAGCAAAGGGGACACTATTCTGGAGAATGTCTAATGGGAAAAGCAGAAGTTACTTGTTTCCAATGTGGGAGAAAAGGACATATCGCCAGAGACTGCAGAGGAATTGTAATGGCCGCTAGTATTCCAAGAGTTTTAGCATTACCTCCACCTCCACTACCACAACAAAATCAGCCCAGAGCAAGGACTTTCAATATGTCAATGAAGGAAGCAGTACAGAGTCCGAATGTAGTTGCAGGTACACTCCCTGTAAATTTCATAAATGCTTTAGTATTAATTGATTCAGGAGCTACTAGATCTTTTATTTCTGAAGATTTTATCTCTAAGATAGATTGTGAGATCCAGTGGTTAGATGAAGTGTTAGTCATAAAATTAGCAAATGATGATCAGTTGTAGTAGATCGAGTATGCCCGAGTTGTGATATTGAGATAGGGAGATGTCATTTTTCAGTTGATTTGATACCTTTTAGGTTAGGGGAGTTTGATGTTATTTTAGGAATGGATTGGCTATCTAGTAATAATGCTCAGATTGACTGTGCGAATAAAAGAGTGAAATTGCAAACTGAAGAAAATGAAACGGTAATATTTAAAGGTGAGAAGCAAAAGCAGAAATTCCTATCAATAATGCAGACGAGAAGATTGCTACGCCAAGGATGTCAAGCTTATTTAGCCTATGTACGTGATGCTAATAAGGGTAATTTGAAGATTGAAGATATTCCTGTAGTTTGTGAATTTCTTGATGTTTTTCCAGACGAACTACCAGGATTTCCACCAGATCGAGAAATCGAGTTCACTATTGACTTGACGCCAGGGACTGAACCAATTTCGAAAGCTCCATATCGAATGACACCTGTTGAAATGAGGGAATTAGCAAAGCAGTTGCAAGAACTTCTCGACAAAGGAATTATAAGGCCAAGTGTATCCCCATGGGGCGCACCAGTATAGTTCGTGAAAAAGAAGGATGGTAGTATGTGACTGTGTATTGATTATCATGAGCTGAACAAGTTAACTATCAAGAATAAATATCATTTACCTCGCATCGATGATTTATTTGATCAACTAA
Organism: Apium graveolens; assembly: GCF_009905375.1. Classification (NCBI taxonomy): domain Eukaryota; kingdom Viridiplantae; phylum Streptophyta; class Magnoliopsida; order Apiales; family Apiaceae; genus Apium; species Apium graveolens. The sequence continues at coordinate 29,782,340 of NC_133654.1, read as the reverse complement.
AAGGAGCAGCATGGTTTTCGAAAATCGACTTACGATCAGGCTATCATCAGTTAAAGATCAAGGCCGAGGATATTCCAAAGACAGCGTTTAGAACGAGGTACAGACACTATGAATTTCTTGTGATGGCTTTTGGATTGACGAATGCACCTGCAGCGTTTATGGATTTGATGAATCGAGTATTCAAGAAGTATTTGGATAAGTTTATCATTGTATTTATTGATGACATCTTGATCTACTCAAAGACGGAAGAAGAACATGCAGCGCAGTTAAGAACGACATTGGAGATATTACGAAAGGAGCAGCTTTATGCAAAATTTTCAAAATGTGAATTTTGGTTGAAAGAAGTGCAGTTTCTAGGGCATATCATCAGTAGAGAAGGCATTCAAGTTGATCCAGCAAAGATTGAAGCTGTGTTGAATTGGGAAAGACCAAAGACGCCGACAGAGGTTTGAAGTTTCTTAGGATTGGCAGGATATTATCGAAGATTTGTCAAAGATTTTGCGAAGATAGCGACACCGTTGACCAAGTTAACTCGACAAAGTGAAAAGTTTGAATGGAATAGTAAGTGTGAAGAAAGTTTTCAAGAGTTGAAGAATCGGTTGGTGACTGCACCAGTATTAGTACTGCCAAACGAGCAAGGAAATTTTGTTATTTACAGTGACGCTTCGTATCGCGGGCTAGGATGTGTGTTGATGCAACATGGTAACGTCATTGCATATGCTTCGAGACAACTTAAACCTCATGAGCAGAAATATCCTACGCATGATCTGGAATTGGAAGCAATTGTATTTGCATTGAAGCTTTGGAGACATTATCTGTACGGTGAAAAATGCGAAATCTACACGGATCATAAAAGTTTGAAATATATTTTCACGCAAAAGGAACTGAACATACGACAACGTCGAAGGCTGGAATTGATTAAAGATTATGATTTTACAATCAGTTATCATCCAGGAAAAGCAAATGTTGTAGCAGATGCGCTGAGCAGAAAAGAAAGGTTGAATCGGTTAACTTCATGTGAAGAATTGGTTAAAGAATTTGATAAATTGGAAATTGAGATCCGTATTCCCCATGAATCTGCAGGAACTATCTACGCTATGACTTTTCAACCAGGGTTGCTAGAAAAGATTCGCCGTTGTCAAGATGAAGTAATGAGTCAAGACGATGACTTAACGGGAGAAGAGATTACAACTCAGAAAGATAATGAAGGAATTTTATATTTTGCGTCAAGAATCTGGATCCCTAATGTGGCAGAATTAAAAGAAGAAATTATGCGAGATGCGCACAATTCGAAGTATTCCATTCATCCAGGAAGCACGAAAATGTATCGCGATTTGAAGGAAAACTTTTGGTGGTCGAATATGAAGAAGGAGATAGCAGAATGGGTGAGTAAATGCTACACATACCAGCGAGTTAAAGCAGAACATCAACGTCCGAGTGGGTTATTGCAACCGTTAGACATTCCAGAATGGAAATGGGAACATCTAGCGATGGATTTCGTAGTGGGACTTCCAAGAATGAAAGCAAATCACAATGCAATTTGGGCTATTGTTGATCGATTGACGAAATCAGCACATTTTCTTCCAATTAACGAGAAATTTTCACTGGACAAGCTAGTGCACTTATATCTTAAAGAAATTGTGAAGCGTTATGGAGTACCAGTATCGATTATATCGGATCGAGATCCTCGTTTCAATTCAAGATTTTGGAGATAATTCCAAGAAAGTCTAGGAACGAAGTTGAATATGACTACAGCCTATCATCCGCAAACTGACGGTCAAAGTGAAAGGACAATTCAAATGATTGAAGATATGCTACGAGTTTGTGCGATCTATTTTGAAGGTAGTTGGGATGAACATTTACCCCTAGTGGAATTTTCTTATAATAACAGCTATCACGCTAGTATTGGAATGCCACCGTATGAAGCATTATATGGGAGGAAATGCAGATCACCAGTGCATTGGGATGAAGTTGGAGAACGCAAGATTTTGGGTCCAGAATTAATTCAGCAGACAAAAGAAAAGATTGAACTTATTCGAAAACGAATCGAGGCAGCGCAAAACAGGCAAAGCAAATATGCAAACCAAGCAAGGAAGGATATGGACTATCAGGAAGGAGAACACGTATTGCTCAAAATATCGCCATGGAAAGGATTGATCAGATTTGGCAATAAAGGGAAATTGAAGCCACGATACGTTGGACCATTTAAGATTTTGAAGAAAATTGGGAAGGTTGCGTACGAGTTAGCTTTACCACTCCATATGCAGCACATTCACAACGTATTTCATGTATCTATGCTTAAGAAGTACAATCCTGATACAAGGCATGTAATAGAGTATGAACCAGTAGAACTTCAGGCAGATTTATCGTATATAGAGCAGCCGATAAGGATTTTAGATCGTCAAGAGAAGGTATTAAGAAATAAGTTTGTGTCATTAGTAAGAGTATTGTGGAGAAACCCAGTGGTTGAAGAATCAACCTGGGAGCTTGAAAGTGAAATGTTAGCAAAGTATCCTCAGTTATTTGCATAGTGTGATTCTGAGGACAGAATCTTGTTAAGGGGGGGGGGGAGAATGTAACGACCGAGGAATTACGCTTGTATTATATTATAATAATGATAAATTATGTGTATTATTATGTGATTAAATGTGTTAAGTCGTTAAACCATAACCGCTATGTGTTATGTGTTGGCTGTTTTGATCCAAACGTGTTTAGGATATTTATTGAGCGTTTTATCGTCAGTTATATATATTATATTAAAACCTGTACAGCTCAAAATTATGTTTTAAAAGCCCGTATTTCAAAAAAAATCATTGGCTCTATTTTATTAAAAATGCCCTATACCATATCGCTATTCTGAACCCCTAGACGTTTTACAAATTGACCTTTTTCGCGAAAAACGACTTTTCCGGACCCCTTCGGGTATCAAAAACCCCACAAAAATTACATTTTTATTTTTATATGATCATGAAATTATCATATATCATTTTCTTTGTATTTTTGTAATTTTCACAATTTTTGGGAATTTTTAGTATTTATTTTGTATTTATTGGATATTTAAAAATTCAATATTAATACCCAAAAATTATAAAAATTGGGGCCAAATATTTTTATTAGGAGTGTAATTAGACCCTTAATTTTACTTAGGGGTATTATTTTCATAAATATAAATACCTGATTTATTAGTAATTAAATCAGTTAATTATACTTAAAAATCAGAAAATAAAAAGAAAATCAGAAAAGGAATTAGGGTTAGGGTTTCTGTGAAGAACAGAGCAGCAGAATCAATCGTGAATTTGAAGGTGATTCCGGAGTCCAAATCGTTCATGTAAGTAGTCAAATTGAAGCTGGTGATTCGTAGTTTCTGATTATGCACATGATTTTGTTGTTGGATTACTTGAATTTAATTTTGTATTTTCGGGTTTATTTCGTGAATTCGGGTTTTGTTTTTGATTGATTGTTTGATGATTTCGTTGCTATGAGCGTTTTGATCGTCGATTATGGAGTCGTTTGGCACCGGTTTCACTCGATTTGGTGTCCGTTTCGAGCTCGCCGGAGTTTCGCCGCCGCCGCCGTGTTCATCGCGTTTCCGGCCGTTGTGGTCGACGAGGACGAAGGAGAAAGGAAGGGAGAGCATCGTTTTGTTGCTGGGTTTCGAAAACACAGAAGATGCGAACTGGAATCAAGTGTTTTCGTCTCGCCGGAATTTTTCCACCGGCGTCGGATTCTGGGAGTGCAGGCGGTGTTCTTCCCGACCCGATCGGGTTGGGGACGACCCGGTTTGCAACCCGGAAACGACCCGGGTTTGATCCCCTCAACCCTGAATCCATTTCCAAATTTTGTTTCTGGATTTTCTATTATTTAATTTATATTTTATAAATCAGAAAATTATTTTAATAATTTCAAAAATTAATTAAAAATTAGTTTTATATTCTGAAAAATAGTATTTATAATTTCTGAATTATTTAATTAAATTATAAATTTGAATTTATTTATTTAATTAATTATTTAACTATTTATCTAATTATTTATTAATTATCTAATTAATTAATAATTGGGTAATTAATTAATAATTAGATAATTAATTAGTAAATAAGGATTAGAAATAATTAAGTGAGGTAATTAATAATCTAATAATTAGTTAATAGTGCGAATAATGACTCGATAATTAGGATTATTATTCGAGCGTTAGTTATTCGAATAATATTGTGATAATTATTCGTATCGTATAATAGTTATCGGTAATTATCTGTTTAGCGAATCGTAAGAGTTTCAATAATAATAGAATAGTTCGGTAATTAGGAGAGAATCGCGAGTAGCTCGTAGTTATACGAGTGATTAATCGTTAAGTTGGTCTATAATTCGAGTAATTCGTAGTTATTTGATAAATAGCGTATCGGTTAATTAAATCGATTGATTATTTGTAAATAATCGATCTGATCGAATAAGTAATAATAATTTGTAATAAATAATGATAATTCCTAATAATTAGGGATTAATTATTTTAAAATACAATAATTAGTAATTAATTATTTAAAAATATAATTAAGGATTGTTTAATTATAATTAATTATTAATTAATTAAATCTTGTTTAATTCATAATAATTCAACCGTTAGTCCGATTTGAGCGAAACGAAGACCCCTAGATTCAGAAAAATGAGACGAATCCAATAAAAATAGTTGTAAGTTATAATTTCTTCCGAAAGAGAGTGGTTTGGTGATAATTGATAGTTCGTAGGTCATGGTAGGGGTATAATTGAGCCGAATAAATCCTGAAAAATTATAATAAAATCAGATAAGACTAGTAATGCAGGTATAAGTCTAGAATTGATTCTAAAAATAATTATAAATCTAGAAATTGATTATGTGCTTTACGTGCTACATGTTTTACGCGATTATGTGAACCTATGTGCTGTATAAATGTATGTGTATATATACGAGTCAGATAGAAATGCATGGGTAGACTGATAAGGTTGCGTGTTATCAATTCAAGATACACGTATATAGTAAGTTATCTAAACGCCTATCTTTCCATGATTTATTCAGTGTTAGCAAGGCAGAGCAAGCTAGGGTCAGAAGGCAGTGAGTTAAACCAGGTTAAGTACGCACAAGGCAAGTTTTTCCCCTATTCTAAATTCAGAATAGTGATTTATATTTCTTTTCTACCGTATCAGTTCTCTTTGATAATCATTGTTCATATACACTGTTATCCAATTATTATTGCTTGTTTCCAATTTCATTTCAATTCTTGAATTACCCAATTTATTGAATTCCCTGTTCATATTTCAATTCCTTTACCCTTGTTACATTTACTCTGGTATATCCTGGTGTTGGAATATATCAATAGCATTCCGATTGTCCTGGATGCTAAGCCTTGGACTGGATGGTTACTATACGGGCTGGGTTTTACCCAGACCATTATTTAATAGGCCATAGTTGCCTGAGTACTCCTTATGTTGGTTGGGTCTATGCAGTTGGGTATAGATCCGCACTATATTCTGACTGATCAGCAGGTTATAGTGCATATGTTGGTTCTTGTTTCCAGTCTTGTTCATTTGGTATTCGCCAGCATTGGCAAATTACTATTTTATACAGATTCAGATGGTTGTTCCAACCAGCAGCTTATTGTTTCACTCATTTCTCTTTTTTTATACTATATATATTGTTGCAGGCTTGTTGTGCAATTTTGGCTCATCCCTTTTTATTGTTACTCCTATTGTTTTACAGTTAAGGTAGAGAATGAAACCCATCAGGACCCGCGTAGTCAAGAAGCGAGTCAAGCAGTGGGACCCTCTTATACCAAGAGTGTTCCTTCCTATTCCCGAAGAGAGCTTTGAATTGCCAGATCAGGTGTAGCAGGATAAGTAGTAATGTTGGGTTGAATGAAAGTCTTGTGTAGTTTGAATAAAAGTTATGTAGTGAGATTGTAGATAGAATAAAGTTTTGTAGCAAAGAGAGTTCTTGAGTCAGGTTTTATTTAGTTGGGTTTGTAATAAAATGTAGTATGTGGTTCTTGTTTTCAAACTCAGACCTTAAAAGATCCTGAGTAGTGATAGTTCGGGGTAATTATTATATTTATATTCCGCTTGTGCAGGTTTAGTTGGTAATTGTTGTTAATAATGCCCCAAATCTATAACCCGAATTTGGAGGGTGTTATAGTTGGTATCAGAGCTTAGGTTTGACCTTTGAAAACAAGAACGTTAGGGCTAAGATAAGATAGGAAAATGAGATAGGATGAGAGTAAGAGTGTTGGGATTGTTTGTTTATGTGATTAGAAGTTATGAGTTTTAGGAATTGTGATTTGATTATTTTTGTGTTATTATTTTTATGTATATTAGATGGCTTCTTTAGCATCGTCTACGGAGAGGACCGAGACAGATCCAGTGGTTACACCGGTATTAGCCCCAGTGTCAGAGCAGATCTTACCTCCATTGCCACCACCTCCACCATTGCCACCTGGACCACCACCAGAGATACCACTTCCCCCAGAGGTACCAGGTTTTGCAGATTATTTTCCATACTTTGAGCCAGAGATACCAGATTTTCCACCATTAGAGTTTCCGATGTTCGATATTCCTGACATGGTTGATCTTCCGCAGTGGGAGGATTTAGAGCCTCAGATTCCTATGCCACCGGTCGAGATTCCAGAGATGCCACATATGGAGCCAGAGGCAGAGCCGCCAGTGTATGCACCTATGGAGCAGCCTGTCTTATTCCCTGCCTCATTAGCCATTTATGCGCCTGTTCCTGGAGTTTATCAGTTTCCTCAGCCAGAGTTTATGGATGAGATCGTGGTAGATGGACCATTACCTTCTTGAGGTTCCAGCACTGATCTTCGTGAGCATCATACGGTGACTTACCAGCGCTTTCAGGCAGAGAGGGAGGAGAAGTTTATATGGCAGAACCAGTGTAGAGAGATCCTTGGATTGTATGAGACGCAGGCAGATGGTCCTGTCAGAGCATTACGACCAGATTATATACTGAGAGAGAGGCTACATCAGATTCATCGGATTAGTTCTCAGCAGCTTACTGATTTGAGACAGCAGGATCTTAGTGCGTAGACAGCATATCGCTATGGTTTAAGATGATACATTAATGAGTAAAATGCATAATATGTACCCAAAGTTTGGCTTTACTGCACATTGTGAACCTAATGTTTCAAGAATGCACTATATGTACCTAATGTTTCAAAAATGTTGCAAAGTATGTACCTGCCGTTAACTCTACACTAACACAGTCAGGGGAAATTCTGTAACTTCACTATTACAACGGCTATCAGTCCAGTATAAGGCTTGCAATCAGGTTTAGGAGCTGTTTTTGTAAGTCACGGTCGATTTTGTACTATTCCAAAACCAAAATCAAGCACATTTGGGTGGTGAAATGGGGGAAAATTGCTACTGTGGTGTTATGTCACACAACACTATAGAAGGGGGTTGAATATAATGTTTATACAATCAAATCGATTTATAACACAAGTATGTAACAGTAATCAAGTTTATTCAATATAATAAGCTCTGTTACAAAGTAGGTTAAACTACTCTCTTAGTGATGAACAATATCACTAAGAGCTGCTTATGTTACAATGAATAATATTCTCGTGAATGATAACACATAAAGTGTAAACCCTAAGCTGTGTTTACAGTTACAAGATATCTTCTAATTGATATGAAATATAATTCTGTCTCCTAAAATATATCAATCATATATTATCTTCTAGAAGACTTCTAGTCTTCTAACTCTAAAGCATATCTTACAGTATTTTAGTCATGATCCTCTCCTGTAAATCAGCTGCATTCCTTATCTGAGGTACCCGCACTTAAGTCCTGATATAAATCCTGACGGCCTTAAGTTCTGATATAAGTTCCGACTTCAGTAAGTTCTGATTTCCAGTAAGTCCTGATAAGTCCTTATATTAAGTTCTGAAACTAAACATATCAGATTAGACATGACATCATAAATATATCTAACATGTGGGTCTATGGTGATCTCAAGACCAGCATGGACTGAAAACAACGCTGGAAGAAGATTTTTATGAGATGCATAAATAGGGTTCGAGGATGTAAGTATTTTAGATGGGTTGATCCTCCAATGTCCACTAGAGCACGAGTTATGATCAATGGTTTGCTAAGTGGCATAAAGTCTAATGAAGAGGAGATACAAGAGTTTCGATTGTTTCACACGGAGGAATTAAAAAATGTCAGGGTTAGGATAGAGAACAAGAAGTGGATGAAATATGTTGTAGTATTTGTGTTGGTTGTGTTCAGCTATGTAATAATGGTTTAGGGTGTTATTTGTTTAGTTTAATCAATGAAAATGTTATGTTCCTTTGAATAACTACATTGTGTTTTAGCATAGTTTTGTTTGATCTTATTATAATTGCTTGATAAAAAAACAAACTCAAAGTCTTAAAAACATAATAGTAACAATACATTAGAAGGAGAACATGGATCATGCATAATGATATCCCCAAGCATATGACAAGCACAAATTTATTTAAACCCATGAAAAAGAAAGACACCCCTAATAACCCCCAAGCTTAGTTTGCTCCCTCCTCAGCAAAGATGTCCTTGATGGCATAAGGAGCCTCCTCAAACTCATCGATCTCCCCCACCAGAAAGACAATGAGTTGCCAGAGCATCAGCAACACTGTTAGCAGAGGAAGTGGTATGGTAGACTTGAAGATCATCCCACTTCTCACCGAGGAGATTGGTGATCATGGTAACAAGATCAGCCATATGATCATTAGGATCAGGATACAAGATCCGTTGCATTGCTTCATGTAATATATAATAGATGATGTCAAAGATTACTGGAGCTAACAATGTCATTAGCATCTATGATCTAATTGGAAGATTAATGAATAGTTATTTTCAGTAATCAGTTAAGCTTGGGGCCAACCCTAAGTAAGTTGTATTATTATCTAAATTTGTATTCTGTACTTGTAACACTTAAAGTCTGTAAAAATGCAAAGGAGCAGACTGGAGTCTTTTTCCTAAAACAGTATCAAGCCTAAGGATTCTATCTGGAAGAAGATCAAGAAGATCATGCCTCAGAAGAATTTTGAAGAAGCTTGAAGTTGAATAAATCCGTTTGGAGAAAAATGTTCTAAGTCAAGATCTCTACAAGTCATAGATTTAATGTTATAGAGAAGTCATTTGAGAACTCCAGAATGACTTATCGAGAAGTCATTCAAACTCCAGAGAGTACCGACGGATAAGCAATATCTACTCGACGGATGAGATATATATCCACTCGATGGATGAATAACATCTACTCGACGGATGAGCAATATCTACTCGACGGATAAACTATACATCTACTTGATGGATGACCAATATCTACTCAACGGATAAACAATATTGTTAGTCACTTAACAATATGACAAGAATTACAGAAGGGGGTTGAATGGAATTCTTGAAACTTTTTCTTGAAATAAAATGTTCTAACTCAAATATAAATATAAGTGTATTGATTAGCACAATGCGGAATAAAAACTTAAGTGAATCAAGACACAAGTAATTAAAAACAAGAGTCTTTAAAAACTTTCTGGTGGATTTGAATGATTCCACCAGAGATATATATTATATATCGAGAGAACCCTGTGTGCAGAAATGCTCACAGCTGCTTACAATAATTGAACTTCTAAGACTGCAGAGAAATGCTAAGAATCCTGCTTACAAATGTTTCTCTTCTTTCTTACTTAGATCGATAGTGTCTTAGTTTCTGCTACTTGGTTTATATATCACCAAGATTACAAAGTAATAAGACAAGATAATAAACCAAAAACTATCTAGTCTATTACAATGCTACTCCATTACTCTATTCCAGCATCTTTGAATATCTTCATAATAGCATGGAAATGGCAATGCTTATTTGTTCTCGAAAACCTAGTTGAATAGGCTACTACATTCCATTTGCATCCACTCGACGCATGTGACTGTGTTGTCACTGTCAACAGATATTTGAATTCTTTATCCGTCGGGTTCATGATCATCCGTCGAGTTATTGATCATCCGTCGAGTTGTCTATTTGATCATCCGTCGACTTCATTGTAGGTTATCCATCGGGTAGCAAACTGGCACTTGACTTCATTTCATTTATGCAGAATTACAAGACATCATCTATGTACAATTAATCAACCTATTTTGCATATCTAGTTAAAGTCAACATGACTTGAATACTACTTACAGAATCTATACAATGGTGAATGCAGAAATGTGCTACAGACTTATTGTTACATAAGCTACTCACTCGATGGATAATAAGTCATCATCCGTCGGGACTATAATGAGTCATCCGTCGGGACTATAAATCTTATCCGTCGAGTGCTACATTATTTCACTAAGTAAGATCTACTAAGGTGTTTTGTTCATGAAATCATCAAGTACACAATATATACACAACAATCTCCCCCAATTTATGTCCACTGGAATTGTAGCCATAAATTAAGAGATACTTGATGATAACAAAACACCCTAAAAATATATAACTTTAAGAGAAAGTAGATATTACTGAAAAGTGCTTCATATAACAAAAATGTACAAAGTTTTGCTCACAGTCATTTTTCAAGATGCTCCTCTAGTCTGAGCAGATTTGTCTAGTTTCTTGAAGGTCTGGATCTCTTTCCAAGCTTTCTGTTATTTTCCTCAATCTGATTTTGGAGCTTCCTGTGGAATTCCAGTTTATCAAATTCTGAGAGATTTAGCTTTCCTTGCATTTCCAAAAGAGTCTCATTGCTAGAGATGCTCAATTGGTCTTCTAATCTGAAGAATCTTCTCGCACCTTTGTCATCTATGAACTCCATCAGCCAGTAGGGCCTTAGATGCTCTCTTCTCCCTGTGTAAGGGATGATTAGAGTCTTTGGGAGTGCATCTTTAGCTCTAACACTCCTTAGTTCTTCAATCTTCTTCAATACCAATCTTCTTGCAGTAATGTTGAACCCAAAGTTCTTCTTGAAGGATGAATAAACTTTAAACAGTACAGCTTGGCTTTCTTGAAGGATCCTGTGAAGAGGCCACTGAATCTCCTTTCTGAAGGGTTTTTAGCACATAAACGCAACGAAAACGTAAATTTTAATCTTAAAAAAAACCAAAACCCTCTGCAGGATCCATGCGAAAAATAATATTTAATTCGTAGTTCAGTATGTTTACCTTAAGAAGCTTTACGTTAATGGAAAGATGGAGGTCTTTAATAGCGATCCAAGAACGATGAACGGAAATCCCTAGCAGATGCTCCTCAAGTGTGAAGCACTCCACCGGTATCCACCAAGAGTACAATGTGATGGAGGAGGAAGAGGTTGAGAGAATTAGTTGTCTCCCTCTTGTTCTACTTTAGAATTACGGTTAATTATTTGGGTTAAGGCAAATAGGGTTTATAATAGTATATTTATAGGCAAAATTTTCAGCTGAAATTTTTTTATAAAGTATTATTATTATTAACCCTTTAATTGATTATTCTTATTAACCAATTAACTAATAATTAAAACACCTTTTAATCATTAATCCCTTTTCTAAACACTTTAGAAAAATAATTCTCTCACTTGATTTATTTTCCAAAATTAAATTCTTAATTAATAATATTAAGAACTTTTCTTAATTAATTTATAATTTAATTAAATCTCATTTAATCAATTATTAAATTTGCTAATTAATTATTTATTTCACAAATAAATAATTATCAGCCATTATTAATTAATTCCTCCACCATTAAATCATTCTCTTTTATGGTGTGACCCTGTAGGTTCAATATTAAGCCAGTAGTAGAAATAAATAATAATAAAACTATTTTATCATTATTTATATAAATTCTATAACTCATTAAATATGATTAATTAATTAATCATATTTATTCTACATCGTGAGGGATACTTCTCAGCATATCACGACTATCCGGATAATACGAATTCACTGTTTAGAATACCAAGAACCTATTCAGTGATTAGTTACCGTACAATCAATTCCTTCTACCCTGCAATGTCACGATTAAATACAAGGCATGGAACTTATGTCAAGCCTATCTTATTTAATCATTTGCTTTCCCATTCACTATGCTTAGTTCTATTTAATGTAAATTAGAAACTCCTTTCTAATTTCATTCACTCTGGCCAGAGATTCCTGAACTAGCATAAGTGGATCAGCATTGAACATTCTCTTCCTTCACTGGAAGGGGTAGATCATTTATTGATCATACACTATCTTTGTGTACAAATTCTTATACCCAGTAGAGCCCTTATAATTGTCCCTGGAGACTAAGAACTAAACCAAGGCATAGTTCAGTGTACACAAGATGACTATGATGACCTCAAGTCTAAGGATACTTGTACAACTATCATTATGTGAACAACTGCTGACACGTGAGTGAACTCCATCAGTTGTTCAGCTGTGTGAGTCATGTTCAGTGAACTTATTCTCTAATAAACACCTACATACTAGCTATAGTGTCACCACACAAATGTCTATGAGAACATACATCCTTCATAATGAAGCAAGCATAGTATGTACCGATCTTTGCGGATTACTAATTACCAGTTAGTAATCCTACGACCAGGAAATATATAAGTTTAGAGTTATCATCTTTTAGGTCTCATTATTATGATCTCATCATAATCCATAAAAAGCTTTACTCTAAACTATGGTATATCTTATTTAAACACTTAAATAGATAAAGCCCGCAATAAAACCATAACAAGTCTTTTATTAATATCAATGAAATCAAAACAGATTACATAAAAGTTATTCCTAAATCATCATACATGATTAGACTTAGGACACATCTCTTTCAATCTCCCACTTGTACTAAAGCCAATCACTCTGGTATCTAATTCCCATCTTGTCTTTATGACGATCAAAGTGACTTTGAGAAAGTGGCTTTATGAGTGGGTCTGCTACGTTGTTATGTGTGTCAACTCTCTTGACGTCTCCTCTTTCAATACAATACAAGAAATGTTACCGCGCTCCCACCAACCTTTTTCTAGACACATGGTTCATCTATGTTTATGATAAAACCAAACTCTTTGATTGTCTCATCAAAACGGATGTTCCATCTACGAGAAGCTTGCTTTAAACCGTATATGGTTCGCAGCAGCTTACACACTAGGTGTTCATTTCCCTTGGAAAGAAAACCCTCTAGCTGTGTCATATACACTTCCTCTTCAAGTTTCCCATTGAGGAAGGCCGTTTTCACGTCCATTTTCCAGATCTCATAGTCGTAGTAAGCAGCAATCGCAAGCAAAATCCGAATTAATTTTAACAGGGCTATAGGCATAAAAGTTTCATCAAAGTCAATCCCTTGCCTTTGTCTGAATCATTTTACCACAAGCCTGGCCTTATAGGTCTCCACCTGCCCATCTGCTCTAATCTTTCTTTTGTATACCCACTTGCACCCAATGGGCTTAACACCTTCAAGCGCCTCAACCAGAGTCCATACTTGGTTGGTATACATAGATTCCATTTCGGATTTCACGGCACTATGCCATTTCTCTGAGTCAACACTACTCATAGCCTCATTATAGGTCACAGGGTCGTCATCATCAATGATTGACAACACATTGTCATTCTCAATGACAAGGCCATAATACCTCTCAGGTTGGCGAGACACTCTCTCTGACCTACGAATGGGCTGTTCCACAGAAGGTTGTTCAGTCTGAACAGGTGTTTCCACTTGATCCGTAGTAGTTTGTGCTTCTTGAACTTCATTAAGTTCAATTTTGCTCCCACTGTTTCCTTCAAGGATAAACTGCTTTTCCAAGAAGGTAGCATGTCTGGAGACAAACACCCGATGATCGATGTAAAAGTAATACCCTAAAGTCTCTTTAGGATATCCCACAAAATTACATTTTACAGATCAAGATTCCAGCTTATCTGGGTCAACTTTCTTGACATAAGCTGGACATCCCCAAATCTTAACATGTTTAAGACTCGGTTTCCTTTCTTTCCATATCTCATATGGAGTTTGAGGAACAAATTTAGAAGGAACCTTATTCAGTAAATATGCCGAGGTTTCCAATGCATAACCCCATAGGAATACTGTAAGATTCGCATAACTCATCATGGACTGAACCATGTCTAAAAAAGTTCGATTTCTCCTTTCAGATACCCCATTCAACTGTGGAGTATATGGAGGAGTCCATTGGGAGACTATACCATTTTCTTTAAGATAAGCTAGAAACTCTCCATTCAAGTATTCACCACCTCGATCTGATCGAAGAGTTATAATACTATGTTTGGTTTGTTTCTCCACTTCATACTTATATTCTTTGAACTTTTCAAAGGCTTCAGCCTTGTGTTTCATCAAATACACATATCTGAATCTAGATATCTGAATCTAGATCGATCATCTATGAAAGCAATGAAGTATGAAAATCCACCTATGGCTTGCCTAGATATTGGTCCACATACATCTGTATGTACCAATCCTAGCAAATCTGCAACCCTCTCTCCATGTCCACTAAATGGAGATTTGGTCATTTTACCCAATAGACAAGACTCGCATGTAGGATATGATTCAAAATCAAAGGGGTCAAGTAATTTATGCAATGTCCGCAGTCTATTTTCACTAATATGACCAAGTCCCCAGTGCCACAAGAAAGTGAGATATTCATCATCCCTTTTTCTTTTATTAGTATGTTCAATTTGTAGTAAATTATGCTCTACGTCACATACATACAGACCATTATTTAAAATACCACTTCCATAAAGAACGTTATCTCTAAGAATTAAACATTTATTATTCTGAATAACAAACGAAAATCCAGCCAAGTCTAACATGGAATAGAAATAATATTCCTCACAATCGAGGGAACAAAATAACAATTATTTAGAACAATAGTCTTGCCCGTAGGCATATGTAAATGAAATGATCCTACAGCTTCAGCAGCAATTCTTGCTCCATTTCCCATCCGTAGAATCACCTCATCTTCTTCAAGAGTCCTACTTCTCCTTAGTCCCTGCAACGAATTGCAAATATGAGAACCACAGGCGGTATCTAATACCCAAGTAGAAATTTGACTTAGTGACATATTAACTTGGATCATGAACATACCTGAATCAGAAGCGGTAGTCTCACTACCCTTCTTCTTCTTTAATTCTGTAAGGTAAACCTTGCAGTTCCTCTTCCAGTGCCCCACCTTTTTACAGTGAAAGCAAACAGCTTTGCTCTTGGGGTCTTCAGCTTTTGGTGGAACCGGCTTTTTCTCACCTACTTTCTTCTTCTTGGAAGGGTTCTTCTTCCTTTTCTTAGGATTGGAACCTTCACCAATTAGAAGAACAGAACTCTTCTTAGGGGGGAAATTTGATTTCGCAGTCTTCAACATGTTGTGGAGTTCAGGCAGGCTGACATCCACTTTTTTTTGTGAAAGTTCACAACAAACCGCGAGAACGAACTCGGAAGTGATTGCAAGATCAAGTCTTGGCTCAGCTCCCCATCTATGGCAAAACCAAGTTGTCCAAGACGTTCAATCAAATTGATCATCTTAAGTACATGGTCATTCACAGATGATCCCTCAGATATCCTACAACCGAACAGTTCCTTCGATATCTCATATCGAGCTGTCCTCCCTGCCACATCATACAACTCTTGTAGATAAATAAGGATAGTGTGAGCATCCATATGCTCATGTTGCTTCTGTAGCTCAATGTTCATGGAAGCTAGCATGATGCATTGAGCAACATTTGCATCATCTATCCACTTACGATACACAACATGTTCATCATTATGTGCATCGCCAGTAGGTTCAGTAGGCTTAGGTGAGTCAAGCACATATTCCAGCTTCTCAACCCTGAGAACAATTCTCAAGTTTCAAAGCCAGTCAGTAAAATTAGGACCAGTCAACTTGTGAGCATCTAGTATACTCCGGAGTGATAGTGCAGAAGACATAACGAATATAGTAAATCTGTAAATGATGAACACATAACAATACTTAGCAAATATTCAATTTCATTTCAAGACACTATATGAATCGGGTCTTTATTCATAAGTGGCTCCCACTAGTTTATTTAATTTATACAACCCCTAAGTGTAAATTAAGCATTCATAATGCTAGTGGGAATAGGGATCCTACATTCCATCACACAACCTCGGCTGTAACACGAAACGTCATGTGATGTTCAATAGGAAGACAACTCTTGTCAATTACATCTTATGTTATTCCCTAATAAAACTTTAGCCTCTTGAATAATTGAGTCATGGCTGTAGCATGACAAACTCAATATTCTAAGTCAAGTCTAACCCAACATTTCGTACAATTGAATCAGTCTCCAACGGCCCACGACTGTAGCACGTAACGACCTTTAGATTCTAATTCAATGTACACATCTCTATGTAATAGACAAGCATTTCTTATTTCGAAATCAAAGCCCTCGGTTGTGGCACAAAACAACAATGATTTAAAAATAAGAACCACTTTCTACCATGTTGGAAGGCTATGACCGACACAAGCCCGTTGTGTCATTGGCCAATTACTACTTGATATTATTTAATTTTAGAGGGGTTATATTATGTTACAATCATAATCATATTATAAAGAGATTCTTCCTTTTAAATTAAATATTTCAAATTAATAATTGATAATCAGATGATTCCCAGATCGGGGGGAGCATTGTCAAGAGGCGTCACTTAATACCCCTTTCTTACAGATAGAAATCTGCTTTTGACAGAATCATCCTTTCTCTCAATATTGAAAATTCATATTTAATTACGTGTTTCATAAACACAAGAATCTCATGATTGTATTCATAATATTATTTTTAAGGAAAGAAACGATTCCTATTCTAGATTTTCTAGAGAACGCCTTATATTGATTTAAGTTCACCTAAATCTATCATCGCATGGTAAACATAGACATATATCTCATATATAAAATTAAATAAACAAGTAAATGTAAAGCGCAATAAAGTAAATGTGTTTGGTTATGACCCCATCCTATGTGATCTTTATCAAGCTCATGATAAAGATCAAGGTCAATCTAATATGGTGATGGAAATAAATATAACTACTTATTACATTAGTCTTCTTCTTTGTTTAGACTTCTTGTATGCCTCGTCTTCTTCTTTGTATCACCTCCATTGGATAGCCTTCTTGAGTCTTCAATTACATTACATAGATTGAAAGTAAAACTAATCTAATGAACTTACAAGGATAACTCGAGTTACATTCGAGATTTATGATTACAAAGATTGACAACATGCAAGTCGTATTTAAAACCAAAACCAAAACCATTACACTAAGATCGAAAGGCCATAACCATCCACCATGCTCATACAACACATAAAAGCATGTTAAAACACATAATCTGATCTTAACATATCATATTATCCATGATCTAATCATAAAAAAATATGACAAAAATCAGAATCAAATCAGAAAAACAAGAATCACTGTTTACGGGTAGTAAACAACGTCAAACGCCTTACAGACGAGTCGTTGATAGCTTTAGCAATCAGTTTTGTTCAGACGCTCGTTTACCTATGGAATAGGGTATTCGTTTGCGTAAATCGGACACCAGACCCAGATTTCAGCAAATCTGCAGCAGCCAATTCAGAATCCGTATCTAATATGATTCTCATAATTAGAACAAACATAAATTATGTATATATCAGTATATATACATATTACATAATCATCTTATGATTATACAACTCACATGAATATCATATATTCAAAACCATAAATATATAAACATATTATATCAACATCAAATCATGGCGAATCACGTACATGCTCATATATCGAAAACAGTTAAACACATAAACGAATTAAAAACTTTTCGCAAGTAGCTCTGATGCCGTTGAAGGGTTTTTAGCACATAAACGCAACGAAAACATAAATTTAAATCTTAAAAAAAAAATCGAAACCCTCCGCAAGATCCATGCGAAAAATAATATGTAATTCGTAGTTCAGTATGTTTACCTTAAGAAGCTTTACGTTAATGGAACGATGGAGGTCTTTAATAGCGATCCAAGAACGATGAACGGAAATTCCTAGTAGCTGCTCCTCAAGTGTGAAGCACTCCACCGGTATCCACCAAGAGTACAATATGATGGAGGAGGAAGAGGCTGAGAGAATTAGTTGTCTCACTCTTGTTCTACTTTAGAATTAGGGTTAATTATCTGGGTTAAGGCAAATAGGGTTTATAATAGTATATTTATAGGCAAAATTTTCAGCTGAAAATTTTCCATAAAATATTATTATTATTAACCCTTTAATTGATTATTCTTATTAACCGATTAACTAATAATTAAAACACCTTCTAATCATTAATCCCTTTTCTAAACACTTTAGAAAAATAATTCTCTCACTTGATTTAACTTCCAAAATTAAATTCTTAATTAATAATATTAAGAGTTTTTCTTAATTAATTTATAATTTAATTAAGTCTCATTAAAAAATCAATTATTAAATTTGCTAATTAATTATTTATTTCACAAATAAATAATTATCAGCCATTATTAATTAATTCCCCTACCATTAAATCATTCTCTTTTATGGTGTGACACTGTAGGTTCAATATTAAGCCGGTATTAGAAATACATAATAATAAAACTATTTTATCATTATTTATATAAATTCTCTAACTCATTAAATATGATTAATTAATTAATCATATTTATTCTACATCATGAGGGATACTTCTCAGCATATCGCGACTATCCGGATAATACGAATTCACTGCTTAGAATACCAAGAACCTATTCAGTGAATAGTTACCGTACAATCAATTCCTTCTACCCTGCAATGTCACGATTAAATACAAGGCATGGAACTTGTGTCAAGCCTATCTTATTTAATCATTTGCTTTCCCATTCACTATGCTTAGTTCTATTTAATGTAAATTAGAAACTCTTTTCTAATTTCATTCACTCTGGCCAGAGATTCCTGAACTAGCATAAGTGGATCAGCATTGAACATTCTCTTCCTTCACTGGAAGGGGTAGATCCTTTATTGATCATACACTATCTTCGTGTACAAATTCTTATACCCAGTAGAGCCCTTATAATTGTCCCTGGAGACTAAGAACTAAACCAAGGCATAGTTCAGTGTACATAAGATGACTATGATGACCTCAAGTCTAAGGATACTTATACAACTATCACTATGTGAACAACTGCTGACACGTGAGTGAACTCCATCAGTTGTTCAACTGTGTGAGTCATGTTCAGTGAACTTATTCTATAATAAACACCTACATACTAGCTATAGTGTCACCACACAAATGTCTATGAGAACATACATCCTTCATAATGAAGCAAACATAGTATGTACCGATCTTTGCGGATTAGTAATTACCAGTTAGTAATCCTACGACCAGGAAATATTTAAGTTTAGAGTTATCATCTTTTAGGTCTCATTATTATGATCTCATCATAATCCATAAAAAGCTTTACTCTAAACTATGGTATATCTTATTTAAACACTTAAATAGATAAAGCCCGCAATAAAACCAAAACAAGTCTTTTATTAATATTAATGAAATCAAAATAGATTACATAAAAGTTATTCCTAAATCATCATACATGATTGGACTTAGGACACATCTCTTTCACTTTCCTCCTTTGTACTTGAACACTAACCTATCAAGTAGGTTTCTATATGCATCAATTCCTCTCACTTCATCTAGTTCATCGAGATAGAGGTTTAGATCAAAAAATTCTTTGATGTCACACAAGTACAGATAGTCTCCCTTACTGACTTTAGATTGAGCTTTGACTTGAGACTTAGATTTGAGAGGTGACAGCTTCACTTTCTTGACTGCTCTTGACTTTGTTCTTTTTGGCTTGCTAAGGATTGGTAGATTGAAGTCAGGAATTGGTATGTTGTCCCATTCTATTGGCTCATCCTTGGGCACAATAGGTTCATCATGAATATTCCTATAAGGATCCACCACCCTGATATCTTCAAATACCACAGAGGGCTTTGATGCTTGAGTTGTAGATGGTGTGGATTCCTTAGGAAATTGATCTTCCAATTCCTTGTCAACAATATCCAGTTTCCTTTTAGTTCTTTTAGCCAATTCCTTCTTTCTTGGAGATTTCTTCTGTTGTTCAACTTGCTTCTTTGATTCAATAGCTTCAGTTGGTTGAGAAGGGATTTGTTGTGATGAATTTATAGCATGTAGCTTGGCCAAGATAGTAATCTTCTCTTTCTTTTGTTTAGTCTTTTTAGCATCCAGAGCAGCTTGCTTCTTTTCCTGCTTCAATGTAGCCTTTTCTTCTCTCTTTGCTTGAGCAAATTGAGGATGTCCAGCCACCACACAAATTTCTTTCCCATTTTTGAAAATCTTGGCAATTCTCCTTTTGGAAGCTGAATCAGCTGGATCTTTGTATAAAGTAATTGATCTTGATAGAAGCTTCTTCTCATCAGGCTTAGGTGTCTCATACACAGTGTCCAAAGGATTTTTCAATGATGATTTTGAGTAGTTTACCCTTTGTTAGGTCCCAATTTGTTTGTAGAAGGGGGGGTTGAATGCAAACAATACCGTTTAGTCGAATAAAATGCGGAATAAAATTGTGAAACAAAATTCAAGTTAAATAAAACTTTTATTAAACTTGAAAGGTGTTACAACTACGGTATCGGTTACAAGGGATTAATCTCAAATCAATTATTACAAATTTAGAATAAATTCGACATGAACTTTTTCTATTTTTGTAATTAAAAGATCAAATGCTAAATGCGATTTGAGATTAAGTTCTAGGGATTTTAATCCGCTAGATTGATACACAAGAACAAGATAAGTATTTCTAGTTGATTGGATTTAACTTTACAATCTAGAAATTGATCTTGAAGTTGCAGATGAGATGTAATGTTTTTCTGCTGCTTTTATCTTTTGTTCTTGTATTGTGTTCTGTTAGATTGCCTTTTTGTAAGTGTGTATGAATTGGATGCTTCTGCTTCTTTTAATCAACACAGCCGAGATTAATGAACTGGTATGACAATCCTTTGTCCAATAAGACTTTCGGTGTGACAATCTTTAGAGCTAGCAAGACAATTAAAATGAACTAGCAAGACTTTCGGTATGACAATCAATTGTCATACCGATTGTCATAGTAGTACAAATGAAATTGTCTTACTGAATTAATAAGTGATTTTAATCTAAATAATAATTCCATCAAGACAGTCAACTGAATTAGCATGACTTTCGGTATGACTATCAATTGTCATACCGATTGTCATACTAGTACAATTAGTTGTCTTTTTAGAATTAAAACAGATTTTAACCAATTAAAATTCTGTAAATCCTTAATATTAATTCTAAATTAATTAATCAATTTAATTCAATTAATCAATAAATTAATCCTTGCAGATATAATTTATTTTCTTAATTAAATTATATGACTTAATTAATTAATAGAGAATTAATACTAACTCTGAGCAGCATCCATTCTTCTGACAATCTTCTGAAAGTCACTGAGACTTATGAATCAATTCCGCCACTTCAATGCTGACACTCGATGTACTGTCTGGTTCATGAGTGACTAACTTTGGTGACGTTTCTTCATGTCTTGACTTTGATATTCTGATTGAATCCTTGTAATAAATGATACCTTGACGAGATCTCTGTCACTTGATTAAATCCACGATCTTGATTTATATCACTGAGGCATGATCAAATTCTTGAACTTCTTCCAGTGAATCTTCAAGTCTGCAGATGAACAATGTTTCTTTATTCTTTGACAGATGTTACTTTGTGAGATCTCTCTGATGATTAATCCACTATTTACTTATTACATTCTTATTTGAGTTGAGTTAAATACTCGAATAAACGAGTAGGCTATGACATATGCCTTTCAATCTCCCCCTATTTGCTTGTTAGACAATAACAACAAATACCTAGAGGATAACTCAACTAACAAATAAGAAAAAGATATAAACAGTAATGTAAAGTAAATAGCAGAAAAGTTCTGGATTATATTTAATATTTTCCAGATTCCAAATGAAATTTACAAGTGAATACAAGATAGATGTTCCTCTAGCCTGAACATATAACTACATTAGACTATCTTGATTCATAAAGCTCTAATCATATTACATTGAGTTTGAGCTAATTGACTTCAGTTATCTTCTCTTCTGACTTCACCTTCTTCTAAATCTTGAAGCAATTCCTTGTTAAAGACACGATCCTTTTCTGAAGTGAAGCTTGCAGGTCTGACTGGTTGAACTCCAACTGACTTCAGCTTATTCTTGAGTTGATTGTACCTTTTAACATTCTTTTCACAATAAGCTTGAATCAAGTCAGCAGCTTGAGTCTTCAACATGGATGAATATCCAGCAGTTCTCAAATGATGTTCCATCCAGACCAGATGCTTAGCTGAGTAGTCTTTAAGAGATTGTACATCTAGCTGACAGATTTGAAGACAATCAGACTTAAAGAATCTCACCTGATGAGGATTGTTGACCACTTGAGGACTAGCCCTGCTGGCAAACTCTTTAAGCCTTTCTCGAAGAACTTCATTCAATTCTGAGCTTCTTTTGACTTTGTTTAAAAGAACCCAAATCTCTGACAAAGAACGATTCTCAAATAGATGAAGTGACACCTTGAATGATCCTTCACTCTGACAATATACAAAAATGCTCATCTCATTTAGGGATCTATCAAAAGCAGCTGTGATCCTTGAGACTTCAGTCTTGATAGCATTCATGTACATGTCATTGTTAGGATTTGAGATTTCCAGCTTGTCAAAAAGATGTAGGAACTGCCTATCATTGTTAGTGCTCAGCTGAGGCATATCAAGTACTCTCCTAGCTTCATCCCATTTTTCACCAATCTTCAGTCTGACATCTCTTCTCCTTTCTTGAGCCTTTATGTCATGAAGACGTTGCTTTTGTAGAGTTTCTGTTCTTTGTATGTCTTTCCTCCTGTCAATGATCTGAGAGACCTTCTTGAGTTCAGCTTCTTTTCTTTTCATCTCTGACTGCTCCTTCTGAAATTCTTTCTCAAACATAGGATCCACTGTATCTTCCTCTTCCCAATCTTCAAAATCACTTTCCTCTTCAGCTTCAAATAACCCATCTTTATCTTCCTGAACTGGTTCAGTGGGAATGTCAAAAATATCAAAGTCATCCTGTTCTCCACTGTAGTAGACATCATCAGCCTTTCCTTTATCTCCAGCAGAGGTATCTTTTTCCTTCCCTTTGGCACTACTCCCTTTCTTCTCCCCCTTAGTTGAGGGATCCTCTACTGACTTTCCTTTAGAACCTCTATCACCTCCAGAGCCTGATCCTCCACCAGACGGTCCTTCAAAATAAGCTCTTTGTTCTTCATTAGGGCAATGAGAATTCTTGATCATGAAATATAAGTGCTTCATCCCTTCATTGAGATGTTCCATGCCCGTTTCTATCTTTAGAAATCTTGAGGAGTCCAGTGAATGATTCATCTCAACGAGGTCTTCAAGAGAAGTCATTCTTGTATGTAGAGAGCAGAAGTTGGATATGTCATCAGCTGATAAAGTTGGAGTGTCCTGAATAGAATTGAACTTTGGTATTACAGTGGTCTTTAGATCTGAGATGTCATTCCTTATGATTGCAAGCTGATTGTTGACAGAGGTGGAAGAAGAAGACCGTTCAACCACTTGTGCTTTGAATGCTTGAGCTTCAGCTTGGCTTTTAGCAAGTTCTTCTTTTAGGGCAGCAATCTGAGCTAACAGGTTTACAGTATCAGTGTCTGTGTGTGCTCTCACCTGAATTTCACTCGTGTTTGGTTCACTCATCTCACGTGCATGTGTTTCTCTCAATATAATTGCTCGTGAGGAGTCTTCCAGTTGCTGTTCTTCTGTACCTGCATTAAAAATCACCCTAGCCTCTTCAAGAGAGGTCAGTGGTGGTGCAATGGGAATTCGCGAGTCCCGATCCTCAGTCAAACCTATCAAATCTTTTGGAATAGATGTCTGAATTGCTTCAGGGATAGATTGACCGAGTTGCCCTCCACTTTCTCCAGATAAATCTGCGAGTGGAGAATCCCATAAGGGAGCCAGAGGTGTTGGATCTGGGAGGGGAGAAAATGACTCTATTAAAGATGGCGGAGAGTCAGATTTTCCCTCTGAAGCATGTGACTGCTCTTCTGCCGTAACTATGGCAGGCACTGTAACCGACTCTACGTGCACTCCTCGATGTGTGTCCTGAGTATGATCTGGGGAAGTGTATGGTTCCATTGTGAGTAATGGAATTGTGCTTGACTCAGTACAAGATGCCATGGCCCTATGGCGATTTTCAATAGATGCATCCTGTTGAGAGAATGCCTCTAGAAACTGTTCATTGGCCATTTCAAAGTCCATGTCCTGTTGGGAGGACAAGGATGGGCTTTCAGATGCCTCAGAATATGTTTTTCTTTTCTTAGGAGGAGGCAGAGCTGAGGGTTCACTCATATTTAACAATGTACTACTTCCTAGTAATCTCCTGGGTAACATTTTAGACAGTGGGGGAGAGGGTGAGATAGAATGTGACTCTGTGTTTGGCTCTATGACCTGGGATTGAAGCTGTGGTTCTACAACTTCATGGTCAGCCCTATCAACCACTGGGGGTCTTTCAACAGAAGTAGGAAGGGAGTGAGAGTGAGGAATTACTACCTGTAATGGAAGAGCCTGGGTGGCTTGTACCACTGGAGGTTGAGGTTGCTGTTCATGGCCGGGAAGATTGAAAATAGGTAAAGGAATATAAGTGGCCATGAAAGCAGATACAAGTACTAGAACTTGCATGAATTTGAAGGTTGTGTCTTGGCGAGTGTAAATCTTTTTACTAACTGGAGGGGGTTCGGTTACTGCAGAGTTAGCAAAAAGGGCTTTGTGTTCAGGTGTGAGTAGATGATCTGCTATAAGCATGAGAAAACGAGCATAGTAACATGATACCCTACGATTTGTAGAATGATCACGTAAAGCAGAAGTTAGACGTCTCAAGAGAATGGGAAAAAGTAGTTTGCCAAAATTGATCCTTTGATTGAAAACAACCGCAAGACCAATATACTGCAGAGTGGAAGTGATGTTATGAAAATTGGATTTTGTGCAGTTGGCAAACACTTTGGAAAGTGTATCGAAGAAAATATCCCATTCAGACACCAAATTTGATTTAGAAAGTTTGGTTAAATTGATCACCCCCTGATAGTGAATAGCATGGAAAAAATTTGTGATATCATTTTCAGAGGGTAAATTACAGAAATTGTCAAGTGGAAAATTTAGCGCACGATTGACGACTGTTTCATCAACTACATACTGTGTGTTTGCCACGGTGAATGAAAAAGATTTTGAATCATCGGCCACAGTAGAGGTTGTGCAAATCAGTCTAAGAAGATCGATATTTAAAATCACATTTGATTTAATAGCAGAGCTAACAATCGAATGGTCATTTAAAAATCTAATCCAAGGCTTAAATTTTTCAACATCACATTTTTCCGGATTAAAATAACCAACCTGATTATGCGCGACAAGTTGGAAATTGAGAGCCATTTTAAAATAATAATAAGACACACACTTTCAGAATTTTAAGAATAATATTAAGAAAATTCGAATTAATTAAATTAATTTAATAATTCGAATTAAATTAATTATAATCGAAAAATTTAGACAGGAATGTATCTCGTTAAAATCTATAACTCACAAATCCAGATGACACAAGCCAAACGACACAAATCAGAAATAAAAATAAAACAAAAAAAGTTTCAAAATCAACCAACACAAATGGAATTTGAAGGGGCAAACTGATTAATCACAGATTTTGAAAATTTGGACAGCACTCCTGTATGTATATATATGTAAGTATATATCACAGGAGTGAAGATTAAGTTTGCTGAGTAAAAACTCGAGCAAGGAAAGGGACAGGTCTATTGATTTGGTTCGAAGAGAGAGAAGAGAGAAAGTGAAGAGAGACTGATTGTTTGAATGGAAAAAAAAATTGAACTGCTTAAATGGAATTAACTGCTGAAACAAAACAAACGCCTTTATATATAACAGCTGGTATGACAATCCGGGATTGTCATACCGATTGTCATACCAGGCAAAAGAAGGAGAAAGAAAAACAATAGAATAAATACTAAAATTATAACTGGTATGACAATCTGATAGTCATACCGATTGTCATACCAGTATAATACTAAAAGGAAAATAATTATATATATGGTTTATAACTGGCAAGACAATTGATAGTCATACCGATTGTCTTGCCAGTATAAAACTATACTGAATAACATAATAAACAAAATTTAAACTGAAATGACTTTCAGCAAGACAATTTCAATTGTCTTGCCGATTGTCATATCAGCTTTAAACACAGAAACACACACATTTATAAATTTAAAAAGACTTATATAACTTAGTAAAAATATTAGAAAATATTTACAAAATAGTAAACCTGAAATACAGACTTATAATATTTACAGAATCAAAGACAATATTTCAGAATTAATTATTTTTATTCCAAAAATAGATTTCTGTTGAATTTTAGCAAATAAAATTCATAGAAAAATATTTTTAGAGAAAATAAAATATTCTGAGATATTTTAAATTAACAAGAAGGGAAAATAAAACAGATAAGATACTATAAATTACATAGAATTAAGCAAGAAATATGATAAAATGATAACATAAATTTGCAAATGAATTTTTCATTTATGAAAAATTCATTTGTAAATTCATCCAAGAACAGATCTCAGATATTAACTAAATTAATCACTAAAACTATTCAACATGCCCAATTTACCAACTAATCTGGTAAATGTGGATTCGTCAAGTGGTTTAGTGAAAATATCTGCTATTTGTTCTTCTGTTGGAACAAAAAATAGTTCAACAGTACCATTCATGACGTGCTCTCTAATAAAATGATACCTGATGTCAATGTGCTTTGTCCTCGAGTGCTGCACAGGGTTGTTGGTGATGGCTATTGCACTTGTGTTGTCACATAAAATAGGAATCTTGTTCAATACAGAGCCATAGTCTCGTAGTTGGTTCCTAATCCACAAGATCTGAGCACAGCAGCTTCCAGCAGCAATATATTCAGCCTCGGCCGTTGAGTTGGAAACTGTTTGCTGTTTCTTGCTGTATCATGAGACTAGCCTGCTTCCTAGGAATTGACAACTTCCTGAGGTGCTTTTCCTATCAACAACACTTCCTGCATAATCTGAATCTGTATATCCGACAAGGTTAAAACCAGATTCTTTAGGGTACCAAATACCTAGATTTGGTGTTCCCTTAAGATATCTTAAGATTCGTTTAACAGCAACGAGATGGATATCTCTAGGATCCGCTTGGAACCTTGCACATAAGCATGTAGCATACATAATATCTGGTCTACTTGCAGTAAGATAGAGTAACGAGCCAATCATACCTCTGTAGCTTGTGACATCTACCTTAATGGAGTTTTCACATGGTCCAAGCTTGACAGCTGTAGTTGATGGAGTCCTTGCTGATGCAGAATCCTCTAGATTGTACTTTTTGAGGAGTTCCTTGAGATACTTGGATTGACAAATAAATGTTCCATCTAACCTTTGATTTACTTGTAATCCAAGAAAGAACTTCAGCTCTCCCATCATGCTCATTTCAAACTTGCTGTGTATTAACTTAGCAAATCTCTTACAGAGATTATCATTAGTAGACCCAAATATTATATCATCCACATAGACTTGGACTAATATAGTATCATTCTTATGTTTTTTAGAAAAGAGAGTTTTGTCTATGACACCTCTAATAAAGCTATTTTCAATAAGAAATTCAGAGAGAGTGTCATACCATTTTCTTGGAGACTGTTTCAGCCCATAGATAGCCTTGAAAAGAAAGAAGACAAAATCCAAATGATCTGGATCTTCAAAACCAGGAGGTTGCTCTACATATACCTCTTCATCCAGCTTTCCATTCAGAAAGGCGCTCTTGACATCCATTTGATAAACTTTAAAGTTTGAAAATGCTGCGAATGCCAGAAATATCCTGATGGCCTCAAGTCTAGCCACTGGAGCATAGGTTTCATCATAATCAATGCCTTCAGCTTGAGAATACCCTTTAGCTACCAGTCTTGCCTTGTTTCTTGTAACCACACCATCTTCATCTAGTTTATTCCTGAATACCCACCTAGTACCAACAGTTTTCTTGTGTACAGGCCTAGGTACCAGTTTCCAGACTTGTTGACTTTCAAACTGATTGAGTTCATCTTGCATAGCAATCACCCAATCTGGATCAGTCAGTGCTTCTTCAATTTTCTTAGGTTCCATCTCAGAAAGAAATCCTGAGAACAGACACTCATTTTGAGTAGCACGTCTAGTTCTGACTCCAACATCTGGATCACCAATAATCAACTCAAAAGGGTGAGCTCTATTCCAGACAGTCTGTCTTGGAAGATTTGATCTTGATGATTCGCCTTGAAATTCATTGTGATGTTGTGTCCTACTAGATGATCCTTCAGCATCTCCCCCTGAGTTGTTGTCATGTTGACTTGAAGATTCTCCGTCAGTAGCAGTGGTATCTTCATTGTTGCCAAAGTTTCCATCACTATTACCTTGAGTATCATCAGGATTAACAGGTTCTTCACCAGCAACAACCTCAGGTTCTTGACCATGTTCTGATTCTGAATCTGACGTATCATCAAACTTCAGTTTCTCAGAAGGATCTTCAATTTGGATACTAGGGAGTTTAGTGTCATCAAATGTAACATTGACACTTTCAGTTACTTTGTGTTGATCAATGATATACACTCTATATGATCTTCTTCCATATCCAACAAAAATACCCTCATATGCCTTTGCCTCGAACTTACCACGACGATCATCTCCATCCTTGAGCACGAAGCATCTGGCACCAAATACATGAAAGTATTTGATAGAAGGTTTCTGTTCATTCAAAATCTCATAAGGAGTTTTCATAAAGTCTTTGTTGATTAGAGTTCGATTCTGAGTATAACATGCAGTATTGACAGCTTCAGCCCAAAAGTACATTGGAAGACCTGATTCACTTAACATCGTTCTTGCAGCTTTAATCAATGTACGATTCTTCCTTTCTACCACTCCATTTTGCTGAGGGGTTCTAGGAGCTGAAAATTGTCTGGTAATCCCTTTGTCTGTACAGAATCCATTGAGAAGTGCATTCTTGAATTCTGTCCCATTATCTGACCTTATTGCTCTAACAGGGACGTTAGAATCTAACTCAATCATCTTGATATGATCAATCACAACTTGTGGTGTTTCATCCTTAGAGTGAAGAAATAAAACCCACGTATACTTGGAATAGTCATCAACTATCACAAGACAGTAACACTTCTTTGACATAGAAAGGATATTAACTGGACCAAATAAATCCATGTGCAATAATTGCAGAACACCAGTTATGGAGGATGTGTCAGTGCCTTTGTGACTTGCTTTCTTTGACTTTCCTTTCTGACAAGCCTCACATAGTCCTTCTGGAGAGAATTCCAGCTGAGGCAGACCTCTTACCAATTCTCTTTTGACAAGAGAATTCATTGTTTTGAAATTGAGATGGGAAAGTCTCTTGTGCCATAGCCAACTCTCATCTGACGATGCCTTTGCATAGAAACAATTGACTTCAAGATTGCTTCCAGAGTTCATGTCAGCTACGAACAGATTTCCTTTCCGGATTCCCATTAAGGAGGGTTTTTCACTTTTCTTGTGCAGAATCTGACACTTCAGCTTGTCGAATAAAACATTGTAGCCGTTGTCACAGAACTGACTAATGCTAAGCAGATTGTGTTCAAGTCCTTGCACAACATATACATTTTCAATGATAACATTTCCAGCTTGCAAACAGCCATATCCCTCCGTTAAACCTTTGCTGTTATCTCCAAAGGTAACCACTGGGCCATCTTTCTCAACCACATTTGATAGCAGGGTTCTATCTCCGGTCATATGTCTTGACGATCCGCTGTCAAGAATCCACACTACCGGTTGTACCTGTTTAATGCCCTGCAATACAAATGGATTAGAACTTCTTCGGAACCCAAGCTTGGCTGGGTCCGGCATACTTGTAAAATTGGCCTTTATCAGGCAAAACAACATTCTTAATTTCAATATTCTCAACGTTCTCAATGACTGAACATTTGACCTTGTGAACAGCCTTGACAAATTTCTGGTTAGGCTTAGGCACAAATGTCTCCTTTCTAGCTTTAGGAGGACTAGCAGTTGTAAGTCATATGTCATAGACCTATTTGTATATTCGAGGATTCAACTCAACTCAAATAAGAATGTAATAAGTAAATAGTGGAACTACCGTCAGAGAGATCTCGCAAAGTAATATCTGTCAAAGGATTCAGAGACAATGTTCATCTACAGACTTGAGGAGTTAATTCACTGGAAGAAGTTCAAGAAGTTGATCATGCCTCAGTGATAATAAATCAAGATCGTGGATTTAATCAAGTGACAGAGATCTCGTCAGGGTATCATTAAATTACAAGGTTTTAATCTGAAGAAAATCAAAGTGTCAGAGTCAAGACATGAAGAAACGTCACGGAAGTTAGTCACTCATGAACCAGACAGTACATCGAGTGTCAACGTTGAAGTGGTGGAATTGATTCATAATTTTCAGTGATTTTCAGAAGATTTGCAGAAGAATGGTTGCTGCTCAAGACTAGAATTAATTCTCTATTAATTAATTAATTCATCTAATTTAATTAAGAAAATAAATTATATCTGTGAAGAATAATTTATTTATTAATTGAATTAATTGATTAATTAATTCTGATTTAATTCTAGGAATTTTAGGAATTTTCAGAAGTTTAATTGGATTAAATTTAAGCTTTAAATCAGCAAGACAATTGAAAATGAACTAGCATGACAATCAGGATTGTCATACCGATTGTCATGCTAGGCCATTTTACATTGTCTCACCGAAAGTCACTCTAGGAGGATGATTATCTTGCTAGTTCATTCTGATTGTCATTCTAGTTCATTCAGATTGTCTTGCTAGTTCATTCAATTGTCCTACCGAAAGTCATACAAGCTTAAAGGATTGTCATTCCAATTCAATTAAATCAGCTGTTGATAAATAGAAGCAGAAGTCATTTTAACAAAAAACAGAGAGAAGACAAGAACAAAGAGCAGCCGCCTCTGAAAAATATTATTCTTCATCTGCTTTATTCAAGATCATAATTTCTAGATTGTAATGTTAAATCTAATCCACTAGAAATCTTTATCTTGTTCTTGTATATCAATCTAGCGGATTAAAATCCCTAGAACTTAATCTCAAATCGCGTTTAGCATTTGAATCTTTTTATTACAAAAATAGAAAAAGTTCATGTCGAATTTATTCTAGATTTGTGATAATTGATTTGAGATTAATACCTTGTAATCGATACAGTTGTTGCAACACCTTTCAAGTTTAATAATATTTTTATTTAACTTGAATTTTGTTTCACATTTTTTATTCCGCATTTAATTCGATTATTCGGTACTGTTTGTATTCAACCCCCCCTTCTACAAAAACATTGGGACCCAACAATTGGTATCAGAGCCTTCTGATTAACGAACAAATCAAGATCCTAGACTTTTGTGATTTTTCAACTCCTTGAATTTTTATTTATTCAAAAATTCATAATGACTTCACATAAAGTTGGAACCGTTAAAATTCCACAATTTGATAAAGAGAATTATATCATGTGGAAGAAGAAGATGCTATTATTCTTACAAGTTGCAAATCCCAAATATTCAAACTTGTTAAAGAAGGGTATAAAAACTCCGATGGTTATTGAACCGGAGGTAATAATAGATGGTGTGGTGACTACTGAAGCTAGAACCTATCCAAAAGAGCCTGAAGATTTTACTCCTGCTGAGAAGGAAGAAGACTCCTTGGATGCCAGCCTTCAATTAATATTAATTGATTCCCTTGATCCCTTGATGAACAGACATGTGATGAACTGTAAAAATTCCAAACACATGTGGGAAACTATTGAGGTGATTAATGAAGGCACAGAGGAAGTTAGGGAGAACAAGTTGGAAATCCTAACCTCTGAATATGAACATTTCAAATCAAATCCAGGAGAAGGAATTACTGAAGTGTTTGAGAGGTACAATGCGTTGATCAACAACCTGAACATCAATGGAAAGTATTATTCAATCAGGGAG
This sequence comes from Apium graveolens, assembly GCF_009905375.1. NCBI lineage: Eukaryota > Viridiplantae > Streptophyta > Magnoliopsida > Apiales > Apiaceae > Apium > Apium graveolens. Next base: position 29,750,307 of record NC_133654.1, on the reverse strand, counting down.
GTCAACAAAAAGTTCCTTTTAACACTGCCAGCTCATCTTGAACATAGAATCACTGCCATTAGAGAAGCTAGAGATCTGAGTGAGATTTCTTTGGACAGGCTCTATGGAGTGTTAAAAACCTATGAGTTGGAGCAGATTCAACAGAAGGAAGTCTACGGGAAGGATAGAATGGTCAGCACATCTACTGCACTTGTAGCTGAAGGTCAACAACAACAACAATCTCAACAGTTAGAAAGAATGGTACAGTTTTCCAAGGGTGAGGAAAATGAGTTAGTAGCAGAATATGATCCTCCTACTACAAATCAATCAAGTGATGATTTTTATTCCTTGGAAGAGCTGGAGCAATTGGAAGATGAATCAATGGCCCAAATTGTCAAGAGATTCTCCCATGTCAGATTCAAGAGGAATCCCAAGCTGAAGTACAAGTCCAACTACAACAAATTCCAGAAAGGTGGATCTTCATCATCTAACACCAGCAGTGGTGGATACAAAACAGGGATGGTTGATCGGAGCACCATCAGATGCTATAACTGCAATGAGTTGGGACACTTTGCCACAGAATGTAGAAAGCCAAAGCAAGTAAGAAAGAACTCTGAAAGGGCTTATCTGGCAAAGGGAAGAAGCTGGGATGATACTGACAGTGAAGATGAAGATGAAGGAAATCTTGCTCTTATGGCTATTGATGGAAAAGCTTCATCGTCAAGAATAGAGGTAAAACTTTCTGATGCTGAAATGGTTTATCATCTAAGAGGTAACTTAGATTGTGCACGTCGTGATAATGAACTGTTAAGTTTACAGATCACAGACCTTGAGAAAGAGGTCAATGAATTAAGACTTGTGCACATTAATCAAGACAAATTAAAAGAACAGGTATCTTTTCTAGAGAATAGAGTTGACTGTTATAGAAAACTCGAAACTATTCTCAAAGACAAGATCACCGGTCTTGAGACTAAGGTTAGAGCCTACTTCAATTCTTGTTCGAAGGCTAAAGAGTTCTACAGTAAGCAAGCTGTTAATCAAACATCTGGAATAGGTTATGATTACAATGCTGCTATTGGAGAATTAGGCATAAACTCCCCTCCTCATGTATGTGCTAAAGGGAGGGAAGTACCACATGTGCTTAAGGGTGTTGATGAACCCCTCTATAAAGCATCAATTGCTGAACCATTTGATGCGACCTCTTCTGTTATTCATGAAGAAATACGTGCTGAAGATCATGCTAATGAGAAGATTGTTTCCAAGTCAAGTGAGTCGAAAGTTCCGGTCAAAGTTGTGAAAGCAACTGAGACTAACTCAGACACACATGAGTTGGATAACAATAATGCCATGTCTGCCATGCATAAATTGCCTGCTGTTAATCACTCTCATAAAGCATGTGGTGTTGCTAATTGTATGTCTTGTGCTTTTAATATGATGTATGCTTATTTTAATGGTAAGCATGTGTCTAATGATAAGACTACTCCTCGTCAGCATGCGAATAACAAGAAACATGATAGGTCTAAGACTGCTAGTCCTTCTAAGGCTAGAAAGGAGACATTTGTGCCTAAGCTTAAACAGAAATTTGTTAAGGCTGTTTTCAAGGTCAAATGTTCAGTCATTGAGAATGTTGAGATCGTTAAAATTAAAAATGTTGTTTTGTCTGACAAAGGTCAGTTCTACAAGTATGCCGGGCCCAACCAAGTTTGGGTTCCGAAGAAGGTCTAATCCATTTGAAGTGCAGGGTAGTATACAGGTGTAACCGGTAGTGTGGATTCTTGACAGTGGATCATCAAGACATATGACCGGAGATAGAGCCCTGCTATCAAATGTGGATTGAGAAAGCTGGCCCCATGGTTACCTTTGGAGATAACAGCAAAGGTTTAACGGAGGGATATGGCTGTTTGCAAGCTGGGAATGTTATCATTGTAATTTTGTATATTGTGCTAGGTTATTATCAGGAAGCAGTATCTAACATATAGCACCAGTGACGAGACTTGTTAGGTCCCAATGTGTTTGTAGAAGGGGGGTTGAATACAAACGGTACCAAATAATCGAATAAAATGCGGAATAAAAAATGTGAAACAAAATTCAAGTTAAATAAAAATATTATTAAACTTGAAAGGTGTTACAACAACTGTATCGATTACAAGGTATTAATCTCAAATCAATTATCACAAATTTAGAATAAATTCGACATGAACTTTTTCTATTTTTGCAATAATTAGAATCAAATGCTAAATGCGATTTGAGATTAAGTTCTAGGGATTTTAATCCGCTAGATTGATATACAAGAACAAGATAAAGATTTCTAGTGGATTAGATTTAACATTACAATCTAGAAATTATGATCTTTGAAATAAGCAGATGAAAATAAAATGTTTTGCTGCGGCTGCTGTCTCTTGTTCTTGAATAATGATTGAGAGCTCTTTAAAGAAAAGTCTTCTGCTTCTATTTATCAACAGCTGAGTTAATTGAATTGGAATGACAATCCTTTAAGCTTGTATGACTTTCGGTAGGACAATTGAATGAACTAGCAAGACAATCTGAATGAACTAGCAAGACAATCAGAATGAACTAGCAAGACAATCACCCTCCTAGAGTAACTTTCGGTGAGACAATCTAAAATGGCCTAGCATGACAATCGGTATGACAATCCTGATTGTCATGCTAGTTCATTTTCAATTGTCTTGCTGATTTAAAGCTTAAATTTAATCCAATTAAACTTCTGAAAATTCCTAAAATTCCTAGAATTAAATCAGAATTAATTAATCAATTAATTCAATTAATAAATAAATTATTCTTCGCAGATATAATTTATTTTCTTAATTAAATTAGATGACTCAATTAATTAATAGAGAATTAATTCTAGTCTTGAGCAGCAACCATTCTTCTGCAAATCTTCTGAAAATCACTGAAAATTATGAATCAATTCCACCACTTCAACGTTGACACTCGATGTACTGTCTGGTTCATGAGTGACTAACTTCCGTGACGTTTCTTCATGTCTTGACTCTGACACTTTGATTTTCTTCAGATTAAATCCTTGTAATTTAATGATACCCTGACGAGATCTCTGTCACTTGATTAAATCCACAATCTTGACTTATATCACTGAGGCATGATCAATTTCTTGAACTTCTTCCAGTGAATTAGTTCCTCAAGTCTGTAGATGAACCTTGTCTCTGAATCCTTTGACAGATATTACTTTGCGAGATCTCTTTGACGGTCGATCCACTATTTACTTATTACATTCTTATTTGAGTTGAGTTGAATCCTCGAATATACAAATAGGTCTATGACATATGACTTACAATCTCCCCCTATTTGTTTGTTAGACAATAACACACAAATACCTAGAGGATAACTCAACTAACAAATAAGAAAAAGATATAAACATACATGCAAAGTAAATAGTAGAAAAGTTCTGGACTAGATTTAACATTTTCCAGATTCCTAGTAGATGTTCCTCTAGACTGAACATATCTTCAAGTAGTTCCATCTTCATTTGTACAACCACATTTCCTGTTGAGAAGCCCATATCTCTTGCTTCTCCCCCTATGAGAATCAACTGATTAAAGAAGATCACCTTCGTTTTACCACCTCTCCCGTACAATAGGATCCGCAGATAAAAACCAATGGTACTCCCCTAACTGCTTCTTCCCTTACTAGGAAATCACCTTGTGTTTACCACCTCTCCCGTACAATAGGATCCGTAGTTAAAAACAACAATGGTGTGGTGTAGTGTACATTTTTAGGATCTTTTTCTTCCTCCCTGCTATTTCTCCCCCTTAGTTGAGGAATCCTCCAAACTATTTCTTAAGCTTTTATCTCCCCCTTAAAGAAGGAATGTATGCCGTCGTCTGAAGGAGTTCTCATATTTCACTTGGTTGGAAAAGAAATAACAAGTAGTTTCTCTTTCTACCTCACTGTGAGTGTGTGATTCTGTTTAGTGTACCTCACATGTGTTTCACTCTTCTCTCCACTCGTGTTTACACTCATTCTCACAAGTGTATCACTCTTCTCTCATAGCTCCATAATCCAGCTGTACCTGCAAGGAAAGTCACCTTAGCCATCCTTAAAGGAGGTCACAGGTGGTGCAATGGGAGTTCGCAAATCCCCATCCTTGTTAAACTCGTCAGATGAATCTGAGTCATAATCTACAAGTTGCTAGTTTCCCTTTTAGGGTTCCAGATTTGAATTCTGGGAAGGTAAACAATGATCCAACGAATTTAGCATAAAGATCAAAGTTCCCTTCTAATGTCTGTGAAGACATTTCCTTGTGACTTATCAGGTAATATCCGAATCATTGTCAACAAGTTGCCGATCTGCGCCTATGTCAGATCCACTATCCGCAGATGCATCCAGGGGATTTAAGCCTGGGGAGGTAGACACTGACCACTGACATATGGCTTTTGGATCAGTATCCTCTCCTAACACCTGTAAAGGCAATTGGTCCACTAACGAACCTTGAACAATCGAATCTGACCTTAAAATGGTCGAAACTCTTGTTTCCGTCAACTCATCCTTTGTGTGTGTAACCTCTCCTTGTGCATCAAGAATTGATTATGTTTGAAGTGGTGACACTACATCGGATACCTTGGCCGACAGGCAAAATTCAATAGACTCACCCTGTTGAGAGAATGAATCTAGTAACTGTTTTTGTGCCTTTTCAGCCATTACATCTTTTTGAGAAGATGTATGGGGGCTAGCAGTTGTCTCGGTTTAAATACTACTCATCTATGTAGGAGACAGAGCTACTGGGTTGACTACAGAACCTTCCTTATGTGGTGCACTAAGGCACTATCTCCCTCACGCTCATTCATACTACTTTTAGTGGTAAAAGAGTGTTGGTTGGTTCTGTTTTTGTGTTTGTCTTTACAGTCTGGGATAGACGTTGTGGGTTTTCAACCTCATGACTGTCAATGAAAGAAAGTCATTGGAGACTGAACCTGTAACACAGAACATATGGTAATAGAGAGAAAATGATTTACAATAGTGATTTCAAAAGATTTTACATGAAATAAGAAATCACTAATGTAGAAAGAAGTTTAATTTTTGTTTTTCAAAATGAATGAGTTTTTGATAAAACATTGATCACTTAGGGTAAAGTCTAAGTAATTCTCATTCATGTCAAAAGCTTACAAATATCTGCAACATAATGTTAACAACATATCATTGACCGATACTTGTCAAGTACTTTAGATACTAATTGTTATGTTGCATAAGCAATATACCACTGCACATATAAAACAATATGATTGTGCTTAGTGATAAAATAGTTATTAATATGACGACTCTACTTATTCATATAAAATTATAACTTCTGTTAGAGTGCCATACCATATCCTTGACGATTGCTTGAGCAGTATACTAGTTCATACCAACCAAACAGGAGTACACTTGTACACATCTTACTAGAGTTCAATTCCAAGTGTAATGTGCAGCAGGTGCTTGATATGTCGTAATATTCTCAAGTCTCGTCACTGGTGCTATATGTTAGATACTGCTTCCTGATAATAACCTAGCACAATATACAAAATTACGATGATAACATTCCCAGCTTGCAAACAGCCATATCCCTCGGATAAACCTTTGCTGTTATCTCCAAAGGTAACCATGGGGCCAGCTTTCTCAATCCACATTTGATAGCAGGGCTCTATCTCCGGTCATATGTCTTGATGATCCACTGTCAAGAATCCACACTACCGGTTACACCTGTATACTACCCTGCACTTCAAATGGATTAGACCTTCTTCGGAACCCAAACTTGGTTGGGCCCGGCATACTTGTAGAACTGTCCTTTATCAGGCAAAACAACATTTTTAATTTTAATTGTCTCAACTTTCTCAATGACTGAACATTTGACCTTGTAAACAGCCTTAACAAATTTCTGTTTAAGCTTAGGCACAAATGTCTCCTTTCTAGACTTAGAAGGACTAGCAGTCTTAGACCTATCATGCTTCTTGTTATTCACATGCTGACGAGGAGTAGTCTTATCATTAGACACATGCTTACCATTAAAATAAGCATACATCATATTAAAAGCACAAGACATACAATTAGCAACACCACATGCTTTATGAGAGTGATTAACAGCAGGCAATTTATGCATGGTAGACATGGCATTATTGTTATCCAACTCATGTGTGTCTGAGTTAGTCTCAGTTGCTTTCACAACTTTGACCGGAACTTTCGACTCACTTGACTTGGAAACAATCTTCTCATTAGCATGATCTTCAGCACGTATTTCTTCATGAATAACAGAAGAGGTCGCATCAAATGGTTCAGCAATTGATGCTTTATAGAGGGGTTCATCAACACCCTTAAGCACATGTGGTACTTCCCTCCCTTTAGCACATACATGAGGAGGGGAGTTTATGCCTAATTCTCCAATAGCAGCATTGTAATCATAACCTATTCCAGATGTTTGATTAACAGCTTGCTTACTGTAGAACTCTTTAGCCTTCGAACAAGAATTGAAGTAGGCTCTAACCTTAGTCTCAAGACCGGTGATCTTGTCTTTGAGAATAGTTTCGAGTTTTCTATAACAGTCAACTCTATTCTCTAGAAAAGATACCTGTTCTTTTAATTTGTCTTGATTAATGTGCACAAGTCTTAATTCATTGACCTCTTTCTCAAGGTCTGTGATCTGTAAACTTAACAGTTCATTATCACGACGTGCACAATCTAAGTTACCTCTTAGATGATAAACCATTTCAGCATCAGAAAGTTTTACCTCTATTCTTGACGATGAAGCTTTTCCATCAATAGCCATAAGAGCAAGATTTCCTTCATCTTCATCTTCACTGTCAGTATCATCCCAGCTTCTTCCCTTTGCCAGATAAGCCCTTTCAGAGTTCTTTCTTACTTGCTTTGGCTTCCTACATTCTGTGGCAAAGTGTCCCAACTCATTGCAGTTATAGCATCTGATGGTGCTCCGATCAACCATCCCTGTTTTGTATCCACCACTGCTGGTGTTAGAGGATGAAGATCCACCTTTCTGGAATTTGTTGTAGTTGGACTTGTACTTCAGCTTGGGATTCCTCCTGAATCTGACATGGGAGAATCTCTTGACAATTTGGGCCATTGATTCATCTTCCAATTGCTCCAGCTCTTCCAAGGAATAAAAATCATCACTTGATTGATTTGTAGTAGGAGGATCATATTCTGCTACTAACTCATTTTCCTCACCCTTGGAAAACTGTACCATTCTTTCTAACTGTTGAGATTGTTGTTGTTGTTGACCTTCAGCTACAAGTGCAGTAGATGTGCTGACCATTCTATCCTTCCCGTAGACTTCCTTCTGTTGAATCTGCTCCAACTCATAGGTTTTTAACACTCCATAGAGCCTGTCCAAAGAAATCTCACTCAGATTTCTAGCTTCTCTAATGGCAGTGATTCTATGTTCAAGATGAGCTGGCAGTGTTAAAAGGAACTTTTTGTTGACCTCCCTGATTGAATAATACTTTCCATTGATGTTCAGGTTGTTGATCAACGCATTGTACCTCTCAAACACTTCAGTAATTCCTTCTCCTGGATTTGATTTGAAATGTTCATATTCAGAGGTTAGGATTTCCAACTTGTTCTCCCTAACTTCCTCTGTGCCTTCATTAATCACTTCAATAGTTTCCCACATGTGTTTGGAATTTTTACAGTTCATCACATGTCTGTTCATCAAGGGATCAAGGGAATCAATTAATATTAATTGAAGGCTGGCATCCAAGGAGGCTTCTTCCTTCTCAGCAGGAGTAAAATCTTCAGGCTCTTTTGGATAGGTTCTAGCTTCAGTAGTCACCACACCATCTATTATTACCTCCGGTTCAATAACCATCGGAGTTTTTATACCCTTCTTTAACAAGTTTGAATATTTGGGATTTGCAACTTGTAAAAATAATAGCATCTTCTTCTTCCACATGATATAATTCTCTTTATCAAATTGTGGAATTTTAACGGTTCCAACTTTATGTGAAGTCATTATGAATTTTTGAATAAATAAAAATTCAAGGAGTTGAAAAATCACAAAAGTCTAGGATCTTGATTTGTTCGTTAATCAGAAGGCTCTGATACCAATTGTTAGGTCCCAATGTGTTTGTAGAAGGGGGGTTGAATACAAACGGTACCAAATAATCGAATAAAATGCGGAATAAAAAATGTGAAACAAAATTCAAGTTAAATAAAAATATTATTAAACTTGAAAGGTGTTACAACAACTGTATCGATTACAAGGTATTAATCTCAAATCAATTATCACAAATTTAGAATAAATTCGACATGAACTTTTTCTATTTTTGCAATAATTAGAATCAAATGCTAAATGCGATTTGAGATTAAGTTCTAGGGATTTTAATCCGCTAGATTGATATACAAGAACAAGATAAAGATTTCTAGTGGATTAGATTTAACATTACAATCTAGAAATTATGATCTTTGAAATAAGCAGATGAAAATAAAATGTTTTGCTGCGGCTGCTGTCTCTTGTTCTTGAATAATGATTGAGAGCTCTTTAAAGAAAAGTCTTCTGCTTCTATTTATCAACAGCTGAGTTAATTGAATTGGAATGACAATCCTTTAAGCTTGTATGACTTTCGGTAGGACAATTGAATGAACTAGCAAGACAATCTGAATGAACTAGCAAGACAATCAGAATGAACTAGCAAGACAATCACCCTCCTAGAGTAACTTTCGGTGAGACAATCTAAAATGGCCTAGCATGACAATCGGTATGACAATCCTGATTGTCATGCTAGTTCATTTTCAATTGTCTTGCTGATTTAAAGCTTAAATTTAATCCAATTAAACTTCTGAAAATTCCTAAAATTCCTAGAATTAAATCAGAATTAATTAATCAATTAATTCAATTAATAAATAAATTATTCTTCGCAGATATAATTTATTTTCTTAATTAAATTAGATGACTCAATTAATTAATAGAGAATTAATTCTAGTCTTGAGCAGCAACCATTCTTCTGCAAATCTTCTGAAAATCACTGAAAATTATGAATCAATTCCACCACTTCAACGTTGACACTCGATGTACTGTCTGGTTCATGAGTGACTAACTTCCGTGACGTTTCTTCATGTCTTGACTCTGACACTTTGATTTTCTTCAGATTAAATCCTTGTAATTTAATGATACCCTGACGAGATCTCTGTCACTTGATTAAATCCACAATCTTGACTTATATCACTGAGGCATGATCAATTTCTTGAACTTCTTCCAGTGAATTAGTTCCTCAAGTCTGTAGATGAACCTTGTCTCTGAATCCTTTGACAGATATTACTTTGCGAGATCTCTTTGACGGTCGATCCACTATTTACTTATTACATTCTTATTTGAGTTGAGTTGAATCCTCGAATATACAAATAGGTCTATGACATATGACTTACAAGACTTGAGAATATTACGACATATCAGGCACCTGCTGCACATTACACTTGGAATTGTACTCTAGTAAGATGTGTACAAGTGTACTCCTGGTTGGTGAGTTAAAAGAGGAAGTCAGTGCACCACAGTTCATGGACTTTGCAGCTGCAGATCTATTGGACTATGCAATTTCTTCTTCACAATCTCACTTCAGGTTGGTATGAACTAGTATACTGCTCAAGCAATCGTCAAGGACATGGTATGGCACTCTAACAGAAGTTATAATTTTATATGAATAAGTAGAGTCGTCATATTAATAATTATCTTATCACTAAGCACAATCATATTGTTTTATATGTGCAGTGGTATATTGATAATGCAACATAACAATTAGTATCTAAAGTACTTGACAAGTATCGGTCAATGATATGTTGTTAACATTATGTTGCAGATATTTGTAAGCTTTTGACATGAATGAGAATTACTTAGACTTTACCCTAAGTGATCAATGTTTTATCAAAAACTCATTCATTTTGAAAAACAAAAATTAAACTTCTTTCTACATTAGTGATTTCTTATTTCATGTAAAATCTTTTGAAATCACTATTGTAAATCATTTTCTCTCTATTACCATTTGTTCTATGATACAGGTTCAGTCTCCAATGACTTTCTTTCATTGACAGTCATGAGGTTGAAAACCCACAACGTCTATCCCAGACTGTAAAGACAAACACAAAAACAGAACCAACCAACACTCTTTTACCACTAAAAGTAGTATGAATGAGCGTGAGGGAGATAGTGCCTAGTGCACCACATAAGGAAGGTTCTGTAGTCAACCCAGTAGCTCTGTCTCCTACATAGATGAGTAGTATTTAAACCGAGACAACTGCTAGCCCCCATACATCTTCTCAAAAAGATGTAATGGCTGAAAAGGCATAAAAACAGTTACTAGATTCATTCTCTCAACAGGGTGAGTCTATTGAATTTTGCCTGTCGGCCAAGGTATCCGATGTAGTGTCACCACTTCAAACATAATCAATTCTTGATGCACAAGGAGAGGTTACACACACAAAGGATGAGTTGACGGAAACAAGAGTTTCGACCATTTTAAGGTCAGATTCGATTGTTCAAGGTTCGTTAGTGGACCAATTGCCTTTACAGGTGTTAGGAGAGGATACTGATCCAAAAGCCATATGTCAGTGGTCAGTGTCTACCTCCCCAGGCTTAAATCCCCTGGATGCATCTGCGGATAGTGGATCTGACATAGGTGCAGATCGGCAACTTGTTGACAATGATTCAGATATTACCTGATAAGTCACAAGGAAGTGTCTTCACAGACATTAGAAGGGAACTTTGATCTTTATGCTAAAATCGTTGGATCATTGTTTACCTTCCCAGAATTCAAATCTGGAACCCTAAAAGGGAAACTAGCAACTTGTAGATTATGACTCAGATTTATCTGACGAGTTTAACAAGGATGGGGATTTGTGAACTCCCATTGCACCACCTGTGACCTCCTTAAGGATGGCTAAGGTGATTTTCCTTGCAGGTACAGCTGGATTATGGAGCTATGAGAGAAGAGTGATACACTTGTGAGAATGAGTGTAAACATGAGTGGAGAGAAGAGTGAAACACATGTGAGGTACACTAAAACACAATCACACACTCACAGTGAGGAAGAAAAAGAAACTACTTGTTATTTCTTTTCCAACCAAGTGAAATATGAGAACTCCTTCAGACGACGGCATACATTCCTTCTTTAAGGGGGAGATAGAAGCTTAAGTAATAGTTTGGAGGATTCCTCAACTAAGGGGGAGAAATAGCAGGGAGTAAGAAAAAGATCCTACTTGTACACTACACCACACCATTGTTGTTTTTAACTACGGATCCTATTGTACGGGAGAGGTGGTAAACACAAGGTGATTTCCTAGTAAGGGAAGAAGCTGTTAGGGGAGTACCATTGGTTTTTATCTGCGGATCCTATTGTACGGGAGAGGTGGTAAAACGAAGGTGATCTTCTTTAATCAGTTGATTCTCATAGGGGGAGAAGCAAGAGATATGGGCTTCTCAACAGGAAATGTGGTTGTACAAATGAAGATGGAACTACTTGAAGATATGTTCAGTCTAGAGGAACATCTACTTGGAATCTGGAAAATGTTAAATCTCATCCAGAAATTTTCTGCTATTTACTTTGCATTTCTGTTTATATCTTTTTCTTATTTGTTAGTTGAGTTATCCTCTAGGTATTTGTGTGTTATTGTCTAACAAACAAATAGGGGGAGATTGTAAGTCATATGTCATAGACCTATTTGTATATTCGAGGATTCAACTCAACTCAAATAAGAATGTAATAAGTAAATAGTGGAACTACCGTCAGAGAGATCTCGCAAAGTAATATCTGTCAAAGGATTCAGAGACAATGTTCATCTACAGACTTGAGGAGTTAATTCACTGGAAGAAGTTCAAGAAGTTGATCATGCCTCAGTGATAATAAATCAAGATCGTGGATTTAATCAAGTGACAGAGATCTCGTCAGGGTATCATTAAATTACAAGGTTTTAATCTGAAGAAAATCAAAGTGTCAGAGTCAAGACATGAAGAAACGTCACGGAAGTTAGTCACTCATGAACCAGACAGTACATCGAGTGTCAACGTTGAAGTGGTGGAATTGATTCATAATTTTCAGTGATTTTCAGAAGATTTGCAGAAGAATGGTTGCTGCTCAAGACTAGAATTAATTCTCTATTAATTAATTAATTCATCTAATTTAATTAAGAAAATAAATTATATCTGTGAAGAATAATTTATTTATTAATTGAATTAATTGATTAATTAATTCTGATTTAATTCTAGGAATTTTAGGAATTTTCAGAAGTTTAATTGGATTAAATTTAAGCTTTAAATCAGCAAGACAATTGAAAATGAACTAGCATGACAATCAGGATTGTCATACCGATTGTCATGCTAGGCCATTTTACATTGTCTCACCGAAAGTCACTCTAGGAGGATGATTGTCTTGCTAGTTCATTCTGATTGTCATTCTAGTTCATTCAGATTGTCTTGCTAGTTCATTCAATTGTCCTACCGAAAGTCATACAAGCTTAAAGGATTGTCATTCCAATTCAATTAAATCAGCTGTTGATAAATAGAAGCAGAAGTCATTTTAACAAAAAACAGAGAGAAGACAAGAACAAAGAGCAGCCGCCTCTGAAAAATATTATTCTTCATCTGCTTTATTCAAGATCATAATTTCTAGATTGTAATGTTAAATCTAATCCACTAGAAATCTTTATCTTGTTCTTGTATATCAATCTAGCGGATTAAAATCCCTAGAACTTAATCTCAAATCGCGTTTAGCATTTGAATCTTTTTATTACAAAAATAGAAAAAGTTCATGTCGAATTTATTCTAGATTTGTGATAATTGATTTGAGATTAATACCTTGTAATCGATACAGTTGTTGCAACACCTTTCAAGTTTAATAATATTTTTATTTAACTTGAATTTTGTTTCACATTTTTTATTCCGCATTTAATTCGATTATTCGGTACTGTTTGTATTCAACCCCCCCTTCTACAAAAACATTGGGACCCAACAGCAGTCTTAGACCTATCATGCTTTCTATTATTCACATGCTGACGAGGAGTAGTCTTATCATTAGAAACATGCTTACCATTAAAATAAGCAAACAACAGATTAAAAGCACAAGACATACAATCAGGAACACCACATGCTTTATGAGAAGGATTAACAATAGGCAACTTATGCATGGTAGACATGGCATTTGTGTTATCCAACTCATGTGTGTCTGAGTTAGTCTCAGTTGCTTTCACAACCTTGACTGGAACTTTTAACACACTTGACTTGGAGACAGCTTTCCCATTAGCATTATCTTCAGCACGGATTTCTTCTTGAATAATAAAAGAGGTCTCATCAAATGGTTCAGCAATTGATTCTTTATAGAGGGGTTCATCAACACCCTTAAGCACATGTGGTACTTCCCTGCCTTTAGCACATACATGAGGAGGGGAGTTTATGCCTAATTTTCCAATAGCAGCATTGTAATCATAACCTATTCCATGTGTTTGATTAACAGCTTGCTTATTGTAAAACTCTTTGGACTTCGAACAAGAATTAAAGTAAGCTTTAACCTTAGCCTCAAGACCGGTGATCTTGTCTTTGAGAATAGTTTCGAGTTGTCTATAACAGTCAACTCTATTCTCTAGAAAAGATACTTGTTCTTTTAGTTTATCTTGATTAATGTGCACTAGTCTTAATTCATTGACCTCTTTCTCAAGGTCTTTGATTTGTTGATTTAACAATTCATTATCACGACGAGCACAATCTAAGGAACCTCCTAGATGATAAACTAATTCAGCATCAGTAAATTTTACCTCTTTTCTTGACGATGAGGTGCTTGCATTACTAGCCATGAGAGCAAGATTCCCAACTTCTTCATCTTCACTGTCAGTATCATCCCAGCTTCTTCCCTTTGCCAGGTACGCCCTTTCAGATTTACTCTTTTGATTAGAATCGTAAGAGTTCTTCCTAGCTTGTTTTGGCTTCCTGCATTCTGTGGCAAAGTGTCCCAACTCATTACAGTTGAAGCATCGAATGGTGCTTCGATCAACCATCCCTGTTTTATACCCACCACTGCTGGTGTTAGAGGATGAAGATCCACCTTTCTGGAATCTGTTGTAGTTGGACTTGTACTTGAACTTGGGATTCCTTTTGAATCTGACATTTGAGAATCTCTTGACAATCAGGGCCATTGACTCATCCTCCAATTGCTCCAGTTCTTCCAAGGAATAATAATCATCTCCTGATTGATTTGTAGTAGGAGAATCAAATTCTGCTACTATAACATTATCTTCAACCTTGGAAGACTGTACCATTCTTTCAGACTGTTGAGATTGTTGTTGATATTGTGGTTGTTGTTGTTGTTCATCAGCTACTAGAGCAGTAGACGTGCTGACCACTCTTCCTTTCCCGTAAACTTCCTTCTGCTGAATCTGCTCCAACTCATAAGTCTTTAACACACCATAGAGCCTCTCCAAAGAAATCTCACTCAGATCTCTTGCTTCTCTTATGGCAGTGATTCTATGTTCGAGATGAGTTGGCAGTGTTAAAAGGAACTTTTTGTTGACCTCCCTGATGGAATAGTATTTACCATTAATGTTTAGGTTGTTGATCAATGCATTGTACCTCTCAAACACTTCAGTTATTCCTTCTCCTGGATTGGATTTAAAGTATTCATACTCAGAGGTTAGGATTTCTAGTTTGTTCTCCCTAACTTCCTCTGTGCCTTCATTAATAATCTCAATAGTTTCCCAGATATGTTTGGAATCTTTACAATTCATCACATGTCTATTCATCAGGGGATTAAGGGAATCTACTAAGATTAATTGAAGGCTAGCATCCAGGGAAGCTTCTTCTATTTCAGCAGGAGAGAAGTCCTCAGGATCCTTCACATAAGTTCTCGCTTTGGTGATCACCACATCATTTTCTATTACCTCTGGTTCCATAACCATAGGAATTTTTGGACCCTTCTTCAACACTTGCAAATATTTGGGATTAGCAACCTGTAAAAACAGTAGCATCTTCTTCTTCCACATAACATAATTTTCTTTATCGAAAAGTGGAATTTTAACGGTTCCAACTTTTTGTGTAGTCATTATGAATTTTTTGAGTGAATAAAAAATTCAAGAAGTGAAAGAAACACAAAAGTCTAGGATCTAGATTTGTACGTTAATCAGAAGGCTCTGATACCAATTGTTAGGTCCCAATTTGTTTTAGAAGGGGGGGTTGAATGCAAACAATACCGTTTAGTCGAATAAAATGCGGAATAAAATTGTGAAACAAAATTCAAGTTAAATAAAACTTTTATTAAACTTGAAAGGTGTTACAACTACGGTATCGGTTACAAGGGATTAATCTCAAATCAATTATTACAAATTTAGAATAAATTCGACATGAACTTTTTCTATTTTTGTAATTAAAAGATCAAATGCTAAATGCGATTTGAGATTAAGTTCTAGGGATTTTAATCCGCTAGATTGATACACAAGAACAAGATAAGTATTTCTAGTTGATTGGATTTAACTTTACAATCTAGAAATTGATCTTGAAGTTGCAGATGAGATGTAATGTTTTTCTGCTGCTTTTATCTTTTGTTCTTGTATTGTGTTCTGTTAGATTGCCTTTTTATAAGTGTGTATGAATTGGATGCTTCTGCTTCTTTTAATCAACACAGCCGAGATTAATGAACTGGTATGACAATCCTTTGTCCAATAAGACTTTCGGTGTGACAATCTTTAGAGCTAGCAAGACAATTAAAATGAACTAGCAAGACTTTCGGTATGACAATCAATTGTCATACTGATTGTCATAGTAGTACAAATGAAATTGTCTTACTGAATTAATAAGTGATTTTAATCTAAATAATAATTCCATCAAGACAGTCAACTGAATTAGCATGACTTTCGGTATGACTATCAATTGTCATACCGATTGTCATACTAGTACAATTAGTTGTCATACCGATTGTCATACTAGTACAATTAGTTATCTTTTTAGAATTAAAACAGATTTTAACCAATTAAAATTTTGTAAATCCTTAATATTAATTCTAAATTAATTAATCAATTTAATTCAATTAATCAATAAATTAATCCTTGCAGATATAATTTATTTTCTTAATTAAATTATATGACTTAATTAATTAATAGAGAATTAATACTAACTCTGAGCAGCATCCATTCTTTTGACAATCTTCTGAAAGTCACTGAGACTTATGAATCAATTCCGCCACTTCAATGCTGACACTCGATGTACTGTCTGGTTCATGAGTGACTAACTTTGGTGACGTTTCTTCATGTCTTGACTTTGATATTCTGATTGAATCCTTGTAATAAATAATACCTTGACGAGATCTCTGTCACTTGATTAAATCCACGATCTTGATTTATATCACTGAGGCATGATCAAATTCTTGAACTTCTTCCAGTGAATCTTCAAGTCTGCAGATGAACAATGTTTCTTTATTCTTTGACAGATGTTACTTTGTGAGATCTCTCTGATGATTAATCCACTATTTACTTATTACATTCTTATTTGAGTTGAGTTAAATACTCGAATAAACGAGTAGGCTATGACATATGCCTTTCACCCTTGGTTTAAAGAATTGTTTCAGCCTTTGGAGATTTGATGCAGGAAGACCGTCCTCTTTCCAGATAGTTCATGCTCATCTCATTCATACTAATTTGCTTGACTTGAGAGTGATGGATGGTTGACTTAACTGGCTCCTTGACTTAACTGGCTCCTTGACAAGTTCAAACTTCTTCTATATTTCCTCATCAATCTTCTCCCAGTTGACTAAACTCAACTTTTCCTTATCAGCTGCTCTTAAGTTGGCTGCTGCTGCATTGATCAGATCTATACTATCTGTAACTGATGGCTTTGAGATAGTAATTGAAGGTACAATTACTTTAGTGATTTGAATTTGAAGCCTCTCCCCCTCACTTGATCCTTTCTCCCCCTTTTTGTTATCATCAAGTTGAGCAGATGAGGGGGTTTGAGCAGCCACCAGTTGTAATAACCCCAATTTTTGGAATTTTTGAAACACTGATGAATAGTAACTTTTACTGATGATGATGATTAAGGAAAATTATCATATCACGCTATATAGGAGTACTGTTATGGAAATTCTAAGCTTATATTAGTATTGGAGGGTGAAAATAAGTGTATGTAAAAGCCGTCGGATTTCGAAAACGAGCACTTTTATTTTTCCCCGAGATTTCCACCAGACATTAAGGGATTTATGGAATTAATATTAAGATGAAGGATTTTAAATTCAAGAATTATAAAAGAGAATTAATTTAGGTATTTAAAATACCAAGAAGATTTTATCAATAAAACCATTGAGGTATTTAACCAAACGATCAACGAGATTGAGTGATAACTGGAGAAAGAAATGAATAACGACTCTTGTAAATACCTTTGCAAGTGGCAAGGCAAGTGGATGGTTGATCAACCAAGAAACCAAGTGATAGTTAGGAAGGAATGGCTAGTTAATTATCTAGTTAACTAGGGATGATCTCATCTCACCACAAATCACCAACACATGGCAAATGGTGAGATCATCTTCCACTAACTCCTTTTTTTATTATTAGCCTATCAAAATATCAAGACAACCCATCATTATCCACCACATTATTCCACCAGCACAAGAAAGCAAAAGCATTTCCTGCCCCATTTCCATTGCTCTCGGCCAAAACAGAACCAGCACATTAAAACTGTTGTATCTCCTTCATTTCTCACTCAAATGTTGTGTTCTATAGCTCGTTGGAAAGGTACTGAGATATCCTACAACTCTTGTTCACAAGTATCATCCAAATAAGGATGGTAAGACCCTCATTTTTACATTTCTTTCAATCGGACTTTTAGAAACTTCAAAGCCTAACTTTGTGTTCTTGATTTCTTTGGAAAGATCAAGCTTGTAGGAGGCTCCCTAAGGCTTCCTAGCAACTTACCACCTCCCAAGGAAGGTATAAACTTCAAACCCTAGCCTTTAATTTGATTATTAGTGATTTTGATGGTTGGTTTTCTAAATGAGAAGCATGACCTTTGATTATTAGTAGTTTGATTTGGATTTGGAGTGATTTGGTGAATGAATCTTGTTATAGTTAATAAAACTTGATTGTGGTTGGTTGAGATGAAGAATCTGGAGAATAAGGACTGGTATATTATTATTTAGTTGTGGTTTTTATGTGTTAATAATTGTGGGTTGTTTGGTGAGGTTTTGGTGTAGTGAGAAACTTGAAAAACTCGTAAACATAGCCGTCGTAATGCCCGTTTTCCGTTTTCCTTAGGCTGTTGTACATGAATCTCGGACCAGATAACTCACTGAACAATCTGTAACATTGTCATGATTAGCTAGAGCGTTTCGTAATCTTCGTTTTGATATGTGGTACACTTGGTTCCGATGTACGGTTTAGGAGAAACGACCGTTTTAAGTAACGGCGTTTCGCGAATGAACCTTTACCCCTCGCTTTACTTTGAGACCTTATTTAAGGCCCTTCAAAGAGTAATTAGATTTTGAAACAATTACTTAAGGTGGATTAGGATGTTGGTAAAGTACTCGCGAAAGATTCACCTTAAAATTCGTAATGATTAATTTATTAAAATTAGTGGAGCCGAGGGTGTGCGAACGATTAACGCAAATCGTTAAGCGTATAAGCGACGTTAGGGTCTAAGTGGATAAAGTCTAGTTTCTTAAGAGACCGTGGTTTAATTCCGGCTTATATTGTTGTTTATAGGTTACCGGACCCAATCTAAGCTAAGTCTACCCCGGAGCACTCATGCAAGTTTTCTACCCGTTATACTGTTGTTGTGATGTATATATGTATATGCATTATCTTGTGATAAGTGCATGATTATTATTAGCAAAGTCTTGCGATATATTGGAGCATGTGATATGATATTTATATGCATGCCTGTTTCGTAATCTTGATATCTAATTGTTGATTCAAATGCTTATAAGTTGCTTAATACCTATGCTAGAGATAAGCAGTAGTTGCGTATACCCTTAGTATAGGGGACCCAAAGGTGAACATTTTCTAAACCGGGAGTCGATGTTCCCGAGTATGATATATATATTTATATATACTTATATATGGATATAGTTTTCAAAACTATTAATCGAATAAGGTTTATTCGATAACTTTATTTTATTTAATGAATATTATTTTGAATATTCGTTCGAGGACTTATTACTCCGCTTATTTTTTTAAATAATATTCTTTATTTTATTAAAGAATAATGTTTCGATTATTCAAATAAAGATCATACTTTCGTATAAGTATATCTTTGGTTAATTATTATTCATTTCAAGTATGAGTTTTAAAACTTCTACTTTAATTATTTTTATAAAGATTATTTAAATAATAATATTCAGATATTTTCTAATATATCGGGACTGATTTATTTTATTAAATCAGCATTACTCCAAACATTCTTAAAAATGTTTTCGAGTCTTCAAAATGATTTTAAAAGTTAGAGCGGATCCCAAAACTCGTTTTCAGACTTAAGATCTTCCTTTCGAAGAGGATTTAAATACTCGCTCAAAACTTAAAGGATCCGGCTCTGTGGTATATTTTATATTCGCAACGTGGTTGCTGTTTTGAGAAAACAATTTGATTACTTGCCCAATGTTCAGGAAGTAAGTCCATCTAATTGAGTCGGCATAAGCGACAGGCCAGGGTACGGTCTATGAAGGTGTAAGAGGCTGGGTGACAATCCATCCAAGCGTGAGTGGTCGGGTAACGGTCTAGCGCAAGGTCCTAATGCGGCCAGGGTGATGACTGGTGAAGAATTTATCCATCTACAGTAGAATTACTTAATGGGTATCTTTGCCTGATCAGCAAGATATCGGGTTTATGCCAAAATTCTTTTTTTTTCAAATTCATTGGATATTACAACTTTGTTCATACTTTACATGACAGAGGTTTTCAGGAAATGTATGAGAGAGATATATGGATATATATATATATATATCGGGACTTAATGAAGTATCTCGTAACTTCATTTTTTTTGAATGATATTTCAAAGATTGAATCTATTCAAATCTTATCTTGTAGTCTCATCTATGTGATGAACTTTTGAAACTGATTATACCTTGAACGATGGTAGTTCAAGTAGTATTCAGAAAAGATATAAGTATATTGGAGTATCTCGTAACTTCACCTTTTTAACTTATATCTGGTTAGTGATTATCTTATGCATGACAAAGATTTTCAGAAAAATGTTGAGACAAGGTTAGATATATGAGATCACCTTGCAACGATATTTTTATACAGTTATAAATTGGAACTCTGTGTATATTATGCATGGCAGAGGATTTCAAAGATTTTGAAAAGTATATATGTATATATATACTGAATATTTTGCGACTTCGTCGCATTAAGATATCAAACTTGGTTCATTTCTTTTTGACCAAGACTTTCATGAGTACTATGATGAGAATGCTCATATATTGTTAATCATTATACATATTATTTTGGTGGGCTTGTTGCTCACCCTTGATTTCTTCTTTCATCACACAACAACAAATAGAAAAGATTAACAGGACCAAGCTTCCAATTCGGAAGTGGTTAGGAAACGTTCCGCGGTTTTCTGGAAGCGTTGATGCCGCTGTAGCTGAGGTAGGAATTACCAATAGGCTAGGCTTCCAACTTTTGATGCACCAGACTTATGTATCTATATGAATTGTAATAATGGAAAGGAAATGTAAATTTATTCAGAAACCCTTTTGAGGTATAATGACTTATAATTGTGGAATAAAATGACTTATGTTATTTTTGGTATTCATCTCTGAGACTATAACTTGTGGTGTGTGTGTGTATATTGTGGGGTCACAGTACGCAGTGGTTGGTTGTTTATTAAGATTAAGAGTTGTTAAGGGAATTGGAACTCGTGACAACCCGGATCCCCGACCCCGGATTTGGGGGTGTTACAGAAATGGTATCAGAGCTAAGCGTTATAAACCTCAGAGATGATGCGTCGTTAAAATGATATGTTCACTAAGATAATAAGAACTCTTTCCAAGTTCATAGTCGGACTACCTAACGTAGTACTGACGGTTAAAACCCTTATTGGAACCCTTATAAATATCGTGATAGAAGCGTAGTTCGTTATCGTATATGGTAGCGGGACTACGAACCCTGAAGTTCAAGAGCAATAACATGATGATGTTTTACTACATATTGGGGATCAGATTGTGGATCCAATGGAGCACCCTAATGAGGGACCGGATGATATTCATATTGAGGATGTAGCGGTTGAGGATGTTATCCCAGAAGGGATTATTGCTGAGAAGGATCCCGTGGAGGATCCTAACAAGACTGAAGAGATGATCACTGAGGAATTGATAACCATGGTTAGAAAGACTACCAGAGGTAGGATTGGACGGTCACTACCGGAGGTTCGTTCAAGTTTGTAAAGATAGTATCCCCTTTAGCACGGCTTACTCGCAAGACTGAGAAGTTCGAATGGATAAAGAAATGCGAGAGCAGCTTTCAAGAGCTGAAGCAAAGATTGGTGACAACCCCTATATTGGCGTTGCCAGATGGAAAAAGGAGATTTTGTGATTGGTAGTGACGCTTCGCATAAGGAATTAGGATGCTTCTTATACAGCACCACAAGGTAATCGCGTACGCGTCAAGATAATTAAGGGAATATAAAATTCGATATCCCCACCCATGAGCTTGGGCTCGTGGCAATAGTTTTGCCCTAAAGATTGGAGGCACTACTTTTATGGAGAGAAGTGCGAGATTTACACAAACCATAAGAGCTCAAGTATATTTCCACACAGATAAGCTCAACATGCGCCAGAGGAGGTGATTAGAGCTAATCAAGGATTACGAGTATGAGATTCTTTATCATCCAGGGAAAGCCAATATGGTGGCTAACGCCCTTGGTAGAAAGGAGAAACTCAATATGATAATGTCTTCGGGAGAGTTGATAAAAGATTTTGAGAAAATGGAAATAGAAGTGAAGATAACTGGAACCGGTACTGAAAAGCTATTGAGATTTGCAATGCAGCCCGAATTACTAGAAAATATCGTATGGTGCCAAGAAAAAGGGATGAAGGAAGGCAAAGCGCCAATGATTGGAGAAGAGATTAATACCGAGAAAGATGATAAGGGAATAATGAGGTATTCCTACAGAATTTGGGTTCCAAACATTCAAGAGCTTAAACATGAGATCTTAGATGAAAGCCATAGTTTAAGGAATAAGATTTAGGGAAAACCTTGAGTTTGATAGTCAGGGAGGTCACCATCAAGATAGAAGGAACCCATAATATAATGAAGTGGAAAACAAGGATTTTAATGTATAAGATAACCCCGATTATGGGAGAAGGATGAAACATTTCATACTAAGAAAAGAGAAGTCGAGCAAGATAGGGAGAACCATGACGGTACTCCTATGGGGAAAATCATGGACCTGCCTAAACAGAACTTATACTTTTACCCCCAACCACCACCCCGAGGAAGCAATGCGGTGGGAAATTCTTTCAGGACCTTTAAGTCGCTAAGCTCTCAGAGTTCCAAGGAACAGGTTGACCTAGTCGAGGCAAGAGCCTGGCTAAAGGAAATATAGGAATCATTTGATATTCTAAATGATTGACGAATCACAAAAGACTATTTTTGTCACTTACCCTCCTAAGAGAGAGGCCACCCGCTGGTGAAAGGCCAAGAAAGGCATGGAGCCAGAGGTTGTTATAAACTGATTAAAGTTCAGGCAATTGTTTTCGGGAAAGTACTTCCCAAGGTTATGGAGGTAGTGTAAAAGCTTTAGAGCCAGAATAAAAGCGGACGAGTATGATGAATTATGAATCTAAGTTATAAAAGTTGTCAAGATTCGTTCTGAGGACACGAATCCAGAATGACGGGATGTTTGAAATCAATGTTTATGTTGTGTTGGTTCATGTAATTGTTGTAATAGAAACAAAAAATAAAAGACTGAAAAGGGAAGGAGTATAAAGGGATATAAAGGAAATAGATTTGAGAAGTGATAAGGGAGTTAGGTATGGGAAACCCTAAGAAACCCTTGCAATAAATATAGAGAAGTGTGTCATCATCAGCGCGATGGTGACTGATCATGAGATAAATTCAAGGTTTGAAGGCGTAAGCGATACATATAGTTAATTCCCTTGAAGTTGAGAGTATTTGATGAAACTTTGAGATAGATCGATGGATTAATAAGGAAACACGGATGGACTGAGGAGACATGATAACAAGAATTTAGGAAAATGGGATGAAGGAAGTGACCTTCAAAAATGTGAAGTGTATGTAACACCTGTGGCTTGATGCCCAAAAGGGAGACTCTAGGTATATTAGGTATTCCAACATTGAGATGACTGTTGAGATAAATAACAGAGGTAAATGAATAGTTAGAACTAAGAAGTTCACGTTGAACACGCCCAATATCTTCCAGAACATCCCTGCTATCATTACCAAATCATGCAAGAAAAGCAGATAACCATTGTTATCTTTTGGAGGCCATATGGATTGACCTCAGTTTGGAAAAGGATGTTACCATGACACTAAGTATAGACTATCGAGGTGGGAATGATTGAATGAGATACCCTTGTCAGGGATAGATGAATTGATTTATCAATGGAAGAGTGGAAGTACCTTTTAAAGGTGGAATTAAGGATGGAACCTCGATAACTTGAGATGAACCATGGGGGGAATGCATAAAGGTTGGCATTTCACCCTTGATGGGGACATTATGAGTTTGGGTGGTACGGAATAAAGGACTAAGGCAAAAATAACCTTTAAAGATCAGTGGAGAAAGTTTTCAGAAATATATAGACAATGGTTCTAGTATTAATAAATGGTATCTTGATATGCCATGTACCTAGGGAGTACATGATGAAGGATTTAAGGATAACCTTAGAGGTTTTACAAGGAGAAAGGTAATATTCAAAGTTCTCAAGAATAGAAAGTTTGATAAAGAAAATATGACGTAATAATAATAATGTTAAGTGGGGCACATGTTAAACCATGAGAAAGTATAGATTGAACCAATGAAGGTCAAGATTGGTAAAAACAAGAAGGACCTAAGATAAAAGATGTCCTAAGTATGACCGAGAGTCAGTCGTGACAATGTTAACCTCTAAAGACCGAGGCAATAACTTTTGAAAAAAATGGTGATATTTTTTTTCTCACCAAAGCGTAAGGAAGAGCGTTTTCGCACAAGCAGTGATTAGAAATGAGGTAGAAAATTTAGTTGGAGATCGTTCAAAAGACATTGATTATAAGGAACTATTACTATCAGGAAAGGCCAATGAGGTGGCCGACACTCTAAGTGTAAGAGAGCAATTATAGGCGGTCGTGCCAGTGGAATACAGTGATGAGGGTTAAAGCCGTGAAGGTTGTATTATGGTGTGAAAGATTGACATTTCTTCTGATGATTGTGCGATACTCAACCGTAATAGTAGTTTGGTAAAGATTTAATTTACGTTATCGCTGTGAGTGGGCTACATATCTTAAAAAGTCCTATCTTGAGATAAACCAGGACCATGTTACGAAAGGGCTAAATGAACCTTTGAGCTCCATATCTTAAAATAAAGACATATGGTTAATAGTGGTGTTAACCTACTATCATTGCTTTGATTGAAACTCTTCTGTAATTTTATCTACTTCATGTCATATGTACGTCAAGTTCAGGAGTGTTCTTCATGAATCATGAACGGTGATCATGTTGCCTCCTTAGAAGAATTCGATACGATAGTTATGGACTCTGAATGGTTAGATATTAAGATTACAAGGAAAACAAATGACTACCGTAGGCCCGTGGTGGACTATAGTAATGCATCAACGATTCTTTGAATAATGAGATGATAAAAACCGTGAGAGTTGTATTGTAATAGATGTTAAGATTGAGTACCCCTAATCGGGTCGTGGTGATGTATAAGTCATCATTGATAGACTAATTAAGTCGATTATCTACCAATTGAATATTTATTCCTTCTTATCAATAGAGAGTTGTATTACTATACGAGGAAGGTTGCGGTGCAAGCATAAAATTCTAGTAACGATGATGTCTAGAATGAAATGCCATAATCGATTTTCGATGTCGAGGGAGTTTCAAAGGTGATTGTGTATAAGCTCGAGCAAGAGCATGGATCCATAGAATGATGGACGGAATAGTAAAAATATTTAGGCATGTGAAATGCGATGCTATAATACTTGATGTTGATATATATACATATATATTATGTTCTCCTATGACAAACCTCTATAGTTCAGGGGTAGATTCCAAGCCAGATATTTTGTGGCAGTATTTTTTTTATATACAATTCTCTACAATTCGTTCTTTTTTCTCCTTTTCATTTCATGTAAGCTGAGAAGAACAACCCTTCCAGAAGGGGCGGTATTGCCGAATGACTATCTATCTGTGTGATAGAAGCCTAGTAGGATACCACATATTGTTTAATTGTTTGTCAAGTACTAAAGGCTGGCCACCTTCTGTACTTACTATGCAATAGAACAAGTGTTCATGATCAAAATGATCTCTCAATAAATTCTTTTACTTCTATACGATGCATCAAGCTTTCAAATATGGAAGCCGCTAGAAAGGAAGTAGTATTAGCGCGGTGGTATTCCGATTCTAACTCGTACGTGATACTAAGGTTGACGCGATTATTAAAAGGTTATAGAACGCTAACGAGCAAAAGTATAACCGATATAATATTAGGTACGGAGGATAGTAACGATTATGAACTAGGAAAGAGTGGGTATTGATAAGCGAAAGCTATAAAGCTAGATGATATAATGAGAAGTCTGTGTGATAGACTTGAAAGGAATTTGGAATGATCACTTAGCACGGATTGAGTCTTCTTACAATGATAGATGATATGTCAGTATCGAGGTGTCACCTTATGAGATCCTTGAGGGAAGACAATGTCGATCTCCCTTATGATAGGATGAAGTTGGAGAGCGCAAGATGCTCGGACCCGAAGTGGTCCAAAGGACCAAAGATATAGTGGATCTGATCAGAGGATGACTGGTAGAAACCCCGGGATGGACAAAAGAGGTATGCTAATTTGACTCGAAAGGACAAAGAATATGAAATAGGGGACCTAGTAATGATTAAGGTATCCCTTGGAAAGGATTGATGAGATTCACAAAGGAAGGAAAGCTAAGTCTACAATTTGTTGGACCCTTGGAGATATTAAGACGTATTGGGAAGTTAGCATATGAGCTAGTCGTACCCCCGAACTTGTAGCAAGTTCATAACGTGTTCCACGTTTCAATGTTAAGGAAGTGTAATCCGGATGCCAGACATATAGGGGCATATGAGCGCATAGACATGCACCCAGACGTAACCTATATGGAGCAACCAGGAAGGGTTATAAATCGAAAAGGAACAAGTGCTTAGGAGAAGGGTTATCGTGCTAGTCAGGGTTTTGTGGCAGAACCACCATGTGGGAAAATTGACTTGAGAATTAGAAAGTGCAATGCTAGAAAAGTATCCCCAACTGTTTTCTATCTGATTCCGGGATGGAATCCTTTTAAGGAGGGGAGACTGTAATAACCCCAATTTTTGGAATTTTTGAAACACTGATGAATAGTAACTTTTGCTGATGATGCTGATTAAGGAAAATTATCAGATCACGCTATATAGGAGTACTGTTATGGAAATTCTAAGCTTATATTAGTATTGGAGAGTGAAAATAAGTGGATGTAAAAGCCGTCGAATTTCGAAAACTAGCACTTTTATTTTTCCCCGAGACTTCCACCAGACATTAAGGGATTTATGGAATTAATATTAAGATGAAGGATTTTAAATTTAAGGATTATAAAGGAGAATTAATTTAGGTATTAAAAATACCAAGAAGATTTTATCAATAAAACCATTGAGGTATTTAACCAAACGATCAACGAGATTGAGTGATAACCGGACAAAGAAATGAATAACGACTCTTGTAAATACCTTTGCAAGTCGCAAGGCAAGTGGATGGTTGATCAACCTAGAAACCGAGTGATAGTTAGGAAGGAATGGCTAGTTAATTATCTAGTTAACTAGGGATGATCTTATCTCACCACAAATCACCAACACATGGCAAATGGTGAGATCATCTTCCACTAACTCCTTTTTTTATTATTAGCCTAGCAAAATATCAAGACAACCCATCATTATCCACCACATTATTCCACCAACACAAGAAACCAAAAGCATTTCCTCCCCCATTTCCATTGCTCTCGGCCAAAACAGAACCAGCACATTAAAACTGATGTATCTCCTTCATTTCTCACTCAAATGTTGTGTTCTATAGCTCGTTGGAAAGGTATTGAGATGGCCTACAACTCCTGTTCACAAGTCTAGTCAAAATAAGCAAGGTAAGACCCTCATTTCGTCATTTCTTTCAATCGGACTTTTAGAAACTTCAAAGCCTAACTTTGTGTTCTTGATTTCTTTGGAAAGATCAAGCTTGTAGGAGGCTCCCTAAGGCTTCCTAGAAACTTAACACCTCCCAAGGAAGGTATAAACTTCAAACCCTAGCCTTTACTTTGATTATTAGTGATTTTGATGGTTGGTTTTCTAAATGAGAAGTATGACCTTTGATTATTAGTAGTTTGATTTGGATTTGGAGTGATTTGGTGAATGAATCTTGTTATAGTTAATAAAACTTGATTGTGGTTGGTTGAGATGAAGAATCTGGAGAATAAGGACTGGTATAGTATTATTTAGTTGAGGTTTTGATGTGTTAATAATTGTGGGTTGTTTGGTGAGGTTTTGGTGTAGTGAGAAACTTTAAAAACTCGTAAACATAGCCGTCGTAATGCCCATTTTCCTTAGACTGTTGTACATGATTCTCGGACTAGATAACTCACTGACCAATTTGTAACATTGCCATGATTAGCTAGATCGTGTCATAATCTTCGTTTTGATATATGGTTTACTTGGTTCCGATGTACGGTTTAGGAGAAACAACCATTTTAAGTAACGGCGTTTCGCGAACGAACCTTTACCCCTCGCTTTACTTTAAGACCTTATTTAAGGCCCTTAAAAGACTAATTGGATTATGAAACAATTATGTAAGGTGGATTAGGAAGTTGGTAAAGTACTCGCGAAAGAGTCGCCTTAAAATTCGTAATGATTAATTTATTAAAATTAGTGGAGCCGAGGGTGTGCAAACAATTAATGCAAATTGTTAAGCGTATAAGCGAACGTTAGGGTCTAAGTGGATAAAGTCTAGTTTTTTAAGCGACCGTGGTTTAATTCCGGCTTATGTTGTTGTTCATAGGTTACCGGACC
Organism: Apium graveolens; assembly: GCF_009905375.1. Classification (NCBI taxonomy): domain Eukaryota; kingdom Viridiplantae; phylum Streptophyta; class Magnoliopsida; order Apiales; family Apiaceae; genus Apium; species Apium graveolens. The sequence continues at coordinate 29,722,136 of NC_133654.1, read as the reverse complement.
CACTCTAAGCTTAAGTCTACCCCGGAGCACTCAGGCAAGTTTTCTACCCGTTATACTGTTGTTGTGATGTATATATGTATATGCATTATCTTGTGATAAGTGCATGATTATTATTAGCAGAGTCTTGCGATATATTGGAGCATGTGATATGATATTTATATGCATGCCTGTTTCATAATCTTGATATTTAATTGTTGATTCAAATGCTTATAAGTTGCATAATACCTATGTTAGAGATAAGCAGTAGTTGCGTATACCCTTAGTATAGGGGACCCAAAGGTGAACATTTTCTAAACCGGGAGTCGATGGTCCCGAGTATGATATATATTTTTATATACTTATATATGGATATAGTTTTCAAAACTATTAATCGAATAAGGTTTATTCGATAACTTTATTTTATTTAATGAATATTATTTTGAATATTTATTCGAGGACTTATGACTCCGCTTATTTTATTAAATAATATTCTTTATTTTATTAAAGAATAATGTTTCGATTATTCAAATAAAGATCAAACTTTCGTATAAGTATATCTTTGGTTAATTGTTATTCATTTCAAGTAAGAGTTTTAAAACTTCTACTTCAATTATTTTTATAAAGATTATCCTTTATGGGAATATTATTTAAATAATAATATTCAGATATTTTCTAATATATCGGGGCATGATTTATTTTATTAAATCAGCATTACTCCAAACATTCTTAAAAATGTTTTCGACTCTTCAAAATGATTTTAAAAGTTAGAGCGGATCCCAAAACTCGTTTTCAGATTTAAGATCTTCCTTTCGAAGGGGATTTAAATACTCGCTCAAAACTTAAAGGATCCGGCTCTGTGGTGTATTTTATATTCGCAACGTGGTTGCTGTTTTGAGAAAACAATTTGATTACTTGCCCAATGTTCGGGAAGTAAGTCCATCTAATTGAGTCGGCATAAGCGACAGGCCGGGGTACGGTCTATGAAGGTGTAAGAGGCTGGGTGACAGTTCATCCACGCGTGAGTGGCCGGGTAACGGTCTAGCGTGCGGTCCTAATGCAGCCAGGTTGATGACCGGAGAGGAATTCATCCATCTACAGTAGAAAAATTTACTTAATGGGTATCTTTTCCTGATCAGCAAGATATCGGGTTTATGCCAAAATTCTTTTCTTTCCAAATTTATTGGATATTACAACTATGTTCATACTTTACATGAGAGAGGTTTTCAGGAAATGTATGAGAGATATATATATGGATATATATATCGGGACTTAATGAAGTATCTCGTAACTTCATTTCTTTTTAATGATATTTCAAAGATTGAATCTATTCAAATCTTATCTTGTAGTCTCATCTATGTGATGAACTTTTGAAACTGATTATACCTTGAACAGTGGTAGTTCAAGTAGTATTCGGAAAAGATATAAGTATATTGGAGTATCTCGTAACTTCACCTTTTCAACTTATATCTGGTTAATGATTATCTTATGCGCATGGCAGAGGATTTCAAAGATTTTGAAAAGTATATATGTATATATATACTGAATATTTTGCGACTTCGTCGCATTAAGATATCAAACTTGGTTCATTTATTTCTGACCAAGACTTTCATGAGTACTATGATGAGAATGCTCATATATTGTTAATCATTATACATATTATTTTGGTGGGCTTGTTGCTCACCCTTGCTTTCTTCTTTCATCACACAACAACAAATAGAAAAGATGAACAGGACCAAGCTTCCAATTCACAAGCGGTTAGGAAATGTTCCGCAGTTTTCTGGAAGTGTTGATGCCGCTGTAGCTGAGGTAGGAATTACCAATAGGCTAGGCTTCCAACTTTTGATGCAACAGACTTATGTATCTATATGAATTGTAATAATGGCAAGGAAATGTAAATTTATTCAGAAACCTTTTTGAGGTATAATGACTTATAATTGTGGAATAAAATGACTTGTGTTATTTTTGGTATTCATCTCTGAGACTATAACTTGTGGTGTGTGTGTATATTGTGGGGTCACAGTACGCAGTGGTTGGTTGTTTATTAAGATTAAGAGTTGTTAAGGGAATTGGAACTCGTGACAACCCGGATCCCCGACCCCGGATTTGGGGGTGTTACACCAATTTTTGAAGTAGATCAGTCTGTTGGGCTTGATGGAGATGAATGGCAGTTAAAGATGCTTCCATGGCTGACATTCTTGTGTCCAAGGCATCTATCTTGGTTGACAGATCAGAATTATTCCTTAATTGCCTCTTGATGTCAAGCATTGTAGCTTCTGGAAGTTTAGAGTCTATCCTGTCTGAAATAGCCTTTTCCATCTCCTCAATATCATTCTTCATAGTATTCACATCTCTAGCATGCTGGAAGCCTTGGATTTGTTGAAGTTGCAGGGAGGCTAGATGTGCCTTAAGGAGCTTCTTGGTGTTGGCATTTGTAGTGGTTTGAAGAGCAGTATTGGTCTGATTGATTAATTGGATCTGGGTTGTCTTGAAGTAATGCTCATCACAGTGCTTTGAGAATGCCCATGATGGTATACCAGACCTTGAAGTTGAGCCTACTTCTCCCCTTATGTCCATTGCTTCATCTTCACTGTCCCCACTCCTATCTCAAAGAAATCAGCTGAACCACCAGTCTCATAGTCCACATCACCAGCTGTAGAAGGCAAAGCTGTAATGGCATCCATAACTCTCATTATAGACTGTGTGGTATGCATCAAATTCAGCATCCTTTCTGCATTGTCATTGCCCTGTTTAGCTAGAAGTTGATAAGCTGGAATAGGGTGAGTAAATGCCTCAGCATCAAGGGAAGTGGAATCTATAACATCTTTAGGATGTTGAGATAGTCCTTCCCTGTCTGCATCCTGGACATTCATTGACTCACTAGCAATGACATCCATCCTTATTGCTCCAGTACCTGCATTTCTCTCATTTTCTCTCTTTTGTTACATCAGGGTCTCACCCTGGCTCCCCACCCTCACACCCTCACCTTCACCTACTAAGGTGGGACTCCTCTCACTCTCTTTTTCCAATCTTGAAGAAATGGATTGCAGATTTTCACTCATTTCCTCTCCTTTTTCCTGGGAGCAACCCAGACTCTCACTCAAAACACTCTTCTCTCTCAATCCTAAGAGTGACTGTACAACCACTAAATCTTCTGCACTTGAAATAATTGAAGTTTGAAGTTATGCAGAGATACTCGATGGATGAGTGATATCCATCGAGTGAGTGGTTTTGCTATCCGACAGATAACTGCTATTAGGCTTATCCGTCGGGATACAATCACTACTCGACGGATGAGCAATATCCGTCGAGAGAGTAGAAATAAATGAGCTGGGAATAGAAACTATTGTTGACTCTGTGCTGATTGAAGATATTTTAGGCATAGATGACACAATAATTCCTGAAAGAATTGGCAAGTGAGCCAACAAATCATCTAAAAGATGATGCTCACTTGCACTAGATTTTGGCTTCCCCAACAGAGTTAAAGAAGGGGAATCAGGAATTGATGTGTTTATCATATCCACATCCAGAGAATTTGTTGGTGAGTTTGGTGTTTGAGGTGCTTCTATAAATAGATATTTTGGCTGTGACTCCACATTTATTGGAGTCATATCAAACTGAATTTGTGAAGGTGCACTGACTGTGTCTTTAGCACCAGTATGCATAGTGTGTGTACCCTATGCATCCCCAAAGGTTTTTGATTTCTTCTTTCTGGTATAAGTTTGGGGTGAGCTTGTATCCCTAACCCTCTTGGCCTGTGCTCTTGGTTGAGAGCTTTGTTCAATAGCTGCATCTTTTTGGGAGGATGCAGCTAGAAATGAGCTTTTGTCCTTTTTAAGCACTGCAGTTTGTTGGGAAACTGCAGTGTGGCTAGGCTGGGATTCACTCAATTTTCCAACCTTATTCTTGTGGTTTCTTTTATGTTCACCCCTTCCCTCACATAACTTACCCTCCTTCACACTCCCCTCTTTGGCTTTAGTGGATTTTTCAACTGGCATCTTTTGGGAGATTTTGCTATCCGACGGATAACTGCTATTAGGCTTATCCGTCGGGATACAATCACTACTCGACGGATGAGCAATATCCGTCGAGAGAATAGAAATAAATGAGCTGGGAATAGAAACTATTGTTGACTCTGTGCTGATTGAAGATATTTTAGGCACAGATGACACAACAGTTCCTGAAAGAATTGGCAAGTGAGCCAACAAATCATCTAAAAGATGATGCTCACTTGCACTAGATTTTGGCTTCCCCAACAGAGTTAAAGAAGGGGAATCAGGAATTGATGTGTTTATCATATCCACATCCAGAGAATTTGTTGGTGAGTTTGGTGTTTGAGGTGCTTCTATAAATAGAGATTTTGGCTGTGACTCCACATTTATTGGAGTCATATCAAACTGAATTTGTGAAGGTGCACTGACTGTGTCTTTAGCACCAGTATGCACAGTGTGTGTACCCTGTGCATCCCCAAAGGTTTTTGATTTCTTCTTTCTGGTATAAGTTTGGGGTGAGCTTGTGTCCCTAACCCTCTTGGCATGTGCTCTTGGTTGAGAGCTTTGTTCAATAGCTGCATCTTTTTGGGAGGATGCAGCTAGAAATGAGCTTTTGTCCTTTTTAAGCACTGCAGTTTGTTGGGAAACTGCAGTGTGGCTAGGCTGGGATTCACTCAACTTTCCAACCTTATTCTTGTGGTTTCTTTTATGTTCACCCCTTCCCTCACATAACTTACCCTCCTTCACACTCCCCTCTTTGGCTTTAGTGGATTTTTCAACTGGCATCTTTTGGGAGATACCAGAGGGGGCTTTCTTTGATTTGGATTTTGAAATAATTGTAGGTTTGGCAGCTTTGGTAGGCAACTGTTTGGTTATTAACACAGTTGTCATAACTACACTTGAACTCAAAGAAATTGTGGAGGCTGGAATAGTTGAAGGGATAGGTGAACTTACCTCACTTACCTGAGGTGTTTGCATTACAGGAAAATAGAACATTGGCACATCCTTGTGATGATTGGCCCTGTTCAAATCCGCAATGAGCCTTCTCTCTTGAACCCAACAATCTAGTTTGTTGTTAGGGTTCTCAAGCACAATCTCTTCACAGAGGTGGTTAGCTAATAACATAAGAAATCTAGCATAATACACATTCTTACCTCTTTTATTTAACTCTCCTAATTTAAAACCTAACTCAAACAAGACAAGGTCACTGAAATTGTAGAATTTATCTGTAACTAGCATGTAGAGCATGTTAAGCATGGAAATATTCACTGAATCAAAATTACTGACCTTTCCTGAGAAAACCTTTGTAACTACATCACACAAGTAACTCCACTCTTTCCTAAGACCCATTCTCCTAATATCACTCAGTTTAGAAGTGGGGAGTGCATAGTGTATGATATTAAGCATATTGATTATATCAGTGTCAGTGTGTGGTGAAGTCACATTGTTAACAGGAATTTTGAAACATGCTTTTATCACATCACTATTGATACAGAATTCTTTACCTTTAATGGTTAGAGTGATGGTCTTATCTGTAGAGTTGTAGGTAGCAGTGGTCCACATCTCTTCAACAACTTCACAGAAGATTGTGGGTGATTCCAGCATGGCATAGTTGAGCTTGCAACTCTTCACAAAGTCCATCATCTTGTGATAGTCTCCAGATTGCTAAATACCCTTGTTCACTAGTGCGGTGAAATTGTTCTTCTCATAAATGAACCCAGTTTGAGACATAATCTTTACAACAAGTGCCATTGTTAGAGAATAAGAACTTGAAGAGAAAGAGAGTAAGTGCTTTGGGAGAGAATGAAATTAGAGCAGTTGAATTGAGAATGATAAAAGAAAAGCAATTGCAATAAAATAAGCTTTTATACTATCTCAAAAATAACTGATAAAAATAATAAATTAAAATAAAGTAACCAATAGAAATTGCCTAAAATAGCCGTTTTAAAATAAACTGTAAAAATTTCACCCATTATCCGTCGTGTTATGCTTACAAACTGTAAGTATACTCGATGGATAATGTACAGGGAATTAATGGTTGAGATTAAGACAATTCGACGGATGAGGATAAACTGTTATCCATCGAGACATGAAATAATCCAGAAACATAATTGATTTTTGTTAGCAAATAATATATCGACGGATGATCAAACTCGATGGATAAGGATCATCCGTCGAGATGTAAATTTTGACTAAGCCAAAATCTCATCTATGACTGAAAAATCAATTAAATTTCTGGCTGCATTTCAACTTGCAAATTAACTCAGATAGATTTAAGAGTAATTAAGCATACCTAACTCACTTACCAACCTTGAAAAGGTGGATTCATCCAGTGGCTTGGTAAAGATATCTGCAAGCTGCTTCTCACTTGGAACAAAATGTAGTTCCACAGTACCATTCATTACATGTTCCCTTATGAAATGGTACTTGATATCTATGTGCTTTGTCCTTGAATGTTGTACTGGATTTTCAGTGATGGCAATTGCACTTGTGTTATCACAGAAAATAGGAATCCTTTCAACTTGCAAACCATAGTCTAACAATTGATTTTTCATCCATAAGATCTGTGCACAACAACTACCAACATCAATATATTCAGCTTCAGTTATAGAAGTAGAAACTGAATTTTGCTTTTTACTGAACCAGGACACAAGCTTGTTTCCTAGAATTTGACAGGTTCCTGTTGTACTTTTTCTATCAATTCTACAACCTGCATAATCTGCATCTGAATAACTAGTTAGATCAAAACCAGAATCTCTAGGGTACCAAATGCCAAGATTTGGTGTTCCCTTGAGATTCTGAAAATTCTCTTAATAGCTATTAAGTAAGATTCTCTAGGATCAGCCTGAAATCTAGCACATAAACATGTAGCAAACATTATATCTGGCCTACTGGCTGTTAAGTACAGAAGTGAGCCAACCATGCCTCTATAACTTGAAATATCCACAGACTTTTCAGTAGTGTTTAATTCAAGATTAGTTGCAGTGGACATGGGAGTTTTTGCAGATGTGCAGTCCATTAGATCAAACTTCATTAAAAGATCAAAAATATATTTAGTTTGACTAATGAATATTCCATCACTAACTTGCTTAACTTGTAAGCCAAGAAAGTAAGTTAGTTCTCCCATCATACTCATTTCATACTTACTTTGCATCAATTTGGCAAACTTTTTGCAAAGTTTCTCATCTGTAGAGCCAAAAATAATATCATCTACATAAATTTGAACAAGTATGCTAGAGCCATTAACATTTCTGAAAAATAAAGTTTTATCTACAGTACCTCTTGTGAAGTGATTTTCCAAAAGGAACTTTGATAAAGTGTCATACCAGGCTCTAGGTGCTTGCTTCAGTCCATAAAGTGCTTTCAAAAGATAATAGACATGTTCTGGAAAATTTGGATCTTCAAAGCCAGGAGGTTGACTGACATAGACTTCTTCCTCCAAATCTCCATTCAGAAAGGCACTTTTGACATCCATTTGATAGACCTTAAAATTGGCATGGGCTGCATAGGCTAAGAAGATTCTGATGGCTTCAAGTCTTGTAATAGGAGCAAATGTTTCATCAAAATCTATTCCTTCTTGCTAAAAATAGCCCTTAACAACCAATCTAGCTTTGTTCCTGACTACTATGCCATTTTCATCCATCTTGTTTCTGAATACCCATTTGGTATCTATTGGATTCTTTCCTTTAGGCTTGGGCACCAGCTTCCATACATTATTCCTTTCAAATTGGTTTAGCTCCTCCTGCATAGCTAAAATCCAATCAGGATCCAACAAAGCTTCTTCTACCTTCTTTGGTTCTTCTTTGGAAAGAAAGCTGCTGTATAGACATTCTTCCTGAGTTGCTCTTCTTGTTTGAACTCTAGAAGAAACATCACCAATGATAAGCTCAAAGGGGTGATCTTTTGTCCATTTCCTTTGTTGAGGTAAATTAGCTCTAGATGAAGAAACCTCATTGTTGTCTTGATGTGTGATTGAGTTTTGATTGTTAGAAACTCCCCCTGAGTTTGTGGATCTTTGATTTGAGAAAGGGGAACTTTCTATAGGTGATCTATCTTGACTTCCTGCTCCTTTTGATAACCCGACGGATGGTGAATTTTGAGTACTAACGGATGAAGCTGGTTGTCTCCTGACGGATAACACAGATTGCCTCCCGACGGATGAAGCATTATGCAACTTGACAGATGCTGAGTTTTGTGCTTCATTGGTAGTAGATTTATCTGCATTATCCTTAGATACTGTTTCTTGATCACTTTCATCATCACTGTCATCACTAACCATCTCCACATTGTCGAATTTGAGGCTCTCATGGTAATCTCCATCTTTCAGTCCTTCAATCTTTTTATTATCAAACACAACATGTATTAATTCCACAACAATATTGGTTCTTAGATTGTAGACTCTATATGCTTTACCAACAGCATACCCAACAAAAATTCCTTCATCTGCTTTAGCATCAAACTTTCTATTTTGATCAGTTTGATTTCTCAGAATATAGCACTTGCAGCCAAAGACATGAAGAAAATTTAGAGTTGGCTTCTTGTTTTTGAATAATTGATAGGGAGTCATGCATCTGGCTTGATTAACCAAAGAAATATTCTAAGTGTAGCATGCAGTATTTACAGCTTCAGCCCAGAAATATGTTAGCAGTTTAGATTCTTCAAGCATTGTCCTTGCAGCTTCAATAAGTGATATGTTCTTCCTTTCCACTACTATATTCTGTTGTGGAGTCCTTGCTGCTGAAAACTCATGCAGAATCCCATTTTCCTCACAAAATGCTCTCATGACAGAATTCTTGAACTCAGTTCCATTATCACTCCTGATTCTTCTAACCTTGAAATCAGGATGATTATTGACTTACCTTATTTGACTGATGATGATTTCACTAGCCTCATCTTTAGACTTTAGGAAATATGTCCAAGAGAACTTTGAGAAATCATCTACAATTACTAGGCAAAATCTTTTCCTTGAGATGGACAATACATTGACTGGTCCAAACAAATCCATGTGAAGCAGTTGCAGAGGCTCTTCAATTGTTGAATCAAGTTTTTTCCTGAATGATGCTTTAATCTGCTTCCCTTTTTGGCAGGCATCACACAGTCCATCCTTAGAAAACTCCACTTGAGGAATGCCTCTAACTAGTTCTTTCTTCACTAGCTCATTCATGGTCTTGAAGTTTAAATGGGATAGCTTCTTGTGTCATAACCAACTTTCATCCTGACTTGCTTTACTGAGAAGACAAGTTACAGATTATGTATTAGATGAGTTGAAATCAGCTAGGTACACATTTCCTTTTCTCACACCAGTGAGAACCACTTTGTTGCTTCTTTTATTAGTCACAACACAGGCTTCTGAATTGAAGGTTACTGAGTTGCCTTTATCACAAAGCTGGCTGATACTCAACAAGTTGTGTTTGATACCATCCACTAAGGTAACCTCCTCAATGATGACATTGTCCTTTGAAATCAAGCCATATCCCACAGTATAACCCTTGCTGTCATCTCTAAAAGTAATACTTGGGCCAGCTCTCTCCTTAAACTCTGTGAGTAGGGTAGAATCACCAGTCATGTGTTTTGAACAACCACTATCCAAGTACCAAAGATTCTTTCTGTTTCCCTGCACACATCAAAATCAAATCAACTTGATTTTGGTACCCATGTTTCCTTGGGTCCTGCCTTGTTAGCATTCTTTTTCTGTTTCTTAGGCTTTATCTCATTTGACTTAGGAATTTCAGATTTATCCTTAGTCATTTGAGTTGGGCCTTTGAAACCATTCATTTCAACAGAATTATCATGTATATTATGACTAACATGAAATGGCATGCTATGTGCAAACATGTTATTCCAGTAATGCATGCTAAATGTCATTTGTGGCATACTATATGCAACATAATAAGGATTAGGTACAAATGGCATATTAGCAAACTGTGCATTCATATTCTGTGTAGACATAGCATTAACCGGCATGGGAGGCATGGCATTTATGTTAGGAAATAGAGGTTGCATAGACATGGAAGTAGGCATGTCAGATTTGCAATTAACAGACAAATGATTTACACTACCATACTTGACACAGACTTTTTTAGGAGCATATTTATCAGGTGTGTAGTTATTGTGTTTGTTAATCCCTACTTTACCATTCCTATTGTTTTTCTTTTTGGTCTCTGTTTTTACCTCAATCTTTTCGACTCTGTCACTTAATTGTTTGACAGACATGTGACCAACATTAGCCTTTTTCCCTTTCTTAACTTGACTCGATTCTCCTGAAACAAAGTTCTTGGAAACAGACCCATACTTCTCATTCAGCTTAACAAGTTTGGCTTTACTGATAGGCTTGCTCACAGCCGAAGGATGAGGATTTTCATCATTCGATGGATAACACTTTTTGTTATCCGACGGATGATCCTCATCATCCGTCGAGTCTACATCTGTAAGCACTCCATCTACCAAATTAGGTTCTAGTTTCTCTTTGTTCTTTTCCAGGCTTCATCACAGAAAGACTCAATTCCTTGAACTTTGGTGATTTGAGCATGGACATCCCTGGATGTTTTCCAAGCTTTAATCACCTCTTGTTCACGCTCGAGCTGCTTCTTTAAAATTTCCTCTTTCTTCAAGGACTCAGCTAATTCCTTCTTGGCAATTTTACACTCAATTCTTAATTTTTCAAAATCAATAAACTGAGACTCAAGCACATTATTTCTCTCACTCAAAAACAAATTATTTTCTTTGATTTTAGCATTTTCTTCAGTAAGAGACTTAAGTGTAACACGCAAATGATATAACTCTGTAGACATGTCATTTATGGCATCATTACACTCAGCTTTAGATAAATGTGCAAGGTTTGTAGTAATTACCTGATTACTTGAAGAGCTTGTTTCTGTCTTATCAGACTTGGCCATTAGGGCTAGATTGACATAGCTGACATCTTTATCCAGACCATCTGCTGCCCAGTCATTTTCTTGTGTTATGAAAGCCCTTTCCTTTTGTTTGAGCAGCTCAAAGTATTTTTGCTTATGATCCACTGGCTCAAACGTTTTCTTACTGGAATCTGACTTCCTACACTCACTGGCAAAGTGCCCTGCCAAGCCACATTTGAAACATTTGAATTTTGATTTAGTAGTTTTTGAAACCTACTAAAAATGTCAGTGAGAGACTCATTTTCTTTATTGTGAAAATGCTCATATTGCTGAATCAAGAGCTGCATCTTGTTTTCTCTAACTTGCTCAGTGCCATCACAGATTATCTGTATTGTATCCCAAACATCCTTGGCAGTTTTGCAGTTGATAATGTTGTCAAACATATCTCCATTAACTCCATTAAACAGGATGTTCATGGCCTTTTTATCCATCCTGACTTGTTCAATGTCAGGATCAGACCATTCATGCCTTGGCTTGGGGACTGATGGCTCGTTTCCTGTTGCTGCTCTCACTGGAACATGAGGGCCTCTTTCTATGTAATCAACATAGGCCTCATCTTGAGAAAGCAAATGAAGATGCATCTTTACCTTCCAATGATGGTAATTATCTTTATCCAGAAAAGGGATCTTGACTCCAACATCCTTCTTGTTCATCTTGCTGTATTGTTTTGATCTTTAAACTCTTTATAAGTTAAGAGCTTGCTCTGATACCAATCGTTAGTCCCTTAACAATATGACAAGAATTACAGAAGGGGGGTTGAATGGAATTCTTGAAACTTTTTCTTGAAATAAAATATTCTAACTCAAATATAAATATAAGTGTATTGATTAGCACAATGCGGAATAAAAACTTAAGTGAATCAAGACACAAGTAATTAAAAACAAGAGTCTTTAAAAACTTTCTGGTGGATTTGAATGATTCCACCAGAGATATATATTATATATCGAGAGAACCCTGTGTGCAGAAATACTCACAACTGCTTACAACAATTGAACTTCTAAGACTGCAGAGAAATGCTAAGAATCCTGCTTACAAATGTTTCTCTTCTTTCTTGCTTAGATCGATAGTGTCTTAGTTGTTGCTACTTGGTTTATATACCACCAAGATTACAAAGTAATAAGACAAGATAATAAAATAAAAACTGTCTAGTCTATTACAATGCTACTCCATTACTCTATTCCAGCATCTTTGAATATCTTTATAATAGCATGGAAATGGCTATGCTTCTTTGTTCTCGAAAACCCAGTTGAATAGGCTACCACATTCCATTTGCATCCACTCGACGCATGTGACTGTATTGTCACTATCAATAGATATTTGATTTCTTTATCCGTCGGGTTCATGATCATCCGTCGAGTTATTGATCATCCGTCGAGTTGTCTATTTGATCATCCGTCGACTTCATTGTAGGTTATCCGTCGGGTAGCAAACTGGCACTTGACTTCATTTCATATATGCAGAATTACAAGACATCATCTATGTACAATTAATCAACCTGTTCTGCATATCTAGTTAAAGTCAACATGACTTGAATACTACTTACAGAATCTATACAATGGTGAATGCAGAAATGTGCTATAGACTTATTGTTACATAAGTTACTCACTCGATGGATAATAAGTCATCATCCGTCAGGACTATAATGAGTCATCCGTCGGGACTATAAATCTTATCCGTCGAGTGCTACATTATTTCACTAAGTAAGATCTATTAAGGTGTTTTGTTCATGAAATCATCAAGTACACAACATATACACAATAAATATCCACCGGGAGTAGAGAAGTCAGGAAAGCTACTCGAGAGCTCAAAAAGATATCGACAAGTCATTCTTTCACTAGAGAACTCAGTTTTATCGACAAGTATATATCCATTCGAGAACTCAGAGATATCTATAAGTCAAGTGAAGTTATGAAGATGATAGGGATAAATAAATCCTGATTACATAATTAAATATTACAGTTTGGGCTGCAAGGCCCAATAAGAAGATGTATGACATTCAGACTAGAAAGGTTAACATGTTGATCAGGCCTGATGGACCAGATCAGGCCTGATGGAACAAAGAAGGCCCAAAAACCCTGATTATTTATTAATTTCGTAATTAATAAATAAGGGAGAAAAACAGCTATTAAGATAAGTCCTAGTGGGGATATAAATCCTTGTAGATTGGCCTCCAAGGAACCTCATGGGATAAGGAATCAGCTTCCTACTCCCTAGGACTCCTAAGTCTATCCTAATTCAGAGACTTGACCACCAAGTCTCCTATACCAAGTCCAATTCAAGGACTCCCACATCTATATAAGGGGTCTCACCCCACAAACAAGAACTACGTTTTTTGGCTTGATTCTCTAATTCACAGAGATACGTAGGCATCTCGTAAAGGCAGGGTTAAGCTACGAAACACGAGAGCAGCCATTAAAGGCGTTGAGCTCCCGTATCTTAGTAATAAATACAATAATTATATATAATAGTTTTTTATCCATAACATTTGGCGCCATCTGTGGGAAAGCACAACAACAACCATGGTGAGAACACGGAGAACAATTAGAGCTCTGGAAGAAGGAACACCATCGGGGACAACCCAGGTGATTTCATCAACCGTGGAGATACCTCCCCACTCAACTTATGCATCTAATCAAGCGAAAGCCCAGATAGGGGCAACTCAACCTCAGCCACAAGGGACGACTCCCCCAACTATTCAAGGTACGAATCCTCAAGTTCAACAAGTACATATACCTGTGAATTCTCGACCCGTCGGGTATGAATATTCAACTGTTGTTACTACTAACCCCCCTTATAGGATGCCACTTTATCCCGAGGTTGGAGGAAGTGGATATGTTGGGCGAAGTGAAGCACGAGGGCAATCACCCCCTTATATACGAGGTTTGGCTCCTATCTCCGAGGATCGGGAATTTTCTGGTCCTTACACCGAGAGGGACTCCGAATCTTTGGATGATGAAGTGGCCCCAAGAAGGAGGCGTCCTCGCAAAGAGCCGATGGACGATGGAAGGCAACGCCCTCAAAGCACCCAAGGGGCGAATCCCCAAGAAGTGCAGGAAAGGATCAGGGCTCATGAGGCCGAGATCCAAAGGCTGAGGCATGACTTGGAGGCTCACCAGGCCACCAGACCCCAGATACCTCCTAGGGGGAGAAATCATCCTCCTGTCATAGACCTGGATGGTCCGGTACGGAGAAGGGCTGTTGTCCCAAGAACTGATCCAAGCAATCTCCTTCCCCTTGGAGATCCTGATGATCCAACTCCGCCCTTCACTAAAGAGATAATGAATGCCCATATCTCAAGGAAATTCAAGATGCCCACTATCAAAGCCTATGATGGCACGGGAGACCCCGCTAATCATGTTAGGACATTCTCTAATGCACTGCTGCTGCAACCCGTGAATGATGCTATAAAGTGTCGGGCCTTCCCTCAAACCCTGTCGGGTATGGCTCAAAGATGGTACAGTCGCTTGCCCCCAAACTCTATTGGATCGTTCAGAGAGTTAAGTCAGGCTTTTATTAAGCAGTTCATCAGTGGGAGAGTCCATGAGAAAAGTTCAGCATCTCTTATGAGTATTGTGTAGGGAGCTAAGGAATCCTTGAGAGATTACCTGAATCGTTTCACAAAGAAGGCTTTAAAAGTCCCGAACCTTGATGATAAGGTAGCCATGATAGCACTGTAACAAGGAACTAGGGATGAGTTTTTCAAGATGTCCTTGGCCAAATGTCCCCCTGAAAGCATGTTGCATCTCCAAGAGAGGGCAGGGAAGTATATCAAGGTTGAAGAAAGTATGAGGAAGACCGTAGTAAGTAATGAGCCCACTGGAAACAAGAAGCGGAAAAATGATTTAGAATATATTTCTAAGGATAAGTATCCTAGAACCGAACAAAATTCTGATTCAACCCCCAGGAAGGGAGGACCTGGGCAAAAGTTCACTGAATATGCTAAGTTGAATGCTCCTAGAAGCCAGATTTTGATGGAGATTGAGAAAGATAGAGATATTCACTGGCCTAAGCCCTTGAAGGCTGATCCTGCAAAACTAGATAAGAGCAAGTATTGCAGATTTCACAAAGATGTTGGCCATGACACCGATGAGTGTAGGCAATTGAAAGACGAAATTAGGTTTTTGATTCGAAAAGGAAGATTGAACAAGTATACTGGAGAAGGAGGGGACAGGAATAATAATGGAAGGAAGAACTTTGAAGATCGTAGGAGGGACCAAGACGATCATGGGCGGAATCCCCAACCTAGAGGGCCGGTTATAAATGCAATTTTTGGAGGGCCGCGACCTCGAGGGCCTGTGATAAACACGATCTTTGGGGGTCCAACTGCTGCTGGATTGTCCAAAAATTCCAGAAAGGCATATACTAGAGAGGTTATGCATATTATTGGAGAAGCCCCGAAGAGGGCCAGGACAGAAGTAACATTGGCTTTTGATGATTCTGACCTAGAGGGTGTAAAGTTTCCTCATGACGACCCGCTGGTCATAACACCGATAATAGGAAATAGCCCGGTTAAGAGGGTCCTTGTGGATAATGGTGCTTCTGTGGATATCTTGCTCCACGACACCTTTCTAAGGATGGGGTATAACGACTCCCAGTTGACACCAACCGATATGCCGATATATGGACTTGCTGGAGTAGAATGTCCTGTAGAAGGGATAATCAAGTTGCCAACCACCATAGGTACGGAACCAAGGCAAGCAACGCAGATATTGGATTTTGTGGTAGTAAAGGCTAGTTCAACCTATAATGCTATCATGGGAAGAACAGGGATACATGCCTTCAAGGCAGTCCCTTCTTCCTACCACTCAGTCATGAAGTTTCCCACCCGGAACGGGATTGGAGAAGAGAGAGGAGATTAAAAAATGGCTAGAAGCTGTTATGTGGCCTCTTTGAGGGCAGATGGAGTCGGGGGCAGGTTCTTCCTATTGAAGATATGGATGTCCGAGAAAATGATGAGAAGAGAGGAAAGCCAGTAGAAGACTTGGTTTCGGTTCCTTTAGACCCCGAGAATCCTGAGAGGATGACTTTCATTGGAGCCACATTAGAGGGGCCCCTTAGAGGGAAGTTGGTGAATTTTTTGCAAGAAAATAGTGACGTGTTTGCGTGGTCAGCAGCAGATATACCAGGCATAGACCCGGAGCTGATTACTCACAAGTTAAACGTGGATCCAAACCGGAAGACAGTGAAACAAAAGAAAAGAAATTTTGCCCCGAAAAGATAAGAGGCTATAAAAGAGGAAGTAGAAAAGCTCTTAGAGGCTGGTTTCATTCAGGAGATTCAATTTCCGAAGTGGTTAGCAAACCCTGTAATGGTGAAGAAGGCTAATGGAAAGTGGAGGATGTGTATAGACTTCACTGATCTGAATGATGCATGCCCTAAAGACTGTTTTCCATTGCCAAGGATTGATACTTTGATTGATGCCACTGCTGGGCATGAGATGCTGAGTTTCATGGATGGATTTAGCGGATACAACCAGATCAAAATGCATAAGGATGACATTCCAAAGGTATCATTCATCACTGACTTTGGTGTTTATTGTTATCTTGTTATGGTATTTGGTCTTAAGAATGCAGGAGCCATCTATCAAAGGTTGGTAAATAAAATTTTTAAGGACCTTATTGGTAAGACTATGGAAGTCTATGTTGATGATATGTTAGTCAAGAGTCTAGCAAAGACTGATCATATAACCCATTTGAGGGAAGCTTTTGAGGTTCTGAGGTACCATAAGATGATGTTAAACCCTACAAAATATGCTTTCGGAGTAGGATCTGGAAATTTATTGGGATTGATGGTCTCCAAGAGGGGGATAGAGGCTAACCCCAATAAAATAAAGGCAATCCTAGACATTGAACCACCAAAAACCGTCAAGGATGTTCAGAAGCTCACAGGAAAGGTTGCTGCGCTAGGACGATTCATCTCCAAGTCAGGAGACAAGTGCCTGTCATTCTTCAAGTCACTAAAGAACATAAAGGACTTTGTATGGAATGAGGAAAACCAAAAGGCATTCGAAGAGTTAAAGAAATATATGGCTCAGGCCCCGTTGTTGGCCAAACCATCTTTGAATGAAGTTTTATTCTTGTACTTGGTTGTTTCAGAGAGCGCCTTGAGCGCGGTGTTGGTTAAGGAGGAGCTGAAAGTCCAGAAACCCGTATATTATGTCAGCAAAATTCTGCATGGTGGTGAATTGAATTATTCAACTATTGAGAAATTTGCTCTAGCCTTGGTAATGGCTTCGAGAAAACCGTGTCCTTACTTTCAGGCTCATCAGATTGAGGTGCTAACAAATCAGCCACTGAGAAATATCATTCACAGTCCCAAGGCAAGTGGGAGATTGATTAAGTGGGCAATAGAGCTGGGAGAGTTCGATCTTAAGTATAAGCCGCGAACGGAAATAAAAGCCCAGGCGCTAGCTGACTTCGTGGTGGAATGTACCATACCCAACAAAGAAGTCGGGGGGCAGGAAGATACCATACCGCAAGATAAGGGAGTCGATAATGGGGACAGAGAGAAGGATGATAAGGAGAAAGAGTATTGGGTTCTCTATTTTGATGGAGCATCAAAAACAAACTCCAGTGGAGCAGGATTGGTATTGCAAAGCCCTGATGGGTTCTTAATTGAGTATGCTATGAAGCTAGACTTCCCAACCACAAACAATGAGGCAGAATATGAAGCCCTGATAGCTGGCCTTGGCCTAGCTGGGACACTTAGAGTCAAAAACTTAAAGGTCCGTGGAGACTCGAAACTGATCATATCTCAGGTAAAGGGAGAATTTGAGGCAAGGGATGATATGATGGCTAAGTATGTCCGCCTAGTAAGGGCTGTGATGACCCAATTTAATGAATTCCATGTTGAACACATTCCAAGGGAAGAAAATGCTAAGGCAGATGCGTTATCAAAGTTTGCTTCATCTGAGATAGAAGAAAGTTCAGGAAGTGTGTACTTCCGTGTTTTGAAGACACGAAGTATAGATGTTAAGCTTGTGGCTCCCATAGGCCTGGGGACGTCATGGATTGATCCCATCAAGGCTCACATTCAAACCGGTTGGTTGCCAAGCGATGCAACTGAAGCACGGAAGTTAACTGTTCGAGCACTAAGGTACTCTTTGATAGATGGGATTCTGTATAAAAGATCTTTCGTGGTTCCTTACTTGAGGTGTCTCAGGCCCGATGAGGCACGCTTGGCTCTTGAGGAAGTGCATGGGTATTTATGGGCAACACTTGGGGGGCAGGGCCTTGGCTCATAAGATAACCCGTTTAAGCTTCTATTGGCCAGAAATGATGGCTGATGCCAAAGAATATGTGAAGAAGTGTGATCGCTGTCAGAAGTATGCACCAATTGTTAGAAAACCCCCCGAGATGCTGACCTCTATCAACTCGCCTATTCCCTTTGCTATGTGGGGGATGGATATTCTAGGGCCTTTCCCCATGGCCACGGCACAAAGAAAGTTCCTGATTGTAGACATTGATTATTTCACCAAATGGATTGAAGCCAAACCTTTGGCCAAGATCACAACTAAGCAGGTTGCACAATTCCTGTGGGAAAATATTATGTGCCGGTATGGAATTCCCCGTATCCTAGTCACCGACAATGGAACGCAGTTTAATAACGAGGAATTTAAGAAGTATTGTGAAGAAAATGAAATTGAGTTACGGTTCACCTCTGTGGCTCACCCGCAAGCCAATAGGCAAGCGGAGGTAGCAAATCGAATAATCTTGGATGGACTAAAGAAGAGGATCGAGAAATCAAGAAATAATTGGGTGGATGAGATACTTCCAATATTATGGGCCTATAGGACTACCTGTAGAGTCACTACTGGAGCAACCCCCTTCATGTTGGCATATGGGGCAGAAGCAGTTGTTCCCGTGGAGATATCACATTCTTCTCCAAGGATTCAGGCTTTCAATGCTGAGGAAAATGAGGAAGGACAAAGGTTGGCTCTGGACTTAATCGATGAAGTGCGAGATGGGGCACATGCAAAGATAGTAGAGTATCAGAAGAAGTCTTCATTCTACTATAACCTAAGGGTTAAAGAAAGGTTCTTTAAACAAGGTGACCTAGTCTTGAGGAAGATAGAAGCTTCTGGGGTAGGACAGAAAGGGAAGCTTGCCCCGAATTGGGAAGGGCCGTACAAAGTCAAGAGCGTTCAAGGTAGAGGAACCTACAAGCTGGAGACAATGGATGGTTTTGAAGTCCCAAGAACTTGGCATGCACAAAACCTGAAGGTTTACTATGTGTAGGGCAATTGAATACGATTCTCACTTGTCTGGATGACAAGTAGGTTAAAAAGCACCTTGAAGCTTTGCTTGCATAGGATTTTATATTCCAGTAGAATTTATATTTTCAAGTTATTATTGTTAAGGGTCGAACCCATATTATGTAAGGTTTTGAAAAACCAGACTTCAAATTGAAGAGTTCAAAATTATTTCAACCTATGGATGTTTGAGTTGTGATAGTACTTGTGTGGCCAATTAGTTCAAGTTTGAATGCATATTAAAGTATCGGAAAGATAAAGGAGAAAGATGCGAATAAGGAAAGTAGCATATAAAATAACCCCGGAGGGTAATAAGTTTTGATACAAACAAAAGTCCAGACATTAGTTAAGGATAAAATTACAAAATGAAAAAACTACTCCTCCATGCGGGAGCCTTCATTCTCTTGCTCCTTATCAGCACCTTCAGCATCCTTCGCAGGAGAAGCGGGAGGAGAAGCAGTGTTAGGATCCAAGATGCGATCATCTGGCTGAGGGGAGTTGAAGAGGGCATCTATGATGTCCTTCGTCTCAGCCTGCTCAGGACTTATAAAGTCCTTAAGGTCGACTAAGCCCGGATGCCTCTCAGAAACCGCCTTTACGGCCGCATCCCATCCCTGAGTAAACTGTAGGGAATAAAGACCCTCATCATGAATCTCCATGAGATTCTTAAACTTGTCAGAATCCATGTAGTCATCAATGAGCTCATCCTTATCCCTCCTAAGTTTCACCAGCTCGGAATGAGCCTTAGCCAGCTCCTCCTTCTTTGTGTCCAGCTTCTTCTCCAGGACCTTGGCTCTCTCCTCTCATTTCTTCATCTCCTTCTCAAACTCATCAGAGTTACCCTTCCAGGACCTAGCCTGATGGAGGGCCGCCTGGAAGTAGGTGTTACTCTGTAAAGAAATATGAGTTAACACAAGTTCGTTGAAATACGAGAAAGTTGGAATTCAAAGAAAAAAGAAAAAAGAAAGTTACCGCAGCTTGGGCTTGAGAACCCAGAAGCTCAATAGTCTCGATATCACTCCCCTTAACAATGTCAGTAAAATCGTGGGGAGTGATGGAATGGTACGACCAATCCTTAGCATATTTGGTGGATCCAACCACCGTATCGCTCCTCCTGAAGCCCCAGTTAGGCCTGAAGGAATGTGCCTTAAGTGGAGGATCCACATCGTCCCCCAGCTCAACCACCGGGATGTGGGGCTTAAGGAAAGTAGGACCGTCAGGCTTGCTCCTGGGGTCCCTGTTTAGCTTGGCCCTCTTCTGGCGGCCAGACTCCCCTTCCTTGGGCCTGTTGACGTTATTGATGGCCTTGCAAGCTGAAAGAAAAAGATGGAATATTAAATTGCAGGAGATAAAATGTTACGGTTAAAGGGAAGGAAAAATAGCTATCCAGTTATAAATTTACCCTTATCACTGGCCTGAGAGAGACCAACTTTCTTCAAGGAAAACTCCTCTAAGAGGGTCCAGGTGTCTGTTTTCCCATCATCTGAAATTAAGGCTTGATAGGCCACCTCCTCCTCATCAGATAACCTGATGCTACCTGGACTCCCATCTGACACTTTGCAAAAGGGCTTACGGAAGAGTGTGGCCCAATCACCCCCGGCCCAGGTCAGCCTAACGAACTCATCCCTCCATTTGGGGTTGTTCTCAACTATGGAATTACTATCAAAGATATGGGGGATTTTGGGCCGTTGACGAATTAAAACCCAACCCGGTTGACTCATAGAGCTATTATAGAATTGGAAAACTTTCCTAAAGACCCGGGTTGACAAGGGTTGATGTTCCTCCAAGCGTTAGGAGGGAGTTGACAAGGGTTGATTTGTACATCAGCGAGTAAGCGAGGAATAAATTCATGGAATGGGAACCTAAGACCCGCGGTCAGGGCTCCTCGATAAATAAACAAGGTATCCCCCTCCCAGTTACATGTCCTATCCCCAGGGGCGGCTGGAGTAATCCTAAGGTGGGGTGGAAGTCTGTACAGGGTGTTCATGGACTCGATTCTACCATCTAACTCATGAAAGGTGTTACCATGGTTATACGAATCTAACTCAGATAGAGAGGGATATTCATCACCTCTAGAGTTAATCATATCAATTACGGAAATATACGGAGATTGAATTTGAATGTTTGTACCTCTCTTAGAAACATTCATCTTCTGCAAATGAGCCAAGTCACGATCCGCCATTGATATGCTTCGGTTGAATGCTCGAAACCCAGAAAAACTTGAGAAAGGTGGAGCTGCGGTGGCTGAGGTCGCCGGAAATTGCCTTCTCAAAGGGAGAACTCTAGAGAGAATTGTTAGAGAAAGTATGAGAAATGTGAAGTGAAGTGAGGATTCTCACTTCACACTACACTTATATAAGTGAAAAGCTCAGAATACGAGGCATTTTTAGGCCCATGTAGCCAGGCCCAACCTAAAAAAGCCCATCTACAAGAAGTATCAGGAATAATCTAGAAGCTCCCATGGAAAATGAAGGGTAAAAAATCGACCAGAATTTTAAGATGGTTCGATCAGAGTCCTGATCGACAAAGAAGAAAATCCTGATCGATATTTCATTCGATCAAAAGGGAAGAAATCCATTGAGTTCGATCAGAGTCCTGATCGACACAAAAAAGGATCCTGATCGATATCTCATTCGAACAAAAGGAAAGAAGTTCACTAAGTTCGATCAGAGTCCTGATCGACACAAAAGAGGATCCAGATCGATATATCATTCGAACAAAAGGGAAGAAATCCATTAAATTCGATCAGAGTCCTGATTGACACAAAACCGAATCCAGATCGATACTTCATTCGATCAAAACGGTAGAAAGCCACCTAGTTCGATTAGGATCCTGATCGAAATCGATCAGGAATCCTGGTCGATTCTGCCCATATCCTGGTCGAAGGTTCAACCGACTAGAATGTCACTTTGAAGGCTAGTTCGATCAGAATCCTGATCGAAATCGATCAGGAGTTCTGATCGATTCTGCATAGATCGTGGTCAAAGATCCAATCGACCAGAGTGTTACTTTCTGAGCTAGTTCGATCAAGATCCTGATCGAAATCGATCAGGAATCCTGATCGATTTTGTATACATCCTGATCGATTTTAAGCCAGAAAATTGAGGAAAATTCCAGAAAAATAAGGAAATTCCTTAAAATATTTTCTGAAAAATGTTGGTATTTTCAGAAATTAGGGAAAAATCCAGAAAATTAAGGATAAATCCCGGAAAATTAGGGAAAAATCCAGAAAATTATGGATAAATCCTAGAAAATTAGGGGAAAATCCAGAAAATTAGGGAAAAATCCTGGAATTAAGGGAAAAATTCCTTGAAATTAAGATAATTCCTGAATAAAAGGAAAAATCGTTATAAATGTGTAGGTCGCTCCACACTTTACACAAAAAACGAAACCCTATAAGGGAATAAATGAACTTAACTTTCGCGAAATCTTATACGGTTTCCCAAAAGTTGGGGGACAAATGATAGGGATAAATAAATCCTGATTACATAATTAAATATTACAGTTTGGGCTGCAAGGCCCAATAAGAAGATGTATGACATTCAGACCAGAAAGGTTAACATGTTGATCAGGCCTGATGGACCAGATCAGGCCTGATGGAACAAAGAAGGCCCAAAAACCCTGATTATTTATTAATTTCATAATTAATAAATAAGGGAGAAAAACAGCTATTAAGATAAGTTCTAGTGGGGATATAAATCCTTGTAGATTGGCCTCCAAGGAACCTCATGGGATAAGGAATCAGCTTCCTACTCCCTAGGACTCCTAAGTCTATCCTAATTCAGAGACTTGACCACCAAATCTCCTATACCAAGTCCAATTCAAGGACTCCCACATCTATATAAGGGGTCTCACCCCACAACCAAGAACTACATTTTTTTGGCTTGATTCTCTAATTCACAGAGATACGTAGGCATCTCGTAAAGGCAGAGTTAAGCTATGAAACACGAGAGCAGCCATTAAAGGCCTTGAGCTCCCGTACCTTAGTAATAAATACAACAATTATATATATTAGTTTTTTATCCATAACAGAAGACTAGAGATCTCGATGAGCTGAAGACCTCTACAAGCCAAACTCATTATGTAGTACTAGAGATCTCGATAAGCCTTTGTACTTATCAAGATATCAAGTGTTCAAATGAATCAAACTGGAGATCTCGAAGTACAGTCTCAAAGTACAGAATTGTAGATCAGTTTAATATCCAAGATAAACAATCAACAAATAATCCAACAGCTGGATTGACAAGTCTACAAAAAGCAGCTTGAAGAGTGTGCAAGATCAATGGCAAAGATTAACTGATAGAGGAAGATTAAAGTAAACACGGGATGCTAAAGATATGCTAAGCCAGAAATGGAAGATTTGCTTTTCTATAAATAGAAATGACAAGTGACAGTTTAGAAAATCTAATAGCATGTTTATTATCCATTGTGTAAACCAGCAGTTAACTGAGCTATAAAGTTAACACTGGTTCTCTAGTTAGCAGTAACAATTTAGATCAAAATTCTTGTAACACTCTCGAGAAGAAGCTGAGCTCTTTAACTTCGAAGAGCTTAGAAATTTTGTAGCAAAGCATCTTACTTTTTAATACAAAAATTAAGTGAGTTTTGAAGATCTGTGTTCTTTATTTTGTGCAAGTTTAATTTTTGCATGAACACTTTTCTATAAAAGATTTAATTTACTTTGTTCAACCGTTATATTTCAAGAAAAGCCTAAAATCAGAAAAACACATTCACCCCCCTCTGTGTGTGATTCATTACCTAACAAGTGGTATCAGAGCAAAATCTGAAAGAAAACATATTCAAGATCTTGGAAGAATGAATACACAGAAAATCAGTAGCATCAAAATTCCCACCTTTGACAAAGCTAACTACACTCTTTGGAAAAAGAAAATGATGTTGTTTATCAAGATGTCCAATCCACTCTACATTCAGATCCTCAAGAATGGACCCTTCATTCATGTGGTAAGGGTTGAGGAATCTACAGATGGAGACATTTTCATACCAGCTCATTATGCTCCAAAAGATCCTGCTGAGTATACTGATCCTGAAAAGGAGAAGGTTTCCCTGGATAGCAGTTTACAATTGATATTAATTGAGTCACTTGACAATGTGATGTACAACAACATTATCAACTGTGACACTGCTAAACAAATATGGGAGAAGATTGAAATACTCTGTGAAGAAACTGAGGAAGTTAGATCTAATCAAAGAAGGATACTGATTTCACAGTATGAGGGTTTCATGGCTAAGCCCACCTGAAGTGTTTGAAAGATTTAATAAGCTGATAAATGACTTGCAGCTTCATGACAAGTACTATGAAGTTGAAGAAGTGAATCTAAAGTTCTTGCTTACTCTTCCTGATCATTTGGAACAGAAAATCTCAGCAATTAGGGAAGGCAGAGACTTGAGCAGGATAACTCTGGAAGTTCTATTTGAAATTCTCAAAACCTATGAAATAGAGATGATTCAAAGGCAATCGCTGAGATCTGGTCAAGGACATGTTATGGATGGCTTAAGTGCTCTAATCGTTAATGAAAGCCAAACATCCAATGATGAACCAAGATCTCATATCTCAGTTGCCTCAACAAGTGAGCAGAGAACAATTGATTCACAAGAGCAAGTCATACTAGAATTGGAAAAGGATGAGTTCTACACTCTTGAAGAACTGGATGAGCTAGATCAGTCAATGGCCTATCTGGCTAGAAAATTCTCTAACATTAGAGTAAGGAAGCCAAGATACTTCAAAAGTAAAGGACAGTCTTTTAACAAAGACAACAGCTGGAAAGAGAAAGGGAAGTACAATTCTGATAGCAAAAGTGGTTACAAAACTGGATCTGTTGACAGATCTAAAATAAGGTGCTTCAACTGTGATGAACTAGGCCACTTTGCTACAGAATGCAGGAAAACCAAGAAGGAAAATAAATATAAGGCTTATCTTGAACTTGAAGCAAAGTATGAAGCTCTTCTGAAGAAACAGCAAAGCAAAACTTATATTGCAGAAGGTAAAAGTTGGGATGATTCTGAAAATGATGAAGATGAAGAACTTGGAAACTATGCACTCATGGCCTTGGAGCAAGGAGAATCATCCTCATCTAAATTACAGGTACCGACTCCTACCTCCATTGATTTAAATGCGAATCAATATAAGGAAACTGTTGAAAAGATGAGCACATAAATGTTTCACATTCATACAAGCATGGTTGCTGCTAACGAAGAAGTTAGCAGATTAACAAAGTTAAATGAGAAGCTAGAAAGTGAAAAACAAGAAGATGAATTGTTAATAGTGGAGCTTGAAGCCTTGAAACAAGAAAATGGCTATCTGAAAAACAAGCTCAAGTGTGCAAATGAGATTGAAGCTGTGCTAAGAGAAAAACTGGAGAAAAGTGAAGTAAAGTTGAAGTCCTTCAAGAATACATCTGAATTGGTTGGTCAGTACCATGAGAAAAATAAACCATGTGCAAACATTGCCATTGGTCTTGATTATAATACCTTAAACAGCAAGAAGAAAACCACTGGTGACAGAGGAAAAGCAACAAAGATTGAAAATGTTCCAGCAATGCTGAAAAATGTTGGGTCACCGGTATTTAAGACTTGTGAGTTAAACTTCAGTGAAGAAGAATTAATTATCAAGCAAGAAATTGCAGATGAGGATAATGAAAAGAAAAATGTAGATTCAATTCAATCTTCCAAGGCTGAAGAAAATCTTATGGAAAACCAAAGTACCAAGACTCTTGTCAAAAACCAAAATTGAAGATGCAAGTAAGAAGAAGAAAAATAGAAGTGGAAGAATTGGGAAAAAACAAAAGCAATAATCTGGACTATGTGGCAAATATTCCTGGAAAGAAGTATGGAATATGTAGTTCTACAAATCATCTAACTCATCTTTGTAAAAAGGGTGTTAGTAAGCCAACTGAAGGAACTTGCAAATACAATGAAGCAGATTTAGAAGATCCCTACTCATTCTGTGATAAGTTTGATTGCATCCCTTGCAATTTGAAAGTGATGAAAAGTTGTCATAAATTGAGAGTAGACCTAAAAGAAACACAAATTGAGTCTACATCAGAAAGGGAAAATGCACAACAATCATTGAACTCTATTTTATCTGAAACAAATCACTCTACTTCTGCTAAATCGGTTAATAAGAAGAAAGTACCCAATACTGCTTGAGTTACTAAACACACCTGAATCTCATTGTGTGCAGGTCAAAGTGAAGAAAATAATATGGATCATTGACAGTGGATGTTCCAGACATATGACAGGTGATAAGGCCCTGCTATCACAGTTCGAGGAGAAAGCTGGCCCATTGGTGACCTTTGGAGACAATAACAAAGGATTCATAATAGGATATGGCAAGATTGTTTCTGAAATGTTTTCATTGATGATGTAGCACTAGTAGCTGGTCTTGAGGTGAATCTTCTCAGTGTTAGCCAATTTGCAGACAAAGGCTTTGAAGTTTTATTCAACAAAGAAGAATGCACCTTTATCAACAAGATAACTGGTAAAATTGCTCTGAAAGGAGCAAGGAAAGAAAGCTTGTTTGTTGCAGACTTGGACTCAACAAATAAGGATGGTATTTGCTGCTTCTACACCAAGGCATCAGAAGAACAAAGCAAGCTATGGCATAAGAAGCTGTCTCACTTAAATTTCAAGGCAATTAACAACTTAGTCAAAAAGGAGTTAGTGAGAGACATGCCCAAGCTGGAGTTTGCTCAAGTTGAAGTCTATGAAGCTTGTCAGAAAGGAAAGATGAAAAGATCTAGTCACAAGTCAAAAACTGTGAATTCTATTAGTGCACCCTTGCAACTAATTCACATGGACTTGTTTGGCCCAGTAATTGTCTTATCTGTTTCAAGGAACAGATATGCACTTGTGATGGTGGATGATTTCTCAAGATACACTTGGGTAGAGTTCATGTACTCTAAAGATGAAACTCCACTTATCATAATTGAGCACATTAAGAAGATAGAAAAATAGGTTGAAGATTATAATTATGTGAAAAGACTGAGAAGTGACAATGGAACAGAATTTAGAAATGCTACATTAAGTGGATTCCGCAAAGGCAAAGGCATTGTTCAAGAGTTCTCAGCTGCCAGGATACCTCAACAAAATGGAGTAGTTGAGAGAAAGAACAGAATATTAGTTGAAGCTGCTAGAACAATGCTGCAAAATGCCAAGTTGCCAATAAGTTTCTGGGAAGAGGCTGTCAACACTGCATGTTATACACAGAACAAATATCTCATTAACAAGGCACATGGCAAGTCACCCTACTCAATCATGTCCAAGAGAAAGCCTACTGTAAAGCATCTTCATGTATTTGGAAGCAAGTGCTACATTTTGAAAGATAATTCTGATTATGTGGGAAAATTTGACTCAAAGGTCTTTGAAGCAATTTTTCTGGGATATTCACTGGGAAGCACAGCCTACAAAGTCTATGTTGTAACGTATGGGAAATTACGTCTGTATTATATCATATTTATAATAAATTATGTGTGTTAATGTGTCATTTATATGGAATTAACTGTCAAACCCTAATTGCTATGTGTTACGTGCATTCTGTGTCATCCTGGTATTTTTAAGATATTTTTAAGATATTTTATTTTTCATTTATAGCTTTCATTTCAAAAGTTATACGACCCGAATTATGATTTTAAAGCAGGTATTCCAAATAAAACAACAAGCCTTATTATTCATCAAACGACTTTTACCATCGCATTATTCTGAACATCTAGACATTTTATAAATTTTCTCATTTTGTGAAAAATGACTTTTCCGGACCCTATTTTTATAAATTATAGGACTTTCATTTATACCATTTCTTTGCATTTTTGCATTATTCACAATTTTTGGGAAATTTTAGCAATCTATTGCATTTATAAAATATTTAAAAATTAAATTTTAATACTCAAAAATTAAAAAATTAGGGGCTTATTAATTTTAAAAAGTTGTAGAATTAGGGCCTTAATTTTAATTAGGAGTATTGATTTCACTACTATAAATAGCCTAATTTTTATTTAATTATTATTAATTATTAATCAAAAATCAGAAAATAATTAAAATTCCCTGCAAACCGGGTCGGGTAGAACAGTTTCGGGTCGAAGAATCAATCAAGGATTTCTCACTGATTATAGCATCAAATTGTGTGATTCGAGTACTCAAATCAAAGGTTTTCATCTGTTCTTTCTGTTTTTTATATCAATTTCATGTTTTAATGCATCGTTTTTGATTTTCGATTTCTAGGGTTTCTGTTCGAATTAGGACTTTTTGATTGTAGGGTTATTATGATGTTTTGATGATTGATATAGCTTTGTTAGATGATTTACAGTCGATTCATGGTGTTTAATTGAACAAACGATTCCTGGATAGTGATTCACGATTATTAGGGTTTATACTCAATTTTCAAAACATAGCTTCATGATTTTTGTGAATATTTGGTTCCTGAATTGTTAAGGCTTTGATTATACGTGTTATTAGCTTTGATTTGCACTATTAAGTATCGAGTTTCATGTACAAATGAAGAAGTTGGTATTTTGGCCGGAGTTTTAATCGGTTTTGGCCGGAGATGAAGTTTGAGGGATGATTTTGGTCGTTTTTCAGTTGATTGAAGTTGGGGAAGTAATTTAGAATGATTTGAGATCAAAAAAAGTACCCAACGGTGCTTGTTTGGCCGGGAACAGAAGTCGCCGGACTCCGGGAAACCCACCGGAATCTGGAAATTTTCCGGTATGTTCATCCCCGACCCGGAATGTTCTTGGTGACCCGGTTGCAACCCGATTTGCAACCCGCGTTTGATCTGTTTTTGTCAGGATTGGTTTTCTGACAAATGTTTCTGCAAATTATTTTTATTTTTATTTTATTTTAATTATAAAATTAGTTTTATTTATCTTATAAATTGATTAATTAATTATTTAATTAATTGATTTTTATTATAACTAATTCAGAAATATTTTCTAAAAATCAGATTTAATTATTTTCTTAATTATTTATTATTTATTAATTATTCAAAAATGATTAATTATTTTGATAATTAATCAAATAATTTCAATAAATCATAATAAATTCATTTTAATCCCAAAAATTATAGAAAAATCATTTTTAATTCTAATTTTTCTTAAATAATTATTTAAAATTAGTTTTAAGGTTTAAAATTTAGTAATAATTATTTATATTGAATAATAAATTGAATTGTCTGTGTTTAATTGATATTAAATAAGACAGTTAGTCCGATTCGAGCGAAACGAAAGTCCTTTGACTCAGAAAAATGAATTCTTTTCATTAAAAATAATATTAAAACCTAATTTCTTCTAGAAATTAGTTGAATTTGTCATTTGTTTGATTATAAGTTGAATCGCGTGCCGAGACGAGTCCGAAAAATTCCAAAAAATAGGAAACGAGTCAGATAATGACCAGTTGAGCGATCAGCGAGTCGATTTTGATTCTAAAAATTATTTTAACTATAAAAATGATTGTGAATTATGTGCTTATATGTATTATGTGGTTAATCGAGTCTTACTTGCTAATATATAAT
Source organism: Apium graveolens (assembly GCF_009905375.1). Lineage (NCBI taxonomy): Eukaryota > Viridiplantae > Streptophyta > Magnoliopsida > Apiales > Apiaceae > Apium > Apium graveolens. Next base: position 29,692,478 of record NC_133654.1, on the reverse strand, counting down.
ATACATGTTAGTCATAAGCGCATGGGTAGATAATAAGAACGATGTGAAGTCAGTTGAAGATGCAATTAAAGTACGAAATGACTAAACCAATCTATTTCTCTAACAGAAGTTAAGCCGGGAAGGCAGGTTGAGCCGGTGAAAGACGAAGGTGATATAATTGAAGTGAGTCACACAGAAGGCAAGTTTTTCCCCTATTCTACTTTCAGAATAGTGATATTTCTTCAGATTCTTATCACGTTTGCACTCTTTTAATTCTTGTTCATATTTCATTTCGATTCTTGATTTCTCCTTTCCTTGAATTTCTTAATCATATTCCAATTGTTACTCATATATTAATATATTCTGATGATTAGAATATATCAAAGCATGCCGATTGTTCCGGTTGCTACTCCATGGACTGGATAGTGATTACTTTTGGGGATTAAGTTTACTTAATTCTAAGGACCGGGACATAACCGGATCCTTGAGATGGGCCGTAGTGCATGGGTGCCCGATTGGATCTATATATTGGGATATAGATATGCACTATATCCTGGCTGATCAGTAGGGTATAGATGCAAACTTGTGTCCAGTTTAGTTCATTTGTACTCGCCAGCAGTGGCCTTCTTTCTATTGTCGCGGGGTTATATCTTTGCAGATATACCCAGGTTACCGATTCAGTTAAACGGTTTTAACACTGTTTATATTTTGTGGACTTGTTGAGCAAATTTTTGGCTCACCCCTTTTTTGTTATTATTCACCTTATTGTTTTCAGTTAAGAAGGAATATGAAACCCATCAGGACTCGAGTGGTAAAGAAGCGGGTCAAGCCTCGGGATCCTCTCATACCCAAGGTGTTGATCCCAATCCAGGAAGAAAGCTTTGAGTTGCCTGATCAGGTGGAGTGCAGATAGTTAGCGTGTGTGTTTGAATAAAAGATGAAATTAGTTTAAAACTGGTTAGACAATGGTTTGCAATAAAGAGAGTTGTAAGATTTTGAATTTGGTTTGTAATAAAGTAGTGAGTGGTTCTTGTTTTCATACTTCAACCTAAAAAGATTTTGGTTAGTGTTAAAGGGGATTAGATACATTTATTTATTATTTGTTAATCAGATTGTACAGGTTTGGTGATTAGCTAGTAACCCCCAGACTTATACCCCGGGTCTGGAGGGTGTTACAGGTTTGGCATCAGAGCTTTAAGTTTGGTCCTTGAAAACAAGAGTATTAGGGTTAAGATAAGATAGGGAGATCACATAGGATAGAAATAATCAACTAGGAAGAGTAGTGTTAGGATTTAGATAAGATTAGGATAGGAAGGTATTAGTTCTAGGAATGATTTAGTGACCTTTCTTATTTCCTTAGTATATTATCAGATGGGGTCGTCAGGTTATTCGGGTTCTTCTGAGAGGACAGTTACCGGACCAGTCGCGCCAGTTGTGCCACTAGTATCTGAGTTTATGTTTCCTCCTCTTCCACCTCCACCACCATTGCCACAGGAGCCAGCACCCCCAGTGCAGGGGATAATTCATGACTCTGTAGAGATGTTTGATCCATTGGAGTTCTTTGAGCCGATGCTCTCCCTCCTATACCAGTACATGCTCCATAGACAGATGTGTTTCAGATGATCCCAGTTGAGGGGATTGGTGAGCATGATGTGGAGTTACAGTTGGGGTTACCACAGCAGGGTGCAGGGATACTGAGAGTTCCGTCACAGGAGTCAGTAGGACAGGTTGCACAGCCACATATGGTACCGTATCATGAGTACAGTGTTATGAGAGATGATATTGAGTACTGAAGAGCTCAGTGTAAAGAGATTATGCATTTATTTGATTAGAGAGACCGAGGACCGTTAGCCGCATTACAGCCAGATTATATGATGAGGCAGAGGTTACAGTCTGCTTTGATGAGTGCTATATGGGAGTTGGATGATTTAACACATGAGGGGCCGCCTTCTTTTACGGAGTTTTACAGGATTTTCTGTTTAGCTCAGACATTGGTTCAGATACTTCAAGACGAGCTGAGGCGTATTCCGCCGGAGTTCTGAGATGTTGACTACAGAGGATAGATGTACATGGATGCAGTCTAGTATGACATAGTGAGTAGTGTGTATGTGTGTAGTAGTAGCTTGACTTGTAGTAGTAGTTTGACTAGTAGCAGTGTCTATGACCAGCAGAGCGAGACTTTTTGTACCAAGCACTTACACCTGAGGCTGGTGTCATATATAAAATGAACTTTTTCAAAATTTCTTTTATTTAAATTTCAGTCTTTACAGTTTTACAGCATTTACCTTTACTTTATTGTTTTACAGCTTCTCGTACTTTAAATTCAGTCGAAAAAAAGAACAAACATTTCATTTAACTATTTACATTTCCTATTTTTATATTAACATAAATTGTTTATACTTCCTATTTTCATATTAAGCAAACTGTTTTCTTTCTTCAAACCATTATCTAAATTTTATTAATACAAGATAAATTGATTTCTTACCTACTGTCAATTATTTAATAAACTTTAAAAAGACATCACTTGTTTTATTATCATCAAATGGCACCCAAGAGAAAGACTAGGACTGAGACTTTCAATAATAATTTCGAAGAACAGACCAATGATACTGTGAACCAAATGTTCCATCTGATGCAACAACAGATGGTAATGATTCAGCAATAGATGCAGCAACAGCAGCAGCAGATTCAACAGCAAATGTTACAACAACCACCTTGTCCTGAGCCCCAGATACCACCAGCTATACCTATTATTACTTTTAAACAGTTTCAGTCGATTAAACCTCCAGAATTTGATGGGTCAGCAGATCCTCTTAAGGCTACCACTTGGTTGAAAGAAATAAAGAAAGCATTTGCGCTAGTAAAGATAGGTGAAGACCAGAAGACTGACTTTGCCAGTTACTTGTTAAAAGAAGAAGCGAATTATTGGTGAGAATTTAAAAAGGCTTTAGAAGATGAAGATGTTATTGCATGAGATAGGTTTAAAGAGATGTTCTTAGAGAAACATTTTCCTCGCTATGTGAGAAATCAAGTGCAGATTAAGTTTTTGGAATTGAAGCAGGGAAATATGTCCGTTACAGAGTATGAAGCCAAATTTACTGAATTGGCTAGGTTTGTCCCAGAACAAGTTGATACTGAAGAAAAACGAGTCCAAAGGTTTCAAGAAGGATTATGACTGCGGATCCATGGATAAGTTGCAGTTTTTGAATTAACGACGTATATCGCCGTAGTCCAGAAAGCCCTGATTATTGAAGGGGAAATCGAAAGATCTCAAAAGGAAAGAGGGAAGGGAAGTTTCCAAAGCCGCTCCAGCAGGAAACCAGGATTTCAAGCTCGAACAAATTTGAATTTTAAAAGAATAGGACAAGGTATCCAGAAAACAGGTAATCGTTTCCAAGCCCCCAACCAGCAGGGAATTATCAGAGTCCCAGTGCCATACTGTGGAACTTGTGGACGGAAACATATTGGCATCTGTATCAAAGCGGATGTGACGTGTTTTAAATGCAAGCAGAAAGGGCATTATTCTAACGAATGTCCAACGGGAAAAATAGCAGAAGTTACTTGTTACCATGTGGAAAGAAAGGGCATATCGCTAGGAATTGCAAAGGACCAGCAATGGCAGCTAGTATTCCGAAAGTGTTGGCATTACCTCCTCCACCGCCGCCTAATCAACCCGGAGCAAGAACTTTCAACATGATAATAAAAGAAGCAGTGCAGGGTCCTAGTGTAATTGCAGGTACGCTTTTGGTGAATTCCGTATATTCGAAAGTATTAATTGATTTTGGAGCTACCCGTTTATTTATTTCTGAAGAATTCCTTGATAAATTATATTACGAAACTTAATGGTTTGGCGAGACATTAATTATAAAATTAGCAAATGATGACCAAGTTCTAGTAGATCGAGTATGTCATGCGTGCGATATAGAAATAACCGGACATCATTTCTTCGTAGACTTGATTTCTTTTAAGTTAGGAGAGTTTGACGTCATCTTGGGAATGGATTGGTTAGTTTGTCATAATGCTCAGATCGATTGCGCGAACAAGAAAGTCAAATTACGAACAACGGAAAATGCAACGGTAATGTTCAAAGGCGAAAAATAGTGGAAGAAATTTCTAACAGTAATGCGGACCAAACGATTGCTTCGACCGGGATGTGAGATGTATATAGCCTACGTATTAGATACCAAGAAAGGAAGTCCCAAAATAGAAGACATTCCAGTTGTATGTGAATTTCCTGACATCTTTGCGATCGAGAAATTGAATTTACGATTGACCTAGCGCCAGGTACAGAATCAGTTTCGAAAGCTCCATATCGAATGGCTCCCGTCGAGATGAAAGAATTGTCAACGTAATTGCAAGATTATCTAGACCGAGGCATCATAAGACCCAGTATATCCCCGTAGGGTGCACCGGTATTGTTGGTGAAGAAGAAAGATGGAAGAATGCGATTATGTATTGACTATCGGGAATTGAATAAGCTCACTATCAAGAATAAGTATCCTTTACCGAGAATCGAAGATTTGTTTGATCAGCTAAAAGGAGCCACATGGTTTTTGAAGATAGATTTATGATCGGGCTATCATCAATTAAAGATTAAAGCAGAAAATATCCCCAAGACTGCATTCCATATTAGATATGGACATTATGAGTTTCTTGTAATGGCATTCGGTTTGACCAACGCGCCAGCAGCATTCATGGATCTGATGAACAGGGTATTCATGAGGTACTTGGATAAATTTGTGATTGTATTTATTGATGACATCTTGATTTACTCAAAGACGGAAGAAGGGCATGCTGGGCATTTGAGGATAGCTTTGGAAATTCTGAGGAAAGGGCAACTGTACGCGAAATTCTCGAAATGTGAATTCTGGTTAAAGGAAGTGCAATTTCTAGGGCACATCATCAGTAGGGAAGGAATTCAAGTCGATCCAGCAAAGATTGAAGCTGTATTGAGTTGGGAAAGGCCGAAAACCCCGATAGACGTTCGAAGTTTTTTGGGATTGGTAGGATACTATAGAAGATTTGTCAAAGATTTTGCGAAAATAGCAACGCCACTGACCAAGTTAACTCGAAAAAATGAAAAGTTCGTATGGGATGACAAATGTGAAGAAAGTTTCCAAGAGCTGAAGAATCAGTTAGTAACCGCATCGGTACTTATATTGCCAGACGAGCATGGAAATTTTATCATTTACAGCGATGCTTTATATCACGGATTAGGATGTGTATTGATGCAGCACAGTAACGTCATTGCATATGCTTCAAGACAGCTAAAACCTCATGGACAGAAATATACTACGCATGATCTGGAATTAGCAGCGATCGTATTTGCATTAAAACTTTGGAGACACTATCTCTACGATGAGAAATGCGAAATCTACACGGATCATAAAAGTCTGAAGTACATTTTTACGCAGAAGGAACTGAACATGAGACAACGCCGATGGCTGGAATTGATTAAAGATTACGATGTTACGATCAATTATCATCCAGGAAAAGCGAATGTTGTGGCAGATGCGCTGAGCCAAAAAGAAAGATTGAATCTGTTAACTTCATGTGAAGAATTAACCCAGGAATTTGACAAGTTGGAAATCGAAATTCGTAATCCCAATGAATCTACTGAAGCTATCTACGCTATGAATTTTCAACCAGAATTACTAGAGAAGATTCGACGCTGTCAAGAACAAATGATGAGTCAAGATGACGACTTAACAGGAGAAGAAATTACAACCCAGAAGGATAATGAAGGAATTCTACGCTTTACATCAAGAATATGGATCCCTAACGTGGCAGAACTAAAGGAAGAAATATTACGAGATACGCATAATTCGAAGTATTCCATTCATCCCGGAAGTATAAAAATGTACCGTGATCTGAAGGAAAACTTTTGGTGGCCGAATTTGAAAAAGGAGATAGCGGAATGGGTAAGTAAATGCTACACATGTCAATGAGTTAAATTGGAACATCAACGTCCGAGTGGATTACTGCAACCATTGGATATTCCGGAATGGAAATGGGAACATCTAGCGATGGATTTTGTGGTAGGACTTCCAAGGACTAAAGCAAATTATGATGCGATATGGGTAATCATTGACAGACTAACAAAGTCGACACATTTTCTACCAATTAATGAAAGATTTTCGCTCGACAAGCTAGTGCATTTGTATCTCAAGGAAATTGTGATGCGACATGGAGTTCCAATATCTATCGTATCTGATCGAGATCCCCGATTCAATTCAAGATTTTGGAGACAGTTTCAAGAATTTCTTGGAACTAAATTAAACATGAGTATCGCTTATAATCCGCAAACCGATGGGCAAAGTGAAAGAACTATCCAAACAATCGAGGACATGCTACGAGTTTGTGCGATTGATTTCGAAGGCAGTTGGGATGAGCATCTACCTTTGGTTGAATTTTCTTACAACAACAAATATCATGCAATCATTGGAATGCCACCGTACGAAGCGTTATATGGAAGAAAATGCAGATCACCATTATATTGGGATGAAGTTGGAGAACACAAGGTTTTGGGTCCATAATTAATCCAACAGACTAAAGAAAAGATAGAACTTATTCGCAAACGACTGGATGCAATAAAAAACAGACAACGCAAATATGCAGATCAAGCTAGGAAGGATATGGACTACCAGGGAGGAGAGCACATGTTACTCAAAATATTTCCATGGAAAGGATTAACAAGATTTGGCAACAAGGGTAAATTGAAGCCACGATACGTTGGACCGTTTGAAATTTTGAAAAAATTGGGAAAAGTTACGTACGAATTAGCTTTACCGCCTCATATGCAACATATTCACAATATGTTTCACGTGTCAATGCTTAAGCGATATAATCCTGATTCTAGGCATGTAATCGAGTATGAACCGATAGATATCCAACCTGATTTATCTTTTGTAGAATAGCTGATAAGAATCTTAGATCGGCGAGAGAAAGTGTTGAGAAATAAGTCTGTGACTTTAGTGCGAGTATTATGGAGAAACTCTATGGTTGAAGAATCAACCTGGGAACTTGAGAGTGAAATGTTAGAGAAATATCCTCATTTATTTTTATAGTGAGATTCTGAGGACAGAATCCTATTAAGGGGAGAAGGATGTAACGTCTGGGAAATTACGTCTGTATTATATCATATTTATAATAAATTATGTGTGTTAATGTGTCATTTATATGGAATTAACTGTCAAACCCTAATTGCTATGTGTTACATGCATTCTATGTCGTCCTGGTATTTTTAAGATATTTTTCAGATATTTTATTTTTCATTTATAACTTTCATTTCAAAAGTTTTACGACCCGAATCATGATTTTAAAGCAGGTATTCCAAATAAAACAATGGGCCTTATTATTCATCAAACGGCTTTTACCATCGCATTATTCTGAACATCTAGACATTTTATAAATTTTCTCGTTTTACGAAAAATGACTTTTTCGGGCCCCATTCGGTGTTAATAACCCCACAAAAATCACATTTTTTATTTTTTATAAAATTATAGGACTTTCATTTATACCATTTCTTTGTATTTTTGCATTATTCACAATTTTTGGAAAATTTTGGCATATATATTGCATATTTAAAATATTTAAAAATTAAATTTTAATACTCAAAAATTATAAAATTAGGGGTTTATTAATTTGAAAAGGTGTAGAATTAGGGCCTTAATTTTAATTAAGAGTATTAATTTCACTACTATAAATAGCCTAATTTTTATTTAATTATTATTAATTATTAATCAAAAATCAGAAAATAATTAAAATTCTCTGCAAACCGGGTCGGGTAGAACAGTTTCGGGTCAAAGAATCAATCAAGGATTTCTCAGTGATTACAGCATCAAATCGTGTGATTCGAGTACTCAAATCAAAGGTTTTCATCTGTTCTTTTTGTTTTTGATATCAATTTCATGTTTTAATGCATCGTTTTTTATTTTCGATTTCTAGGGTTTATGTTCGAATTAGGACTTTTTGATTCTAGGGTTATTATGATATTTTGATGATTGATATAGCTTTGTTAGATGATTTAAAGTCGATTCATGGTGTTTAATTGAACAAACGATTCCTGGATAGTGATTCACGATTATTAGGGTTTATACTTAATTTTCAAAATATAGCTTCATGATTTCTGTGAATATTTGGTTCCTGAATTGTTAGGGCTTTGATTATACGTGTTATTAGCTTTGATTTGCACTATTAAGCATCGAGTTTCATGTACAAATGAAGAAGTTCGTATTTTGGCCGGAGTTTTAATCGTGTTTGGCCGGACATGAAGTTTCTGGGATGATTTTGGTCATTTTTCAGTTGATTGAAGTTGGGGAAGTAATTTAGAATGATTTGGGATAAAAAACAGTACCAAACAGTGCTTGTTTGGTCGGGAACAGAAGTCGCCGGAGTCCGGGAAACCCACTGGAATCTGGAAATTTTCCGGTGTGTTCATCCCCGACCCGGAATGTTCTTGGTGACCCGGTTGCAACCCGATTTGCAACCCGGGTTTGATCTGTTTTTGTCAGGATTTGTTTTCTGACAAATGTTTCTGCAAATTATTTTTATTTTTATTTTTATTTTATTTTCATTATAAAATCAGTTTTATTTATTTTATAAATTAATTAATTATTTAATTAATTGATTTATATTATAAATAATTCTGAAATATTTTCAAAAAATCAGATTTAATTATTATTTATTTATTAATTATTCAAAAATGATTAATTATTTTGATAATTAATCAAATAATTTTCAATAAATCATAATAAATTCATTTTAATTCCAAAAATTATAGAAAAATCATTTTTAATTCTAATTTTCCTTAAAAAATTATTTAAAAATTATTATTAGGGATTAAAAATTAGTAATAATTATTTATATTGAATAATAAATTGAATTGTCTGTGTTTAATTGATATTAAATAAGACCGTTAGTCCGATTCGAGTGAAACGAAAGTCCTTTTACTCAAAAAAATGAATTTTTTTCATTAAAAATAATATTTAAACCTAATTTCTTCTATAAATTAGTTGACTTTGTTATTTGTTTGATTATAAGTCGAATTACGTGCCGAGATGAGTCCAAAAAATTCTGAAAAATAGGAAACGAGTCAGATAATGATCAGTTGAGCGATCAGCGAGTCGATTTTGATTCTAAAAATTATTTAAATATAAAAATGATTATGTGACTTATGTGCTTATATGTATTATGTGGTTAATCGAGTCTTACTTGCTAATATATAATATACGAGTTTGTCATTAGTGCATGGGTAGACAATAGGACCGATGTGAAGTCTGTTCAAGACGCAATTGAAGTACGAAATGACTAAAACAGTCTACTTTTTTAACATAAGTTAAGCCAGCAAGGCAGGTTGAGCCGGTGAAAGTCGAAGGTGATATAATTGAAGTGAGTCACGCAGAAGGCAAGTTTTTCCCCTATTCTACTTTCAGAATAGTGATATTTCTTCAGATTCTTATCACGCTTGCACTCTTTTGATTCTTGTTCATATTTCATTTCGATTCTTGATTTCTCCTTTTCCTTGAATTTCTTATTCATATTCCAATTGTTACTCATATAATGATATATCCTGGTGATTAGAATATATCAAAGCATACCGATTGTTCCGGTTGCTACTCCATGGACTGGATAGTGATTACTTTTGGGGATTAAGTTTACTTAATCCTAAGGACTGGGACATAACCGGATCCTTGAGATGGGCCGTAGTGCCTGGGTGCCCGATTGGATCTATATAGTGGGATATAGATTTGCACTGTATCCTAGCTGATCAGAAGGGTATAGATACGAACTTATGTCCAGTTTAGTTCATTTTTACTCGCCTGCAGTGGCCTTCTTTCTATTCTCGCGGGGTTATATCTTTGCAGATATACCCAGATTACCGATTCAGTTAAACTGTTTTAACACTGTTTATATTTTGTGAACTTGTTGAGCAATTTTTGGCTCACCCATTTTTGTTGTTATTCACCTTATTGTTTTCAGTTAAGAAGGAATATGAAACCCATCAGGACTCGAGTGGTAAAGAAGAGGGTCAAGTCTCGGGATCCACTCATACCCAAGGTGTTGATCCCAATCCAGGAAGAAAGCTTTGAGTTGCCCGATCAGGTGGAGTGCAGATAGTTAGCGTGTGTGTTTGAATAAAAGATGAAATTAGTTTAAAACTGGTTAGACAATGGTTTGTAATAAAGAGAGTTGTAAGATTTTAAATTTGATTTGTAATAAAGTAGTGAGTGGTTCTTGTTTTCATACTTCGACCTAAAAGGATCCTGGTTAGTGTTAAAGGGGTTTAGATACATTTCTTTATTATTTTTTAAGCAGATTGTACATGTTTGGTGATTAGCTAGTAACCCCCAAACTTATACCCCGGGCCTGGAGGGCGTTACATATGTGATTGATCAAAAGAAGGTCATGGAAAGCACAAATGTGACCTTTGATGATGAAAAGTGTCCAGGATTGGAATGCCTTGATGATAATGAAGCTGAAGCCCTTGCATTTGAAAACCTCAACATTGATAGTGACCCTGATGAAGAAGATGAAGGTATTGCACAACAAATGATGAATGAAGAGTCTACCGAACAGGAAAATCATGAGAATGAAAGCTTATCTCAAACACTTGAAGTTGATGGCACAAACTCAGGGGGAGAAAGAGAAGAAGGATCTACCAGTCACACCAATAATGAAGAAAATGATGAAGGCACAAGTCAACACACTCACACAAGAAAGTGGGATAGAAGTCACTCCAGAGAAGTAATTATTGGTGATCCTACTGCTGGTGTGAGGATTAGAAGTGCAACTGCTAATGAGTGCCTACATGCATGTTTTCTGTCCCAAGTAGAGCCTAAGAAAATTGATGAAGCTCTATTGGATCCTGATTGGATATCTGCCATGCAGGAAGAGCTGAATCAGTTTGAAAGAAGCAAAGTCTGGAAGTTAGTTCATGCACCAAATAATAGAAGTATTATTGGAACAAAATGGGTGTTCAGGAACAAAATTGATGAAAATGGTATAGTTACCAGAAACAAAGCAAGGTTGGTTGCTAAAGGCTACTCACAAGAAGAATGAATTGATTATGATGAAACTTTTGCTCCTGTTGCAAGACTTGAAGCTATAAGAATTTTTCTAGCATTTGCTGCACATTCAAATTTTAAAGTGTATCAAATGGATATCAAAATTGCCTTTCTGAATGGTGAGTTAGAAGAAGAAGTTTATGTGCAACAGCCTCCTGGCTTTGAGGATCCAAAATTTCCTAACTTTGTGTATAAGTTCACCTGCATCTACACCTATTTCTACTGCAACAAAGTTGGATGAGGATAAAAAGGGCAAGAGTGTAGATATCTCAAGCTACAGAGGGATGATTGGATCATTGCTTTACTTAACAGTAAGTAGACCAGACATCATGTTTGCAACATATCTATGTGCAAGATTTCAATCCAATCCAAAAGAATCATATTTGATGGCTATAAAGAGGATTTTCAGATATTTGAAGGGAACTCCAAACTTGGGATTATGGTATTCTAAGGGAAATGGTTTTGAAGCTGTTGGATACACATATGCAGATTTTGATGGATGCAGAGTTGACAGAAAGAGTACCAGTGGAAGCTGTCAATTTCTTGGACAAAGACTTGTATCTTGGTACAGCAAGAAATAACAATCTGTATCAACTTCTACAGCTGAAGCTGAATACATAGCTGCAGGGAGTTGTTGTGCTCAAGTGCTTTGGATTAGAAATCAGCTAATGGATTATGGCCTAGTGTTACACAAAATTCATATCATGTGTGACAATACTAGTGCTACATCTATATTAGCTAATCCAATAAATCATTCTAGGACAAAGCACATTGACGTGATGTATCATTTTATTAGAGAACATGCTACTAATGGTACCATTGAGCTCATTTTTATACCAACAGAAAAACAACTAGCTGACATTTTTACTAAACCTTTGGATGAAGCAACTTTCACTAGACTTGTAGGTGAAATTGGAATGCTCAATTCTTCATCCTAAGGCAAGAACTCAGCTAATGTTTTGCAGCAGATTAATCTCCAGTAAATCAAAGTTAATTTGATTAAATTGGAAATTAACTGAAATATGAATTATAAATATTTCAGAAATCTCTGCATATTTGTTTTTCAAATTCAATTAACTTGGAATTTTTCAAATTTTGAATAAACTGCTTAGTTGTTAATTTACATCATTTATATATAAAATTAACACAAGGCAGAATTACAATAACCAAAAGTATCTAGCGAACTGAGTTCTCGATAAGTATAAATTGACTTCTCGACAAGTCATTTTAGGACTTCTCGAGTGAGTCCTCGATAAGTCAACTCACTGACTTCTCGAGTGACTTCTCGATAGGTTTAAAATGACTTATCGACAAGTCCTTGTAGAATTCTCTAATAATGTTCATTCACAGAGTTCTCTACAAGTACAATTCTTGACTTATTAATAACTCAGAACTGAAATAATTTAAATTAATAAATTATTTTTGGTAAATTACTTTTGGAAAATTTATTCTAATTTTATTTCGAATTTATTCAAATAAAAGTTAGAATTAATTCAGTCCACTTTTTGGACAAACTGGGTATTTATTTGACATTTCGATAAGTCAAGTTTGAGTTCTCTATAAGAGTAATTTAAAATGACTTCTCGACATGTACTTCACTTCTTTAAATGACTTCTCGATAGACAACTCCAAATGTCTATTTTTGAGTTCTCAACAAGTCATATACTTTCACTATAAATACCCAGACTTCTCGAGTAATTTGAACTTGGAATTTTTCAAAATTCTAAGTAAACTGAATATTTATTACTTCATATCCTCATTATATGAACTGAATAAATAACAGATCAAAAGAAGCAAAAAGTATGAAAAACTGAACAAATTTAATTCATAAATTTTATTCAGAAAAATACTTTTGACATATTTTGTCTCTAATTTCTCTGACTTATTGACACATTTATATGCTTATATGATTTCTTGTTTACGTGGAAATAGGTTAGTCCAATGTTAGTAGACTAGTACATTATTTGTATTGTTTTGAGTATGCTGATAGTGGTTAATTTATTTGACTGAATGCTGATAGGAGGAGTTACTTTTTGTGTAGGGAGTACGTGCTTATTTGCATGTGGAATAGTCACTCTCTAAAGTAAACTAATATTCTTGAGTACTTGCATGGGGAATAGTAACTAGTCATTTTTAACTGTCAAATATGCGTATGTGTTTATTATTCGTATTATCCGGGCAACTCAAGAGTGTATTGGTTTCTATCTTTACTTCCTCTATAAATTAAAAACGCCTCCCTCTTTATCATTCATCACCACTCTCTTTCTAACAAACTATTTTAGCCTCAAAACTCACCTATTATTCTTTTCGCTCCAATGGCTGCCCTGTTTTCCACACACTCAACCACAATGTTTATCTTCCAGCTCGAAACTTGACTGACAATACGGTCTATTATGACCCTTTTGGACTTCAAATCCGCATCAATGTGTTCGTATGCAGCCCTTTTGATATTCTACGAGAGATCTTTGATGAACTCTCATGGGGTGATCAACTTGGTATTCTTTTCTTTGAGATGGAAGTCTCTCTCGAGCAGGAGAGACGAGCCAGGGTGGCTGAGCAGCAACGACTTCCTGCTCTGGAGCTGCAGGAGAGAATCATTTCTCTTGCAAACTCCATGTCCAGAGCGTATGAGCGCAGGGCAAGGAGGTTGGAGGCAGAGAAGAAGGAGCCCAAACTAGAGTAGTTAGGATTAGAATTTACTTGTTAAATCTATTTCTTAATGTACTATGTTTCCATTTTTAATGGAAGTTCTGATTCTTGTCTTGCAATCTCTTGTTTGTGTAATAATTACTATGTGCTTATATCTATATTGAATTTTGTCTTCTCTGCAATAATGCTTGCAACTAAAATATCTTACAATGTATTTTTCTAATGAAACTCCAAAAAGATATATTTGTTCAATGCATTACAGGTCTAATACAAGACATCAACAGGGAATTCAAATAATCAATTCACAGGTATTTGTGCTAAACTGCAGCTAAAACATTTTAAAACCAAACTGCAGTTTACCCAGGCATAGCAACATAAACACAAACTCACACACAATCCCACTCAGGCAGCTCTCAAAAGGAACCTGTTTTACAAAAGGACAAAATCACCAAAATGTTCTTCGGTTGTTTTATTATTTGAGAAAAAGGAACTGGTATCATAAACATGGAAACTTATCAGTTTTTCATGAATATCACTAATGCACCTTCATGTGCAAAATAGTCCTCCCAGACTGAAAGGTTGAGGCTAGTACTCCTGAGGGGGAGCTATCTAAATCCTCTCAAATTCAATTGGAGGTTCCTTATGAAGGAACAACTCCCCTCATAACTCTAGCAGAAGCTTCCTTAGTAGTCAAATCTAGAAGAACAATTGCCTATGACAATGTCATGAGAAAGGCAAGCATAGCACATTCAAGTGCAAATATATTGCAAGACATACAAGGGTTTGAGGCTGGTGCACATGACAGTAACCTAGTCAAATCCCCTTCAAATTCAATTGGAGGTTCCCACTATAAGTGGAGGACAACACACTGTCAAAACCACAGAGAAATCTGTGAATCAAACTGTGATCCTAGTCACATATGTTTATGAACTCACTCCTCTGATGAAATGAGTATGATTAGACCTATATGGATTACCCCTAATCATATGATCACAGACAACTCTTCTCAGCCACCTCTTATTTTTGTAAGTCAAACTCAACTGAGCCTTTCATGTGAGAATGAGAGAAAAGATTGAGAGAAAAAACAGAAAATAAGAGAGGCGGGATCCTTCCTGGAAAAAGGAGAGGTAGAACGAGTGTCTGGATTTAGCAATCCTTGTGAGGTTACTCTGACTCTTAAAAGTCATGAGGATAGTGCAGTGAGAAGTAGTGAGACTACTTATTCAAAAGAACAGAGAGCTTAGGATTTTCCTATTCTAATCTACTTGGTAAACTCATCACTACAGACTTCACTAAAACTTGAAGCTGCTGATAGTGTTCTACATGAACATTGACAAAAGCTTGAACAATGTGCACCTAGCTGGATCTTTCTTCATGAAGATAATGTCAAAAAGGGGGAGAATATATCTAAATGCCAAAACAGCTAATGGATGTTGCTAGATAATAGTAATCTTTTCTTGATAGGGGGAGAAGGAAGAATAAATCTAAATGTAACTCAAAAAAGAAGATCAGATGGGAAAATTGGGTTCTTGGGTTCTGTATATAGATAAAGTTTTGACATCATCAATCAGAACTTGTACAAAATTTCATAATGAACAAGTTGGGGGAGATTGTAATATATAATAGATGATGTCAAAGATTACTGGAGCTAACAATGTCATTAGCATCTATGATCTGAGTGGAAGATTAATGAATAGTTATTTTCAGTAATCAGTTAAGTTTGGGGCCAACCCTAAGTAAGTTGTATTGTTATCTAAATTTGTATTATGTACTTGTAACACTTAAAGTATGTAAAAATGCAAAGGAGCAGACTGGAGTCTTTTTCCTAAAACAGTATCAAGCCTAAGGATTCAATCTGAAAGAAGATCAAGAAGATCATGCCTCAGAAGAATTTTGAAGAAGCTTGGAGTTGAATAAATCTGTTTGGAGAAAAATTTTCTAAGTCAAGATCTCTACAAGTCACAGATTTAATGTTATAGAGAAGTCATTCGACTCCAGAATGACTTATCGAGAAGTCATTCAAACTCCAGAGAGTACCGACGGATAAGCAATATCTACTCGACGGATGAGCTATATATCCACTCGATGAATGATTAACATCTACTCGACGGATGAGCAATATCTACTCGACGGATAAGCTATACATCTACTTGACGGATGAGCAATATCTACTCAATGGATAAGAAATATCCACCGGGAGTAGAGAAGTCAGGAAAGCTACTCGAGAACTCAAAAAGATATCGACAAGTCATTCTTTCACTAGAGAACTCAGAGTTATCGACAAGTCTATATCCATTCGAGAACTCAGAGATATCTACAAGTCAAGTGAAGTTATAAAGACTAGAGATCTCGATGAGCTGAAGACCTCTACAAGCCAAACTCATTATGGAGTACTAGAGATCTCGATAAGCCTTTGTACTTATCGAGATGTCAAGTGTTCAAATGAATCAAACTGGAGATCTCGAAGTACAGTCTCAAAGTACAGAATTGCAGATCAGTTTAATATCCAAGATAAACAATCAACAAACAATCCAACAGCTGGATTGACAAGTCTAAAAAAAGCAGCTTAAAGAGTGTGCAAGATCAATGGCAAAGATTAACTGACAAAGGAAGATTAAAGTAAACACGGGATGCTAAAGATATGCTAAGCCAAAAATGGAAGATTTGCTTTTCTATAATTAGAAATGACAAGTGACAGTTTAGAAAAGCTAATAGCATATTTATTATCCACTGTGTAAACTAGCAGTTAACTGAGCTATAAAGTTAACACTGGTCCTCTAGTTAGAAGTAACAATTTAGATCAAAATTCTTGTAACACTTTCGAGAAGAAGCTGAGCTCTTTAACTTCGAAGAGCTTAGAAATTTTGTAGCAAAGCATCTTAATTTTTAATACAAAAATTAAGTGAGTTTTGAAGATCTGTGTTCTTTATTTTGTGCAAGTTTAATTTCTGCATGAACACTTTTCTATACAAGATTTAATTTACTTTGTTCAACCGTTATCTTTCAAGAAAAGCCTAAAATCAGAAAAACACATTCACCCCCCCCCCCTCTGTGTGTGATTCATTACCTAACACTTCAGCATCTTCACATTCAACCATCAACCTTAATTTATCATGCTCTTATGCTAGTTTGAGACCATAATACATTTCCCACAACTGTGAAGTGGTTGGTATTTCCAAGCCTATGACACCACCACAACCCCTCACCCAGTCTCCATTACTGTCCCTTATTATGCAGCCAACAGAGCTCTTCATTTGTGATCTGTTAAAAAGTCCCTAAAAATTGAGTTTACAGTAGTTTGGGATATGTTTCTTCCAAGAGGCCATTTTGGTAGTTGTTTGTGTGTTATAATTTGTGTTGTACTATAGAAAACAAGGTAAATAGGTACATGTATTTATAGTACCAGTTGGTTTTAGGTTTTAATGGCTAGTAGGTGGTAATTTAAGAAGTTTACAAGTTATAATGTTTGAATGTAGACCAGGACTATGAGTAGCCAATGCATGCAAGTCATGTTACTAACAAGGAAGACTAATGCATACAAATGTGTCTATGGTGGAAGAAAACTGTAAGCAAAATAATAATAATATATAGACTTGAAACTGCAAAATGTTATTACATTACAGAAGTTACCATCTCAATAACTTTGAGTGAATTACATATTTAATATTTGTTTGCAATTGAAACTGCACCTTACTATGCTAATTTAGTTTCAAAATTTGAAACTGACAAAAAAATACAGTGCCTAAATCAAGGAAATAATTTAACAAAAAATTCTTGTCATAGACCTCAAGATTATAATTTCCATATTGGTAGCTTCTCTTCCTTTCTTGCATTCTTAGAAGCTTCAATTTCTTTTACACTAGTAGTTTGCTTCCCCTTGACAGTAAATTTCTGTGGTTGAATTTCCATAGGTGTGTTTTTAACTCAGGCTGGATATAAGATTTAAAAATCCCACCTTGAGTAGTCCGTGAATTGACATTTGGCACTGGTTGTGTGATGCTAGTAGGTACATCTGTGGGAGGAGTTGCAACCATTGATTGTGGGACTTTTTTTGGTTTGTTAGCCTCTTGTGGGACCCTTTTCTTCTTACTGGATCCTTGAGCACCACAAGGTGGCTTATTCAGTTTCTATCACCATAAAAAACTTAATCAGATAATGCAACATGAAATATTATGTAGTACACAACTTATTAAGTAATTCATACAAATTAATATTACAAGTACATTTGCTGGACATGATCTGGCATTGTGTTTTTCTTCATCACAATGACTGCACCTTCCTTTTGTATTTATCCTTTTAAGCTTGCAAACATTTCCTTTCACAGTCACCGACATATCATTCCTCTTGTTCCTCTTTTTCTTGGGTCTTCCTGGTTGCACTTTAATTTCTGGAGGCAATGGTGTAGGAAATGGGGTCTTCCCCCAATATTGTTCACTATTTATTGGCATTACTGTGTATGTGTATGTGCTCAAGAACATATCCTTATAATAGGTCTTGTGAATGTAGTCAACCATTTCTAGATTTTTCCATTTTATGCATGCACAAGCATGATAGCATGGTAATCCAGTTAGGTCATATTTTCTACATGCACAAGACTTAGAGTCCAAGTCTACCACTATCTCATGCCCACCATCAGTCATTGTGCATAAATATTTACTTGCTCCACTCCACTGAACCATACAGCTCCCACTAAAACCAATTTCCATAATTTACATGTATTTTACTCTTGTAAGTATTGTTGCATAAATTAACTAAAGCAAATATTATAATAGAAGCATGATGGCCTTACTTGCTAACTTTTCTCATTGCATTTGGGCATATTGCAGCATTTTGTCCCTCCTTGTCTGAATTCTTTCCATAACAACTTTATGTATACCTTGCAGTAGGCCAATAATTGGCAGGTCCCTATACTCCCCAATGCTATTATTAAATACCTCACAATGGTTGTTGACAAACATACCTGATAGACATGTTGTCAAAAATGCAGACCTTGACCACTGTGACCTAGGCCTCTCCATTAGCCATGCATAACACTTCTTGGATAACTAAAGTTAAAATTATAAAATTAGCAACTAAGGAAATTGGTACTATGAATTATGAAATGAAATTGCAGTAGCATTACCTTTTTTAGTTCCTCCATATGTTTGTTAAACATATAATCTGTTGTAGCTCTAGAAGCCATCCATAACAGAGTTCTTAGGCCAATCCCTTCATGTATCTTATACATATTTCTGTACAAATGCATGACACAGAATTTATGCTCTGCATTTGGTACAACATTTTACAAGTGCATTGATCAAACCCCGCAAAAACAATAATATGCAGTTAGCTTTTTATGATTATGAACATATCAAGACAAACTAATTTCTTACCTTTTGTCTATCAGAAATGAAAGTCCAAGCTCCACTGTTTTGAATGTCCACATCAGTTGCCAAGAGCTCTAAAAACCAATTCCATGATTCAGTATTTTCTGCCTCAACTATTGCCCATGCAATGGGATACATTTCATCATTGGAATATGTCCCAACAGCAGCTAATAATTGCCCTCCATATGGTCCATTTAGATGACAACCATCAAGCCCTATTATTGGCTTACATCCAGCTTTAAAACCCTTCTTAACAGGGCCTAGACACACATAGATTCTTTTAAACCTCCTCATTTTCAGGTGTAGGTTCTTCTAACACTAGTTCAACAGTGCTATAAGGCATAGCTTTTTTCACTACCTTTATGTAGTCCCATATCAAACCATACTATTTAATATGGTCCCCCTTGATATCAGCAAGTGCCATTCTTTTTGCCCTTCCCACTGTATGGATACTGATCTCACATCTCCAATCATTCACAATTTTTTTCTGAAAAGCAGGCATTGGCCAGGTTGGATTCATTCTTATGTCATTTTCATAATGTTTTGCAATCCAAGATGATGTCATATTCTTCTGCTTAAAGGTCTCATAAGTCCTTTGGTAGTTTTTGATTTGGAAACTAGCAGAGTTGGTCTTAGGGGAGGCATAAATCTTCCACTTGCACTTGGGATCTTCACATATAAATTGAACCCTATGTCCAAAGTTCCTAAGCTGCTC
Source organism: Apium graveolens (assembly GCF_009905375.1). Lineage (NCBI taxonomy): Eukaryota > Viridiplantae > Streptophyta > Magnoliopsida > Apiales > Apiaceae > Apium > Apium graveolens. The sequence goes on along the minus strand of NC_133654.1, from coordinate 29,672,703 downwards.
CACTGCCCTCCTATGTTTAATGGACTGATTTCTGACAGCACTTATAAATGTACTAGCACTGCTAAAAACCATTATAACCTCAAATTTGGGATCACTCATGTCATTTGTTTCATTAAAAGCAGGGTACCTAAATTCATCATCATCATCATCTGTACTATTGGCAACCCACATTTCTACATCACAATCATCAAAATCACTCAAGTCAGATAAAACACCTCCTTGTCCCTCATTATCATCCATGAAATTACCACTATCAAGAGTCCACTCAGTCACATTGTGTGTCTTAAGGAATTCCTTCTTTTTTTCCCTAACTTACTTGACAGCAACCACATCTTCATTTGTACTATGTACATTGGAGCTGTCATTGTAATATCTGGGATATATCGTGTAATTATTTTTGCTAATAAATAAATATTATGTATGTTCAGTAATTACTCTGTGAATTATTTGTTAAGTGATATATGTGTTTGAATGTTTAAAAAATAATATAAATTGAGTATTGTAATTTTTATATGTCCAACATAAAATATAGATAATTGTCATATCTTCCTATTTATTTTTATGTTAATTATGATTTTATAGGAAATATATGGATTTTATAAATTCTTTTTCTGAGTAATTATAAACTATTTTATACAATCGGGAACCAACCGACGTCACCTGTTTTTACGTTTTTATAACCCGAAACTCTTCTAAGAACTCCTTCGTAACCTAATTGCAATATTTCGAGCATTTTCCATGTTTCGACTTTTTCGATCTGGCGTACGGTTTGTCCTGCGCGGGTCCCGGCGCAATATTTTCGATACATTATTCATTTCGGTAAATCAATAAAACTCGTATTTTCGATAAACGGGATCTTTTTATTAAACTATTACAATTATCACCTCGTAATACGTGTAACCAGGCGCTGAGACCAAGACCGCAGTACAAATTGTACCGATTTTGATAATTATCCTGAAAACCGGTACCGTTTGGATCTGTTTTTATAAATAAACGTACTATTTTATATCTAGAACGATCCAACGGGATACTAATTTTCTGTAAATATAAATAGCCAGTACAGTATCTATTTCTGGTTCAGATAAGCATAAAATACAGTAAAAATCCTGTAAAATCCAGAGAAACCCCTAAATTAAATTATGTTCTTCAAAATCAAACCCAAATTCGGAGGCGTTACCAGTCTCAGATTTTGACGCTCTTATACTCAAATAAATCAAGAATCACAATCTTTCATCAAAACATACCCAGAAACATCAAGTGATTTTATAATTAGTTGTTTTAATTCGAATTTATTGATATTCAAATTAGGATTTTTTGTTCTAGAAGTTGTTTGTATGATTTTATGCTTACATGTTGAAGATCTTTTCTTCCTGATCATTTTGGTATATTATATGACTGATTTGGAGTTCAATAACATATAGAAATTGTTGTTTAATTATCGAATAGTAAAATTAGGGTTTATAACCGTTTGAATGTTTTCAATTGGATTTGGGAAATTCTGTTCTAGGGGTTAGCAGTCGAATTGGTTGGTATGTTTGTGTTCCTTGTGAAATTTGCAATTGAACCATGTATAGTACATCAACAAACGATTCCTGGAAGTCAAGTAACCGAGCTCGCCGTGTTTTGTTGAGTTCGCCGGAGTTCAGATCGATTTTGACCGGAGTTTGGTCCGAAGCTGTTGTTCGTGATTGATTTGTGTATGTCTGTGTTCCTAAAACGATTTAGAATCGTTTTACATCAAAAGCCCTGATAAACGAAATTGTTTTGAACCCCAATTGAGGTCACCGGAATCCGGGAAGGATCACCGGATTCTGGATTCGTTCGGCGGTTCATCCCGACCCGGCGACCCGGTTTCCTTACCCGTTTTTTTATTAAAAACCCGGTTTTGATCCAAATTAATCCTAAACCAAAGTTATTTTTAGCATTTTTACAAATTAGTACCTGAAAGTTTCCAGAAATTTCAAGAATTTGATTTCTGTTTAAAATCTTTTAAAAATTGGATTTCTTTTCTAAAATCATTTTAAAAATTGTTTTTAATTTCCAAAAATTCCGAAAATGATTATTTTAATTCTAAAATTAATTTTTAATTTCAAAGATAAATCCAAATTATTTATTTAATTAATTTTAATTAATAATTAATTAACTGATTGGTTAATTAATTTAAACATTAATTGATTAATTAGTTTAGTTATTTATTAATTGATTTTAATTAATTATTTAATTTGATTTAATCATTTAAAATTGATTTAAAATTCTGAAAAATAATTTCGAGCTTTAAAATATTATTTTAAAATATATTCAAGGCTCGATAATTATTATTAAATGATTTTAAGTTCGAATTGAGCATTCGAACACTATTATTTAATTATAAAATGATTCGGAGACCCGTTTTAATTCCGAAAAATGTTTTAAAAATCATATTAAATACCCGAAAGCCTGTTTATGACACGAGACTCCTTTATAAATGATATATCATTGATTGTTTGATGTGTTAAGTGTTATATGTGACTTGTTGATTGACTGTCGGTCTATATGTTCGGTGTTTACTTGTTTATAGCGTAACTTTCAATCCGTTAGTCGGATTTGGGTAAAACGAAGGGTAGATAGAAGTGTATTGCGAATAGAATCATATGAGTTGAGTATTTATAGATGCTTATGATATGTGAGCAGAAGAGGCAAGGCATACAAAAGGGAAGCAGATAGTCGAGGAGTAGACGGTTGTGATTGAAAGTTAGTAAAGTATAGCAAGCTAGTACCAGGCAAGTGTTCTAAACTTTCTCGAGATATATTGTAGTTGATTGATAGTCATGTTTTATATTATAAGTGCTTTGAAGCACTGAACCCTAAACCTTGATTCCAGTTATTGATCTTTGAGCCGTAAATCTTATTTATTTTCTGAACCATTGATTGTTGAATACCCGAGTACAAACCACAGATATACGATACTACTCCACAAATACATACAAACTAAATACCAACCACTGAATCAAATGACTTACATATTCAAACCATTGTACCCTATGCTTTGAAGAAAAACCAAATCCTTGTAACCTCGAAACGTTGATTCCTTTGTTACCCAATTCTTTCATTACCTAACAACCATTCTTTGAAATTTCCATATTGTTCCTTTGTGAAGATTGAAACCATCTCGTTATTGAACATCCAATGTTTCTTATGATTCTGTTTATTGCTTTACATTAATTATTCTATTATTATGTTAGAATTGTATTGTTTTATAAAATTGTGGACCAGATTCGTGGTCAGACCAGATTGGTGGTCAAGTTAGGCCAATGTGGCCTTGGATCCAGTAGTTAGAGCAGAGCTGTGTGCCTTGCTCGGGTTAGTGCGTGACTGATCAGCACCCTAACCTTGGTTTTTAAAATGAAAATATAATATCCAATTCTAAATCATTAATCATTGTTCACTTAACACTTTAACCCTTTTCACTTGATGATCATTATTCTCAGTCTTGTCATTGTGACTTGCTGAGCTAGTTAGCTCATTTGTGCGATGTTGTTTATGTTCTTTTCCAGTGAAGAAGGAACCAGTTGGTAGCGAGGATCCCCAATCCAGTGCGAGAGCTAGGGGTCCAGGTTGATCGAGTTAAGCTAGCTGATGGCTTTTAAGATAGTTTAAGTTTGTAAATGTTTGTATTAATGTTTAATATTCAGTCTGATTTTGAATAGTTTGGATTTGGACGTTTGTAATTCGAGATTATTATATTGCGATATGATTTCAGATAGCAGCGATGGCCGACTCTTTTATCCCCGTATCAGCTGATCACTCAGAGCCCTCAGTTGGAGGACCATCTTCAGATCCATGTCCTGTTGTTCCACCAGTGTTGGCTATTTTACCTCCACCTGTGTTACAGCCCGTACCACTGCAGGCTATTCCACCCCCAGGCATGAGGCCACCTATCAGAGGACCTCCACCAGCTGATTCAGATTCCACTGGGCATTCAGTTGCGGGTCCCCCATTCCAGTCTACATTGCATCCTGTTCCTTATTACCGGTATGAGGCTCTTTTATTGGAGCGTGATTCCTTGTTGGCACAGATCTGAGAGCTGCAGCATATCATCAGGACTACAGATGTTGATCATGGTGTGAGGGAGCTTCGAGAGGAGATCCATGTGACACGCAGGATTCTTGAGGCTAGGCTACATAGAGCTACATTACCTGGTTGAGGCCCTGATGCACTTATGGGATGGGCTAGTGAGGTGATGGAGGACTTTGAGAGGCTAGGAGGACCAGAGTTTCCTTGGAGTTAGAGCCAGAGGCACAGAAATGGATATGTTGAGCAGTGTTGTTGTGGTTGTTTAGTATGTACAGTAGTGTGTAGTATGTATCAGTAGACTTTTGGGTTGTATTTATAGACTAGATCTGCTGACTAGTGAGTAGGTTTGTTGTACCTTTTGTTTTTACTTCCGAAGCGTCTTTACGCTTGTACTACCTAAAATTTTTGATCTATATATAGCAGTACCTTTTCCTTTCCAGCATTGTCATTTACAATACTGCACCTGTTTTGCTTTATTTATCTATTGCACCAGTTATACCCCTGTGATACCATATACCCTATTCCCTTAACTGTTTATATTATGTAAAGAAACATGCAATTTACTTAGTTCAATTGTTACAACTGTTTTCAAAAAAGAGATATTTCTGTTTTACAAAACTTTTCTTTTATGCGAAGGATTTGATTTAAAAGCTAAATAAGTTGTTTGATTCTTTACATAAAATGCCTCCCAGAAGAAATACCCGCACCAATAACTAGAATGAAGAAACCAATAACAACAATAACAACCAAGATGATACCAACCAGAATACAAACCCAGGACCCATAGACCCAGCAATAGCCCAAATTCTCCAAATCTTGGCCCAACAGACAGTTTACTTGACTCAACAACAACAAAGACAGACCAATCCCCAGGTAACTTTCAAAACTTTTCAGGTGGTAAACCCACCGGAATTCAAGGGTTCCTTAGATCCGATTGAAGCGAATGTTTGGTTAAAGGAAATAGAGAAGTTGTTTGCTTTAGTTAAAGTAAAGGAAGAACAGAAGGTGGAGTTTGCAAGTTATTATTTGAAGAATGAGGCCACCTATTGGTGAGAGACTGTGAAGACATTGGAAAGTACAGATGTTATTACTTGGGGGGGGTTTGAGGAATTGTTTTTAGAAAAATATTTTCCCCAGTTTGTTTAGGATCAGATGGAGTTGAAGTTTTTAGAGTTAAAGCAAGGAAATATGACGGTAGCTGATTATGAAAGAAAGTTTGAACAATTGTCAAGGTATGTGCCATCATATGTAGATACTGACAGGAAGAAGGCCAAGAGATTCCAACAAGGTCTGAAGCCATGGATTAGAGGGAAGGTAGCCATATTTGAATTGGATACCTATGCAGGAGTTGTACAGAAGGCCATGATTGCAGAAACTGAGAGTGAGATGTCACCAAAAGAAAAGGAAAGTAAGAAGAGCAAGTTTGAAGGGAATGAAGGTCAGTCACAACCAGGGAAGTTTCCAAATTTTAAGAAGGGCAAGTTTCATCCAGGGAGAAATTTTAATTTCAAAAGCAAAATGCAGGCGACGGAGGTCAAAGCAATCGTCCAGTCAATGTGAATCAGCCGAATCAGTTGAGGTTAACATTTCCAGATTGTCAGGTATGTGGGAAGAAACATGGAGGAGTCTGTAATAAGTTGAATGTGGTTTATTTCAAGTGTAATCAGAAAGGGCACTATTCGAGGGAGTGCCGCAATCAGCTAGCGAGAGAACCAGTAAATAAGGATCAGCCTATCCGGAATCCAGCGGTTAAGGTTCCAGCTATTGGATTTACATGCTTTAAATATGGGAAGCCAAGACATATAGCCAGGGATTGCAAGACACCAGTCCCAGTCAGTAACGCATTGAGAATTATGGGATCTACCCCAGCAGTGAATGAGACTCCAAGGGCTAGAGTTTTTGATATGTCTGCGAAGGACGTTATCCAGGATACTGATGTCATGGCAGGTACGCTTAATGTGAATTCCTTATGTACCAAAGTGTTAATAGATTCGGGAGCAACTCGATCGTTTATTTCACAAGATTTTGTTAATAAGTTAAATTGTCCAGTTGAGTATTTAAATGAAATAATGAATGTGGAATTAGTAAATCAAGAGCGTGTATCTGTTAATCAAGTTTGTGGGAATTATGAGATTGAGATTTCTGGTAGTAAGTTTTGTGTAGATTTGATACCATTTAAGCTAGGAGAGTTTGACGTTATCCTAGGAATGGATTGGTTATCTAAGCACGATGCCCAGATAGATTGTCGAAATAAGAAGGTAATGGTGAAAACGCCAGACGAGAGGATAGTAACGTTTAAGGGCCAGAAGCAAGTAAAGAAGTTTTTAACAATGATTCAAGCCAAAAGGTTACTACGACAAGGATGCGAGCATTTTGTGGCATATGTGATTGACAGAAGTCAGGAGCCAGCAAAACTTGAAGATATTCCAGTAGTTAATGAATTTCCAGACGTGTTTCTCGATGAGTTACCAGGACTTCCTCCAGACAAAGAAATTGAGTTTGCGATCGACTTAACACCCGGAACGGAACCGGTATCCAAGGCCCCGTACAGAATGGCGCCCGTTGAGATGAAGGAACTAGCAAAGCAATTACAAGAGTTGTTAGAGAAAGGAGTAATCAGACCCAGTGTATCCCCGTGGGGTGCACCAGTACTATTTGTCAAGAAAAAGGATGGAAGCATGAGACTGTGCATCAATTATCGGGAGCTCAACAAGCTTACAATCAAGAACAAGTATCCGTTACCCAGAATTGATGATTTGTTTGACCAATTGAAAGGAGCCAAGTACTTCTTCAAGATCGATTTGAGATCGGGATATCATCAACTAAAAATTAAGCCAGAGGATATACCAAAGACAGCTTTCAGAACAAGGTATGGACATTATGAATTTTTAGTGATGTCTTTTCGATTAATCAATGCCCCGGCAGCATTCATGGACCTGATGAACAGAATTTTCAAGGAATACCTGGACAAGTTTGTTATTGTGTTTATAGATGATATTTTGATTTATTCAAAGATAGAAGAGGATCATGCAAAACATTTGAGGACAACTTTGGAGATTTTGAGGAAGAAAAAGTTATATGCTAAATTTTCAAAGTGTGAGTTTTGGTTATAAGAAGTTCAGTTCTTAGGACACATAGTCAGTAATGAAGGGATCAAAGTGGACCCAGCGAAGATTGAAGCAATTACAAATTGGGAAAGACCGAGAACACCAACAGAGGTAAGAAGTTTCTTGGGATTAGGGGGATATTATCGCCGATTTGTTTAAAATTTCTCAAGGATTGCAACACCATTGACGAAGTTTACACGGAAGAATGAAAAGTTTATATGGAACGATAAATGTGAAGAAAGTTTTCAGGAATTGAAGCGAAGATTAATCACGGAACCTGTTTTGTCGCTTCTAGATGACCAAGGGATATCATACTCATGACTTGGAGCTAGCAGCCATAGTATTCGCTTTGAAGATTTGGAGACATTATCTATATGGAGAAAAACTCAAGATTTATACGGATCACAAAAGCTTGAAGTACATATTCACACAGAAGGAGCTTAATATGAGACAGAGGAGGTGGTTAGAGTTAATCAAGGATTACGAATGCACGATTAACTATCATCCCGGTAAAGCAAACGTTGTAAAGGACACGTTAAGTCGGCAAGAAAAGTTGAATGTGTTATCAGTACCCGAAGAGATATACAAGGAATTTCAGAAACTGGAATTGGAGATTAGAGTTTGCAAGCCTGATGAAGTAAAAGTGTATAGTATGACTTTCCAGCCGGAGTTATTAAAGAAGATAAGGAAGTGTCAAGAAGAGGTAATGGATCAGGACATTAACCGTTTGGTAGGTGAGGAATTGTGTACACAAAAGGACGATCAAGGTATTCTCAGGTTTTCTTCTAGAACTTGGATTCCACCAGTGATGGAGTTGAAGAATGAAATTTTACAGGAGGCTCATAATTCAAGGTATTCAATCCATCCAGGAAGTACCAAGATGTACAGAGATTTAAAGGAAAATTATTGGTGGCCAGATATGAAGAGGGAGATTGCGAAATGGGTTAACAGATGTTATACATGTCAGAGAGTTAAAGCAGAGCATCAGAGACCAAGTGGATTGTTGCAGCCATTGGAGATTCCATAGTGGAAGTGGGAACATATTACCATGGATTTCATAGTCGGATTACCAAGGACGAAAGCCAATCATGATGCCATTTGGGTTATAGTGGATAGACTTACCAAGTCAGCTCATTTTCTGCCTATAAATGAAAGATTTTCACCAGACAAATTAGTCCATATGTACCTGAAAGAAATCGTAGTTCGTCATGGAGTTCCTATGTCTATCGTATCCGATCGAGATCCGAGATTTAATTCGAGATTTTTGAAAAAAATTCAAGAACGTTTGGGAACGAGACTGAATATGAGTACGGCTTACCATCCACAGACGGACGGCCAGAGCGAAAGAACAATCCAGACAATCGAAGACATGTTATGTGTTTGTGCTATTGATTTCAAAGGAAGTTGGGACGAGCATTTAACCTTGGTAGAATTTGCTTACAAAAACAATTATCATGCCAGTATTGGGATGCCACCCTATGAAGCTCTTTATGGATGCAAATGTCGATCTCCTGTATATTGGGATGAAGTAGGAGAACGCAAAATACTTGGACCTGAATTAGTGCAACAAATGAAGGAAGTTGTTGAAGTTATCCAGAAGAGATTGATAGAAGCACAAGACCGTCAAAGGAAGTATGCAGATCAATCAAGCAAAGATATGGAATTCGAAGAAGGAAATCTGGTATTACTGGAAGTATCGCCGTGGAAAGGATTGACAAGATTCGGAAAGAAAGGAAAACTGAGCCCTAGATATGTCGGACCTTTTGAGATTCTAAAGCGAGTTGGCAAAGTAGCTTACGAGTTGGCATTACCTCCGCACATGGAGCACATTCACAATGTTTTTCACGTATCGATGCTTAAGAAGTATAATCCAGACTCCAGGCATGTAATCGAATACGAGCCAATAAAGCTTCAAGCAGATTTGTCATATGTAGAGAGTCCGATAGAGATTCTAGAGGGAAGAGAGAAAGTGTTAAGAAATAAAGTGGTAAAGTTAGTAAGAGTATTGTGGAGAAACCCAAAGGTTGAAGAGTCAACCTGGGAGTTAGAAAGTGACATGAGAGAAAAGTACCCTTATTTGTTTTCTTAGGAGATTCTGAGGACAGAATCCTTTTAAGGGGGGAAGGATGTAATATCTGGGAAATATCGTGTAATTATTTTTGCTAATAAATAAATATTATGTATGTTCAGTAATTACTCTGTGAATTATTTGTTAAGTGATATATATGTTTGAATGTTTAAAAAATAATATAAATTGAGTATTGTAATTTTTATATGTCCAAAATAAAATATAGATAATTGTCATATCTTCCTATTTATTTTTATGTTGATTTATGATTTTATAGGAAATATATGGATTTTATAAATTCTTTTTCTGAGTAATTATAAACTAATTTATACAATCGGGAACCAACCGACGTCACCCGTTTTTACTTTTTTATAACCCGAAACTCTTCCGAGAACTCCTTCCTAACCTAATTGCAATATTCCGAGCATTTTCCATATTTCGACTTTTTCGATCCGTCGTACGGTTTGTCCTGCGCAGGTCCCAGCGCAATAGTTTTGATACATTATTCATTTCGGTAAATCAATAAAACTCGTATTTTCGGTAAACGGGATCTTTTTATTAAACTATTACAATTATCACCTCGTAATACGTGTAACTAGGCGCTGAGACCAAGACCGCGGTACAAATTGTACCGATTTGGATAATTATCCTGAAAACCGGTACCGTTTGGATCTGTTTTTATAAATAAACGTACTATTTTATATCCGGAACGATCCAACAGGATACTAATTTTCCGTAAATATAAATAGCCAGTACATTATCTATTTCTGGTTCAGATAATCATAAAACACAGTAAAAATCCTGTAAAATCCATAGAAACCCCTAAATTAAATTATGTTCTTCAAAATCAAACCCAAATTTGGAGGCGTTACCGGTCTCAGATTTTGACGCTCTTATACTCAAATCAAAGTTCTGGAAATCAAGAATCACAATCTTTCATCAAAACATACCCAGAAACATCAGGTGATTTTATAATTAATTATTTTAATTCGAATTTATTGATATTCAAATTCGGATTTTTTGTTCGATAAGTTGTTTGTATGATTTTATGCTTGCATGTTGAAGATCTTTTCTTCCTGATCATTTTGGTATATTATATGACTGATTTGGAATTCAATAACATATAGAAATTGTTGTTTAATTATCGAATGGTAAAATTAGGGTTTATAACCGTTTGAATGTTTTCAATTGGATTAGGTAAATTATTTTCCTAAGGGTTAGCAGTCGAATTGGTTGGTATGTTTGTGTTCCTTGTGAAATTTGCAATTGAACCATGTATAGTACATCAACAACCAATTCCTAGAAGTCAAGTAATCGAGCTCGCCGTGTTTTGTTGAGTTCGTCGGAGTTCATATCGATTTTGACCGGAGTTTGTTCCAAAGCTGTTGTTCGTGATTGATTTGTGTATGTCTGTGTTCCTATAACGATTTAGAATCGTTTTACATCAAAAGCCCTGAAAAACGAAATTGTTTTGAACCCCAATTGTGGTCACCGGATTCTGGGTTCGTCCGGCGGTTCATCCCGACCCGGCGACCCGGTTTCCTTACCCATTTTTTTTATTAAAAACCCGGTTTTGATCCAAATTAATCCTAAACCATAGTTGTTTTTAGCATTTTTACAAATTAGTACCTGAAAGTTTCCAGAACTTCCAGGAATTTGATTTCTGTTTAAAATCTTTTAAAAATTGGATTTCTTTTATAAAATCATTTTAAAAATTGTTTTTAATTTCAAAAAATTCCGAAAATGATTATTTTAATTCTAAATTTCATTTTTAATTCAAAAATAAATCCAAATTATTTATTTAATTAATTTTAATTAATAATTAATTAACTGATTGGTTAATTAACTTAAATATTAATTGATTAATTAGTTTAAATATTTATTAATTTATTTTAATTTATTATTTAATTTGATTTAATTATTTAAAATTGATTTAAAAATTCTGAAAAATAGTTTTGAGTTTTAAAATATTATTTTAAAATATATTCAAGGCTCGATAATTATTATTAAATGATTTTAAGTTCGAATTGAGCATTTGAATCCTATTATTTAATTATAAAATGATTCGGAGACCCGTTTTAATTCCGAAAAATATTTTAAAAAATCATATTAAATACATGAAAGCCTGTTTATGACCCGAGACTCCTTTATAAATGATATATCATTGATTGTTAGACGTGTTAAGTCTTATATGTGACTTGTTGATTGACTGTCGGTCTATATGTTCGGTGTTTACTTGTTTATAGCGTAACTTTCAATCCGTTAGTCGGATTTGGGTAAAATGAAGGGTAGATAGAAGAGTATACTGAATAGAATCGTATGAGTTGAGTATTGATAGATGCTTATGATATGTGAGCAGAAGAGGCAAGGCATAGGATAGGGAAACATATAGTCGAGGAGTAGACGGTTGCGATTGAAAGTTAGTAAAGTATAGCAAGCTAGTACCAGAAAAGTGTTCTGAACTTTCTCGAGATATATTGTAGTTGATTGGTAGTCCTATTTTATATTACAAGTGCTTTGAAGCACTAAACCTTAAACCTTGATTCCATTTGTTGATCTTTGAGCCGTAAACCTTATTTATTTTCTGAACCATTGATTGTTGAATACCCGAGTACAAACCACAGATATACGATACTACTCCACAAATACATACAAACTAAATACCAACCACTGAATCAAATGACTTACATATTCAAACCATTGTACCCTATGCTTTGAAGAAAAACCAAATCCTTGTAACCTTGAAACGTTGATTCCTTTGTTACCCAATTCTTTCATTACCTAACAGCCATTCTTTGAAATTTCCATACTGTTCCTTTGTGAAGATTGAAACCATCTCGTTATTGAACATCCAATGTTGCTTATGATTTTGTTTATTGCTTTACATTAATTATTCTGTTATTATGTTAGAATTGGATTGTTTTATAAAATTGTGGACCAGATTCGTGGTCAGGCCAGATTGGTGGTCAAGTTAGGCCAATGTGTGCCTTGGATCCAGTAATTAGAGCAGAGCTGTGTGCCTTGCTCGGGGTTAGTGCGTGACTGATCAGCAGCCTAACCTTGGTTTTTAAAATGAAAATATAATATCCAATTCTAAATCATTAATCATTGTTCACTTAACACCTTAACCCTTTTCACTTGATGATCATTATTCTCAGTCTTGTCATTGTGACTTGCTGAGCTAGTTAGCTCATTTGTGCAATGTTGTTTATGTTCTTTTCCAGTTAAGAAGGAACCAGTTAGTAGCGAAGATCCCCAATCCAGTGCGAGAGATAGGGGTCCAGATTGATCGAGTTAAGCTAGCTGATGGCTTTTGAGATAGTTTAAGTTTGTAAAAGTTTGTATTAATGTTTAATATTCAGTCTGATTTTGAATAGTTGTGATTTGGACGTTTGTAATATAAGTGTGTGTGTGTGTGGCTTGTGTACATACTTTAACATGTCGCGGTCCGTGGTAGTTGGTAAGTAGGGTCATTGTATATTATTATTATTATTATCTTTATTATTGTTATAAGCAGGTTATAAATAAGGTGTGTGTGTGTGTGTGTATGTGGACCCCAAAATTCTGACCCGGGTTTGGAGGGCGCCACAGTCATCATGGAATGATACATGTTCAGCCTCTTCATCTACATTCTCAAATTCACAATTTTATTCTTTGTCCACAACTTCTTGTTCAAGATCATTGGGGGCTTTACACATGCCCTCTAACTCCAACAATTGCACTAATTCATCATCCTCCCTTTGTGCAATGTTAGGTCCTCAATGTAGTCAAAATTCAACCACTGAGAGGGAATGAAATTCATAGTAACTGGCTCGTTGGGTTACCCTCACAATACAAATGCATCACCCTAGTTGAGTGAAGATGTTTACACATCTCAAGCACATCTGCATCATTTACCAGAGGGAATAATGCTACATCCATATTAGATGATGGATGTTTATAAAATAATTCCAAGATGCTACATCTGAATAACTTGCATATTCCGAGTGAGATCCTGGTTACCCTTCCACCAGAGGAGCTTCATGCAGTGAACAGGGTCCTTGTCACCATGCACCAGAGACTTGTTACTGCTAATACAGACAAGGAAGTTCTTTTAGAAAAACTGAAACACGAGGTTGCTGTAAAAGAGCGTCTTACAGCAGAGGTTTGTAATCCAACAGTATAAAGCTCTATAAGTTTAGTAGTAGTTTTTTATTATTATATATTAGTTCTTGTAAAATGTAAATTGCACGACTTAATTTTTTCTCAACAAGTAAACATTAGGCTATTTTAATAAAAGAAGGAAAGGGCTTGTTGATCGTTGCTTTGAAGGTCGCCGCCAGCTTTTTTTATTCTTTGTATTTATGCTGACTTTACCAACTACAAATAATTGATTGCTTGTTAAATTAGTGATTAGTTGTCTAACATAGTGACTTGGTGATGGAAGTCAAACAGCGGGACAAGGCATGCAGCATAAAGTGAGTAGTTGTCCTGATTATTGTGAGAATGTGTCAATGTGTAGCTAATCTATCCACAGGTACTCATGTTGCATCTCGTGGAAGGGTTCAAAGAGAGAAGAGGCATGATCCTTAGACAAGAACCAAAGGTAGGAGTAGGTTGGCTCAGTGACATGTTTCATATGACTGGATGAATTAGTGGATAATAGATTTATGTTGATATTTTTTGTAGTTTTAGTATTGAATGGTTAAATTATGTAATTAGTTTCGATATTGGATAGTTAATTTGGAATATTTAGTTAGTTTTAATATTGGATGAATTGGACAATGTAATTGGCCAATTAAATGCATGTTTGGTTTTGGTATAATGATTTTTGTATACTGGTTAATTGGAGAATGTTTGACAATGTAGTTGGCCAATTGAATGCATATTTGGTCTTATAAAACAAGATTCATATACCAATCAAACCTAACAAATAACTGATATTCTATGAATATTTGACATCAGCTTATTACATAGCAACTGATGTCTCTTATGAACAAAACATCAGTTTAGTTTAACATGACCGATGTTAAATTACATCTTTAACAACAGTTCGAAAGTTATGTTAAATACAAGTTTACATAACTGATGTCTAATATTATAATTTACATCAGTTCATAAAATAACCGATGTTAAAAGTAGTTATTTACAACGTCCTAATTTTCATAAATGTTGTCTTATCTTTTTTTTCTTTGTGTGTCACATGCTTAAATTGATAGAAATTAAAAGATAAACTATTATTGAACTCATGATCATGTGTTAAAATGTAATATATTAGAAAAAAGATATCAGTTTCTAAGTTAGTACTGTTGTCTACTGGTATTTTAGACATCGGTCTAAAACTGATGTCTCAAACTCTGGATCTTTCTCTACACATGCAAAGACATCGCTTTTAAAAACTTTTAACATCGGTTTATAACCGATGTCTTTTGACCTATTTTTTGTAGTGAAGTTTCACTACACTCATTGAACATCCTAAGTACTTCTATGTAGCTAATTTGATCAACATCACACATGTCTACATATCGGACCTGACCTTCAACATAACTTTTAAGGTTTGACTCGAAATGTCCCCCAAAATGATATTTAATGGTAAAATGACCAGGTGCCCCTGCAAATTCAATACATGGTATAGAAGATAAAGTGATTGTAAACATTCATACCAAACCCTAATTTATCAATATACACGACCATATAACTTAAGATGATACTATGCAGATTTTAACACAACAAAACAAGGCAAAAATCTATTTGAACACAAGATATGCATATCCTCATATATTCAGTTACATGAAAGTGTGTAAACGACCATAAGTTATACAGAAACAAAACAAAACTATTTAACATAGTACTAATTACGGCTATAATCGGGGCACTCATTTGGATGATATGTCAGATGGTCATCAAAATCACGCATAAACCAGGACATTGTTGCTATGGGCTTCAATCAAGAACCAGGTGACTAAGTTACATGTGTGAGTTTGTGTGTATATAATGGCTGCGATAATAAAGATGTAATAATGATATTAAAGGCGGGATTGCCTTTCTTTATGGCGCCCTTTTGGCCATTTTGCAACTACATCACTGTTGTTTGACCTCTTTTGCAATAGAATTAACAGAGTCTTAACAGAGATACACACATTTTTTTAAACTTAGGTACACACAATACATTATTGAAATATTAGGTACACAATGTGCAGTGAAGCCAAATTTTGGGCACACAATATGCATTTTACTCTACATTAATTTGCCCTAAATTGACCCTCATAATTTTAAAATTTTTTAAAATATATTTTTACAATTATTTTGCAAAACTACATTTTCCATTTTTTTAACAAAATCTTGGTTTTGCAACTTCTATGCAACATAATACAGCCAAATTCACCTTCTAATGCAATCAAAAAAAATTCAATTCATTTTAGAAAATGTAAAAGTGGTTGTCAATCCGGTTGATTTTAGATGCAAACTGTCTATAATTTATTATTATTATTATTATTATTATTATTATTTTTATTATTATTATTATTTGTAATTACAAAGAACCTAAGTATAGGTTTAGATTAACTAATAAACTAGTAACATGCAACTAATCTTCCTTCTGGTTGAATAAATATGATAAACACCTGACAGAATTTAATAGTAGGACACATTATTTAACAGAGCTTCACATATATATCATTTGATTTTCATAGTCATACATCTTCAAAAGCACAACAAATATGTGTACATTAGCAATGTAAAAAATGTAATCAACAGCCTCCTGTGCCGAGCAGGAAGCGAACAAGCTCCAACAATTCGTCCAATAAGCACCTGGGCACCTCACAAAACAAAACTTAAATCCGCATTAATATCAACAAATTTAAAATATTCCCTTAATGAATTACATTACACATTAGCTATTACCAGAACACCAGAAAAACATATTTCATGAGGATGCAATTTGCATATATGGCTGGTAAAAAAGGATTTTTTTTTTACAGATACCATTCTTTTTTGCATCAGTTTTGGAGTCTGAGAAAAACCCGAGGGTGTATCCACCACATAATCTGGATACACCAATATTCTGTTCCAACTAATATTCTGAATCTTATAAGATGCATCAAACTGCAGTATACTTGATAACAAAAGAACCAGAAATTCAGAACGCATCGATAACATCAACATGAAACTAAGCAGTTCCAGAAAAGAAACGTAATAATCCAGGCCAATGGAGGCCAATATTATGTTAAAAGCCCTAGTAGCGAGGAGACGCCAATTATAATTATAAAAGCCCCATTAGACGCCAATTTTTTGTCACGAATAAGCCAAAAATCCTAATGGGGCTTTTATAATGGAGAGCTCCTAGTCTGAAATACGAGGAATATGGGGGAAAGAACTACTCCAAATCACTAGGTGCTTCTCCTCGCTACTTAATTATATGTAATCTCTCTTCTCCGAACTCAGATTTTATAACAAAATATTAAGAATAACCGCTTGCTCTCTCTACTGTAGATGTTATTTTCAGAGACCAAAAATACTGATCAGCTAAAAAAGTTATATAAGGAATGAATATAAGTAAAATTGTTGGAGATGAAAATACCCGTTTTTGACTTATATTACAAAGAAGTAAGAACGGATACATTAAATTTAGGAAATGGAGTAAGAGGCTGTGGGGGTTCCTCTTATAATATTTGCAGTTCCTTCTCGATCTTAACATTAAGGATTCAACATAACTGAAAGGCAAATTTGACAAGCATGCTGCAATGAACTTTCTCAAGGACCTATTATTATCATTAAAGGGACAAAATAATCTACAGTGGAAGCATATAGATACAATAATTACGGTTTTTGAGGATAGATATCTAAGGTTGCTGAAGCAACTGTTCTTAGTTAAAATATGTATCATTATATGTTAACCGACAAATTACCACAAGTAAAGAAGATCGCAATTACCTAGGACTGCACCTATTCCTATTGCAATCTTATAAAACCAAGTTAACAGTATCGGCAGAGTAGAGTCTCTGTATACCCAGGTAAAGAAAAATGTTACTACATACCAACTCTTTGCTTCCTGAACATGTCTAATGTTCTAGATAATTTAAATCAATGTCACAATATTTCCACCCTGAATATTAACATAAAGTTTTTACTATCTTCATTTCTAAGAAAATCTCTTCAGACATCTCATTTCATAAATTTATCGCTTGAATTCCTTTATTCCTAAATAATTTAGTTTGAACACAATAGTTAGTTCCAGAAAGTCACAAGCATCCTTCTCTTGTGAAGCCCACTCTTACGTGTCTTCGAAGAAGTTGCAGCTTCCTGCCCTCCTGAACAAATATGACTCAGACAGTAGTGGTCAATAAATTGTGAACTAGTTGACGCTTGTATTCAAATACTGATTTCCTCTTTCAGAATTGATCCCATACTAAAAAACCAATGATGCTGGTATTCAAATACTGAGTCCCTCTTTCAGAGTGATCTCATACTAAGAAACCAATGACACTCGTATTCAAATACCGAGTCCCTCTTTCAGAGTTGATCTCATACTAAGAAACCAAATATAATCATCAACTTACAAAAAAAATCAAATATAAACTTTAGAAGTATCCACTTAATGTCCCATCAGACGCTCTATTTAAGATTTTACTGTTTTATTCTGATTCATGCACCATGTTCCCGTGATTCTTAACCCCCTCTATTTCTACTCATGTTCCATGTGCCCTGTGACTTCCTAGCACAATTCTTTACTAACAAATTTTTAATGCAGTCTAAATTTAATTGAGCTGGTTATAAACTAGAAACGTAGGGGATATGTTTTTCAAAAGAAAAGTTTACTTCAACAATAACAAAAACAAAAAAGACAAACTATGATATAACCATATTTCAATATATGCATATTGCCATTATAAACTTAAAACTCCAAAAATACAGCAAACCTGGAAAGACTATACCGAAGTAGCACCTCTAAGTCCAACATTGTCCCACAATGGCAAGTCTACCTTGTAGCTCCAATCTAATCCCGGGATTTGCCAAATACACACCTGTAGCAAGGAAGATATCTGCACATGTACAAAGAAATATATGATTAAGCACGAGTACACGATACAATTATTAACCTTTAACAATAGAAAACAAAAAGAAAATTAAGGCCTTACAAAAACTATCCATAAGCCTTACACCAGCAGTCTGTTTTCTACCAATGTGAACCTATATTGCCTTTATTCAGAAAACTCCCTAATTCTTAAAAGACATGCAGTGTTCCACTTATAAACGATATCATGATTCCTAACTCTTAACAATGAATCTTTTATATATTTTTGTAATATTAAATCTTACACATACTTTTGTAATGACTAGGAGAGAGAATTACAAGAAATCTTATAGAATGTGAAATTTAATTAGAAAATGACATATATTATGTGGGATTTAATTAGAAAATGACATATAAGTTTGTTGATGTCATAAAATTAATAAGAAAGTGACCCCTAAGCTGATGGCATCAGCTGTCTTTTGTTTCTTTCGTTCTAGTATTAGGTAGATTGATTATAATAAATTTATTGATCGAAATTGAATATGAATATCAAATCCATATTAGGTATCTTTAAAGTCAATAGTATCTATTTAAAAGGTCAGAATCAAATAAGTTACTGAATTCAAATCTGAATCCAACAACATTTATGGTGTTAATAATATTATCACATATTTATATATAGTTGATTATTAGTATCTTTAAAGTCAATAGTATCTTTTTAAAAAGTTAGAATCAAATATATAAGTTACTGAATTCAAATCCGAATCCAACATTTGATAATATAAAATTTTATAGTTTATTATATGGTAGATAAGATTCGACCACTAGACCTTTGACTGTATCTTTCGAGCAAATAATAATACTAATTAAGATAAATTGACATGTCATTAATAAGATTTGATCCCTTGAAAAAATTGTATATACTAAAGTATAAAATATTTCATTTTTAAATCCAAGAGCTCTCATCTATTCAACATAAAATACTTAAAATCTAACCGTTCTTATTCATTCTCATTCTGCCATACACCAAAGTTTTGGATAAGATATCTCATACGATACAATATTAGGACCACAAGACTTATGTACACATAAACTTACAAATCACTCGTTAATATAGAATTTTATCAATTTACAAAGTAATTATATTACTTTAACCAAGGTAACATTTTAACAGATTATGTGTTTAGTTCAATCTATATAAATAATATAAGAAATACACTCTTTGGAATTTGGTGTGTGTTTATCACCAAAAACAATTTTTATATTCACTTTTTATGAAAAAGATTATTATTAAAAGTACCTTTTTTTGGTAAAAGTATAAAAGATACTCGTACAGAGTGAAAAAAAGAGTATCTTCCTTATTTATTATACACTATATCCTAAAGAGTGGTGAATACAGGAGGCATTAAAGAACAAGATTTTGGTCATCCCTCTTCGAATCTAACTTAGGAGGCAAAATATAGCTGCTCTCGATGATGCTCTTAAAGTGGTTGAAATAGAGATTTAGAGAATAGTTATTAAAGGGGGTACATAAGAAGTGATGCACTCAAGCTAACGTGTACTGCAACGAGCAATTAAGCTCTTCGTTGAAAATTGATAGATAAGAAAATACATATTTATAAGTCTTGAGACCCTTACAAATTTTGGGCATCCCATACAGAACTTTAAAAACACCTAGATAAGAAAAATAGATAGATAGGATATATTCTAGGTCACATTAACAGGGATCCTTAAACAAAGGGAAACATGCCCCTTCATAAATTTATGTAAAAGATGCTTTTTTGATGCAGAGGAGATCCAAGAAGACAATGTGACTTTTTAAAACAAAATTTGATAGGTGGTGAAAATAATTTTATAACTTTTATGAAGAAGAGTAATTAATCTTTAAGACAAGATCACAAGACACTTTTTAGTAACCTCGACTCTCGTTGATCACATTAACTTTAATTTTGCCGAATTTGATTACCCTCCTATAATTTTCAATAGGATTCTTCTCGTTTAACAATTTTATCCTTACTTATTTACCTGGTTCAAATATTTAACATAAAACCAACTAACAAACTAGCTCAGTAGGACATGATACAAAAATAGCTTAAAAAACAGCCGGTACCAATACTTTATTCATGATTCAACTATTGCACGGGTAGTATATGACACGAAAATAGCTTAAATAACCGATGCTTAAATAACAGTCGGTGGAAATACTTTATTCATGCTCCTATACATTGAGAATTATTGATTATGGGCTATAAGTTAGTCTATTCAACAAAAAAGATGCCAGATTAATATTAAAATTCTGTCATTTTCATTATTTCCACATTATAATATACATTTCCAGGAATGATGGTATCTCAAGATTGTGCTTACAACAACAAAAAATATTAATAAAAGATATACCACAAGGCCTATGACATCTAACAGTAAATCATGAGCTAGCAAAATTATACATTAACTGCTTTTAACATAAAGATTTAGGTTTAAAGCGTTCCTTGAAATAATAACTTTAAAAGAATTTAGCCTCTCACAAATGCACAATGAAGGCAAATTAGGTAGAAAAAAATTTGTCATGACAAAATTTATTTTCTTAAGACTAAAGCCTAGTTCAGCACTGCTCCCTAACATGCATTTGGGCGAAGTGTTATTGGGGATAGCATCGTGCAAGAAAGAGACATGGGAACAAAATCTGCCTCAAAAAAATGATAACATTTGGTTAATGTCACAAAAGTTTGAACTTTATAACACAAAAAAAAAAAACTTTTTTTCTGTTTTATTGAAGTTAGGTTGAGGGTTGATGTTATTTTAATAAAGAAAAAAATATTTTAACAAGTTGTGAAGGTTTTTTCCGCAAAATCTTAAGACAGAGGCTTTTCTCCAAAACAGCTTCAAAAGAAAACCAGGTTTGGGTTTACAAAAACTGTTTTCGAGTAGATTAGCTCCAAAGGTGCTTTTAGGGTCAGGGAAGGCAATGTTAAATAGGGATCGGGGCCAAAAACACACCTAGATGATTTCATGCCAAAGGTAAGTGAGAACTAAGACCTAAAGATGTATTGCCAGGCTTTCCAATTGGCACTCATTACAACCACCTTATCATTTGACAGCAGTCCAGGGCAAATAATACGAGAAGAAAATATTGCTAGACTCTTGCAATTAACAACGACTTCGAATATTTTGGGGTTTAAGAAGACACAAACTTCAGGGTAATAACATAATATTGCAGATAAGCAGTGATATATAAATATCAGCTCATACCAGCTGCCACTCAGCTCTTGATTAGACTGATAGTCATAATCAACTCTAGCACACCACACTACTACTAATATAATAATATGTAAACATGTGCATCCCAATGCGAAAATTTCAGTCAAAATGGTTTAGGTTTATACTAATACTATAGTCCACAAGTAAGCATGATCACCATATGAAGCAATCTGAAATGACATGTGTAGCATAAATCCGGATAATATTGTGAAACACGGAAGGGTGGATCACCTATTGCTAATTGTATGCAAATCGCAGATTCGACCCTAGATGGAACAGGCACCGCCTTGAAAAATGCCACAGCAGATACTGCTCCATTTAAGCGTTGTTTCCTCGTCTCCTATTACCAGCACCTTGACCTGATTCTCTCTTCAACGGAAGAGTGATCTTTAGAAGTTCTATGACATTATAAATAGGAAAAGATCAAAAATTCTTGTTATTCCTTTTATTTAGTTGATAAAGAGAGTAATCAGCATAACGTTTCAAAATACTAGGGTGAGTCAATATTACAACTTACTTCTGTCTCTTTGCACTCTGCTGTTTGATGCTAATAACCATGTCCATAGTCCTCCGCTGGTGCTCTGTTGTTTGTGAGTGTAGGTCAAGGCCATCCACACTACCACAATCGACTTTGCAAATCCGACACCATCCCATGCTAGTAGGCATTCTCTTTCTCAACCTATCAAAGGAATCCAAGTTGCCCTAAGGAATTCCCACAAAACAGAAGAATGGTCAAAATGCTATTTAACACAATCATGAACATCAAAATGCTATATAACACAATCATGAACATGAGTACACAAAATGAAATGTTAAAAAGAAAAGCAGGCAGTAACTCTTCACAAAAGCTAACTCTGACCAGAGCTTCTGAATAGGATAGAAAAAACTTAAACACATATATTTGCGGAAAATAACATCACGTACTGCATAAAAGCCACCAGAGCTTGAAAATCCATGAAGGGAAAAGCTGCTCCTAAATCCAGGCTCACCAAGACGCAGATGGTTTGATTTATTTCCTACAAATGATTCTGTATTAGGGAGGCCACTACGACCAGTGAATTCCCCCATACGAGGATCTGGAAATGTACCAAAACCATCTACAGCATGAAAATGACTGGGTACATTTCTAGGACCAAAAAATTCAACCCTGCGCAAGTGGTTGGGAATAAAATCTTGTCCAGTCATGTCACCACTCCTAAGATAATCACGTAGAGGCTTTCCAGTTGGATCAGAAGACATGTCAAAAGTTCTGGACCCTTCCTGAACTGCATAGGTGCCCCTGGCATGAACATCAACATGGCCAGGCTGATTATATGGCCCATCTGGTAGCCCTGCAAACCCACGGGATGGAATGCCATAGTATTCCCTTCCTGGACATCTAGGTGGAAGATGATCCACAACACATTCAGGCCCTGAACCAGGAAAATCTGGCTGAGTACCAGTTGGTCTTTCCCCAACATTATTGGCATTAAAAGTCCAGCTTGGATGATATGGGGGCAAGAACTTTGAAGGATTGTCATAATTACATTTATGAGGATAATCACCTGCGCTTAACGAGCCATTCCCTATATGTGTAGGCAGAAGCTTAGGGAACTGTTTCGGAGCTTGCTCATACTCACCCTGACCGATACGTCCAGATCCAATCATAAACTGATTCTTGTGATCATCGACATTTTTAAGATGCGGACCTGAGGCAGCTTCAAATGCAGGTACACAATGTTTATATAGACTTTGATCAAAGGATTCTGATAAATAGGGGTCCAGATATCCATCTTTCGAGTGGTGAAGCCTCTGATTCTGGAGTAAAGCAACACCATCAAAGCCATGTAGTGGTCCGATTGGCTCAGCTTTAAGAGTATTCGAAAACGTAGGCTGTGAAGGTGGGTTATTCTGATTAACTTGCCCCCTTTGTACACCTTGATAATATTCAGATGGATAACGAGATTGATGGAGTGGAGCCGACAGTCCAGGTCCTTTAGGTTTTAAATGAGAAGGTCCTTGACCTGGTAGCGCATTAGGTGGAGCTCCTAAATAAGAACCTGACTGCGAATTTGAAGGCATGGCAGGTCTTTGTTGATGAGATGAAGGCCCGTAGGGCCCTGAAGGCATCTGATACCTTCCTTGATCGGTGAGTGTAGCTGGAATGGAGGAATTAATAAGACCCTTGTCCTGAGTCCTAGCATATTCCCTAACGGCATGCCCTTGTGCAGTGACTTGTTTGTTACTCAATTTATGTTCTTGTGCCAATACATGTGTATTATGTCCCGCATAAGCTTCTGTTTGCCGCACAGTTGAATTTTTTGCACGGGAATTTTCTGTTTGTTTTGCAACAAAAACACTACTATCTTTCTCATCAAGTATTGCAGTTTCTGATTTATTGCCACCAGATAAAGAATCTAAGTTAAAAATTCCATCTTTTTCCGTAACAATTTTCTTCATACCAGCTTTTAAAGCATCAACCTCAGCTTCTACAGCCTTGTTCCTAGTTCCTTCATATGTTGCATTATTTTCACCTGCACTTGTGATTTTATATTTCTCATCCCCAATTTTTCCTCTAATTTCAGCTTCCAACACTCTAACCCTAACAGAATCCTCTCCAGGACCACTAACATCAACAGTCTTGTTTAAAGCTGGTCCACATTGTGCAGCATCACTTCCTTCACCCAATGTAAGTGTAATTGATCTATCAGAATGAGAAAACTTTTGCACAGAAGGCACTTGTGGTTTTCCAATGCCACCCTCAAATGTCTGATGCCCAGATGGTTGCACTAAACTCGATGGCAATGGTCGGGAGTCAGCAGCACCACCAAACACACCACCAGGTTGTGGAAAGGGATGAGATGCTACTGTTTGATTTGATTCAACAGGTCTACCTCTGTAGGCTTGAGGGTACTGAGGTGGCATGTCATGTGCTTGTACACTGCCCTGCATTGGTGGCGGAGGACGGGCAACAACATTTTGTTGCGACAGAGTCGGGCCCTGTGGTTGAGACTGGGTCTGCATAGGCTGCTGACCAAAAGGAATCTGATGCGATGGACCTTGAACCGAACCAGATGCCAGTGATGAAAAAGGCTGTAGTCGATATTGCAGAGATGGTTCCTGCAATGGTATTAATGCAGGAGGTTGGTGACCGATGCACCCCTGCTGTGAAGTCTGAGTATGCTGGGCAGTAGGGACACCCTGGATTTGGCTTTGACTCAACATATGGTTTGCCTGCTGCTGATTTGGCGGTAAAGCATTAGTCTGGGACGATCGTACATGTGGGGATTGCTGACGGAACTGAGCAGACGGAGGAAAAGAACTGCCAGAAGGATGTATAGGAATGGGATTTTGTTGTTGGGGGGGCTGCAGGGTTTGCTGGTGAGATTGAACTGGAGGATGCGGTTGATTACCAGGTACAACACTGGGTGCAGGTTGCTGACTTGGATGATTGTTAGGCTGCAATGGGTGTAGATAGGGATGACTTTGGGGATGAGATTGTAAAATGGATTGGGGATTAGATTGATGCTGGACCTTTGTCTGAAGCTGTGCCTGATGTCCCTGAGACGGTGCTTGAAGATTCTGTTGTGCAGGAGGCTTCGCAGAGTTGGGTAACGGAGGAGGTTGTTTTTTAGGGTTAGGCTGATGCTGAGTAATATGACCCTGGGCAGCAGTTTGAGCGTTAACTTGGATATGTGGACAGGGCTGTGTTACAAGATGAGATTGTTGTTGTGCATCAACCTGACTCTGCACAAAGGACTGTGCGTGAGAATGTCCCTGAGGCTGTGGCTTAGTCTGTGTTTGGCCTTGCCCTTGGACCTGAGACAATGATTGATATTGACCCTGCATCTGGTGCTGAGCATAGGCCTGAGGCTGTCCTCCATATGTTGACTGTAGCTGCACCAGCTGTGCAGGTAGGTAGTATTGCTGATGTAGATAATATTCACCCTGTAGTAGTTCAACGAATAAGAAAAAAATTCAAGCATATGAAAGACTTAATTAAAATTGTGCATTACTTAATGATTTGCACACTTACAGGACAACTTTGTGCGTGCTCCTGTACTTGGCGATGTATAATTTGCACACCACATACGTTGCACATGACAGGAAAATTTCCAAAGGAACAGCCAGAACAATGAGAGTTGCACTCAGATAACGGGCCCAGCCACAAACATCCACTCTTGTAGAACAGACAATGCACTAGTGTATTGCCTATTCGGTCTGCCAGTGCTTTGTCTGATTCAACTAGTGGCTGCAATTAAAAGGTCAATGAACAAACTTAGAAGATTGAAATCATAATAATTTGCTAAAGAGCCATAAAATAGAAAGTTTAAACCTTAGAATCCTTTTCTGTCACCAGGTATCCATCATAGGGACAAGCCTTTGTAGTCCTAACCACATATGTTAGACAGAGTTTACAGTACAGATGAGTGCACTGTGACTGAAGCGCTTCATTGGGGTAAACAAGTGTGCGACAAACAGGACAGAAGTACTCGCCCGCTAGAGATTGTATATTCACTATGCACTCATTGTCAAAACCCATATCTGCTCTGGAATCTGCCTTCAAATCCCAGAGTATTTCAAATCTGGGATAAAATAAATTACAGCCATTTATATATCAACAAATTCATATCACTTAAACACAAGTAAAAGTAATAATTATCATGCATTAAACATGGCAAAATTAGATAGAATTTTTTTGAAAAATACACAAATTTGTAACTCAAACTACACTTGGAGAAAAAGGCCAACACAAATAAGGAAATTAAAGAGCATGATCACAACATATGATTATGATATACTAAATTTGACTGATCCGCCACAAATAGACAAAAAAAAATATATGTTGGCAGTCCGACAGCATGTTAGCAAATTTACTCCACTCATATTTTAGACATAGTACTTAATCCAAATGAAATAAATATATATATATATATATATCAAAACACCCCAATTCAACTGAAAATGATTATTACGCCTTTCGAGTTTTGAAGTACAGACCTTTACACACAATGAAACACGTGATCATCTATATCCAACATTTACAGAAATTAACAAAAAAAATGTAAACATCAAATTACTTGAGCATAAAAACACTAACAACAATATAGAATAGCCAAACATACCCATACATATAAATATATATATGTAGACATGTGAATTGAGATTAGAGTAAAAACAAGTTCCAAGATTGAGCAGAAGACGAATCCAAATGGAAATTTGAACCAGTCAGATGTGAAAATCGAAACTTTATGATAAATCAGTTTGGAATGAAAAGAACAATAAGCAGGCGGCGCTACTATTATATAATAGCCCTAGTACAATACTGACCCATTAAGGAAATAAACACATTTGTATTCAACCTCAGCTCCGCCTATACATTTTTTCAAGCAAAACAATTATATTTTAAAATTGCAACTCATATTACACTTGGCACAAAAGGTCAACACATGGGGAAATTAAAGAGCATGATAACACAATTTGATAACACTAAATTTGACCAATCCAGCATCAAGCACACCATATAAACACATAGCTTGATCACTTTAGCAGTAACTATACAAGACACCTATATTTAGACATAAAATATAATACAAATAGAATTTATATCGAAACACATCAGTTAAATTTGAAATTAATTTTCCGGCTTTTGAGTTTTGGAGTAGGAATCTTTACACAGTGAAACACGTGATGATCTATATCTAAATATTCACACGAAAATTAACCAAAAAATGATTAAAAAAAAAGATGTAAAGATTAAAAACTACACATAAAAACACAAGCGACAATAGTGAATAACCAACCAAACACGCACACAGATTTACATACATGCATACATCTATTTATATTTAAAGATGTATAAACATGAATGAGAATAGAGTAAAAACAAGTAAATGAATCCAAATGTAAATCTTTAAATCTTGAATCAATGAGATGTAAAGATCAAAACTTGATGGATAAGTAATCAGTTTGGTCTGAAGAGAATAATAAGTGTTACTATTATATAATAACCCTAGTACTACACTGACCCATCAAGAAAATAAACATCTTTGTATTCAACCTAAGTTCCGGCTATGTACATTTTTTCTAGTAAAACAATTATATTTTTTGAAAAAACACACTTGCAACTCATTCTACACTTGGCACAAAAGGCGAACACAAGTAAGGAAATTGAAAAGCATGATCACAGTGTATGATTATAATATACCAAATTTGACTGATCCACCATCAAATACACAAAAAAAAACACATATCTTGACCAGTCCAGCAGCAACTATACACCACTCATATATTAGACATAGAACATAATCTAAATAAAATATATCAAGACATACCACTTCAACAGAAAATAATAATTCAGACTTCCAGGTTTTAGAGTATGGATCTCTACACACAATGAAACGCGTGATTATCTATATCTAACATTCACACAAAAATTATCAACAGAAATGATTAAAAAATGTAAACATCAAAAAGCCAAACATAAAAACACAAACAACAATAGAAAACAGCAAAAACAAACACACACACACACACACATATATATATATATATATATTTGTATAGAAGCATGAATGAGAATAGAGTGAAAACAGTACCTAGATTGAGCAGAAGATGAATCCAAATGTAAATCTTAAAATCTTGAACCAATCAGATTTAAATATCGGAACTTTATAATATATAATCAGTTTGGTCCGAAGAAAATAATAAGCGAACGGTGCTGCTATTATACTGACCCAAACCAATTTGTAAACAACCTGAGTTCCGGCTGTATACATTTTTTCAACACAATGATATTTTTTGAAAAAGCACAGCAACTCATAGTACAGTAGGCTGCTAGGCATGAAAGACCAACACAGATAAGGTAATAAAAAAGCATAATCACAACATATAATTATAATGTTCTAAATTTGACTGATCCATCATTTTTCAAGTAAAGAAAAAAACAATTATCTTAATCTGTGCAGCATTAACTATAAACCACTCACATATTAGACGTATACCTTAATCAAATTAAAATATATCTCAAAACACACCAATCAACTAAAAATACTTATTCCAGCTACCAGCCTTCATTTAAGTTTTAAAGTTAGGGCAATGAAATACCACAACTGGAAAAGTTGATTGAATCAATCACAAATTCATGCATGCAGAAAAAAGGAAACCCTATTTTCAATCAGTCCCAAATGTTATTCGGACATAAGAGAGGCTTATGGTATGAGGGGCCTAAAATACAATTTGTAATATTTATGTAATTTTAATCATTTACTGCCATCAAATCCATCACCCAATACCACCTCCCCCCATATAAGAATTTTCATTAAAGCCCTTGATGAAAACAGCAAAAGAACATCATCGTGGAGGAAATTGAGTAAGAATGACACACATAAAACACACCCAAAGAAGAAATTGCTTCATAACCCTGAACAAAAAAGGCAAAAAAACATCATGGAAATAAATAAGAAAATTGGATAAGAAGGACATACGTAACCTATACCCATATAAGATTTTTCGTCAAAGCCCTTAACAAACACAGAAGAGGAACATCATCATGGAGAAAAAGAAGGAACTGAGTAAGAATGACACGTAAAATGTACCCAGATCAGATTCTTTTCGAATCCCTAAAAAACACCGCAAAAGAACATCACTGAGGAGATGAAGGAAATTGAGGCTTGACCCACATAAAAATGTACCTGGATCAGAATTTTTTTCAAATTGCTAAAGAACCTACCGTAAAAAAACAGCATAATGTAAATTAAGAAAAAAATTGAGTAAATAACGTACATAGATGTACCCAGATCATAACTTTTTTAAAATCCCTAAACAAACATAGCAGAAAAACATCATCATGGAGAGAAAGAAGGAAATTGAGTAAGAATTACACAATTAATTGTACCTAGATAAGAATTTCATCAAAACCCTTAACAAACAGCAAAAAAAACATCATCATCATCGAGATAAAATGGAAATTGAGTAAGAATGATACACATAAAATGTAGCGATATATTGAAATTCAAATGAATAAAACAACAAGAAATGATCATCTACATCTAACATTTACACATGTTATCAACAAGAAATGATCAAGAGAAATTAAACATAAAAAACACAGACAACAATCAAGGACAACCAGACATATATAACACATAAACATATATAGATGATATAAAAATGTAAGAGAAAAGAGGAAAAGCAAGTACCAAGATTGAGCAGAACACCAATGGGAATGTAAAATCTTGAAGCAATCAAATGTAAAGTTGAAAGCTTTATAGATACGAAATGAGTTTGGTCTGAATGAAATTAAGAAAACAGGCGGCTCGTAGGTTGTCTTGTCAGAACCCTAGTTCCTCACTGACAAACAACAAAAAACGCCTGTGCATCTGTCCTGGCTTCCGGCTTTATACATTTTTGCCGCGTAGCATTATTTATTATTATTATTATTATTATTATTATTATTATTATTATTATTATTATTATTATTATTATTATTATATATTTGACATAATAAATATATTTTCTTTTTTCAAGGAATAATTTGTTTTTAGATAGTGTTATGGATTAAAAATTAGGGTCTATTAATTGTTGTATTTATTACTAAAGTTCGTGAGCTCAAGACCTTTAATGGCTGCTCTCGTGTTTCGTATCTTAACTCTGCTTTAAGAAGATGTCTACGTACATGTGAAAATTAGAGAATCAAGCCAAAATTATAGTTCTGATTTGTGGGGTGAGGCCCCTTATATGGGAGTCCTTGAATTGGACTAGATCTAGGAAACTTGGTGGGCAAGTCTCAGAGTTAGAACGGACTTTGGAGTCCTAGGAAGTAGTAATTGATTCTTTATCTTATTAGGTCCTTTGGAGGCTGATCTACAAGGATTTATGCCTTCATTGGGACTCATCTTGACAGCTGATTTATCTCTTATTAATTTCGTAATTAATTAATATTCAGGGTTTTGGGCCCTCTCTAATTGGGCTTCGTTATTGGACCGTATCTGGTCTAATTAATTTTAACACCAATTATATTCCTAGGCTATTTTTGGGCACCTATCCAGGGTCGTGGGCCTCTTCTAATAGGCTTAATTGCTAGCCCAATGTTAATACAATTAATACTATATTAATTTCGTAATCAGGGTTTATTTTATTCCCTATCATTTGCCCCCCAACTTCTCAGAAACCATAAAAGATTTCGCAGAAGTTAAGTTCATTCGTTCCCTTACAGGGTATCGTTTTGGTGTAAAGTCTGGAGCGATCTACACATTTACAACGATTTGCCTTGCACATGGCTTCAGGGTTGTCTTAAAACTTCCTTATCATTTCCTTATCTTTTTCCCTCTTTTTATGAATTTTCTGGTATTTCTCAGGAATTTTCCCTTAATTTCTGGAACTTTTTCCTAATTTTTCAAGAATATTCTATCAAAAATAATTTTTGAAATTATTTTCAAATTTTCCCTCATTTTTCTGGGATTTTTTAGAATTTTTTCAGTCCTTTTTCGACTAGGATTCTAGTCGAAAATTCGACCTGGATCCTAGTAGAATTTTGGGCCAGCTCTTGGATCCTGGTTGAAGAACTTCGACTAGGATTTACGACCAGGATTTCGACCTGGATCCTAGTCGAGTTTACGACCTGGATCATGGTTGAAATTTTGGCCGTTTTTTGAATCCTGCTCGTGTAACTTTGACTAGGATTCACGACCAGGATTTCGACCTGGGTTCCTAGTCGAGTTGACGACCTGGGTCTTGGTCGAACTTCATGCCACCTTTTGACTCCTGCTCGTGAAACTTCGACTAGGATTCACGACCAGGATTTCGACCTGGATTCCTAGTCGAGTTGACGACCTGGGTCTCGGTCGAACTTCATACCATCTTTTGACCCCTGCTCGTGAAACTTCGACTAGGATTCACGACCAGGATTTCGACCTGGATTCTTAGTCGAGTTGACGACCTGGGTTTTGGTCGAAATTCATGACCTTCTTTTTGTTCCTTTTCGAATGATTTCGAGTTTGATCCACGATCAGGATTTCGACCTGAATCCTGGTCTTTTTGATGGGTGTTTTCCTGGCTCCTGTTCGAAAGAATTCGAACATGATTCACGATCTCAAACATGACCTTAATCATTGTCCATTAGGCGGGTGTTTTTCTTGCTCCTGTTCGAAAGATTTCGAACAGGATTCACGACCTCAAACATGACCTCAAACCTTGTCCATTAGGCAGGTGTTTTTCTGGCTCCTGTTCGAAAGAATTCGAACAAGATTCACGAGCTCAAACTCGACCTAGATCTTGGTCTATTTGGACGAGTAGACTTTGTTCGGCCTTTCCTAATTCAATTTGGATTTGGGCTTTGAATTGGGCCTCTCATTTTCCAAATCATGTTTGGATTTGGGCTTTGAATTGGGCCTCCAATATTTCTGAATCCGGGCTTTGAACTGGGCCTCCAATATTTCCGAATCCGTTTTTGGATTTTATAGTTTTAGAAATCCTTAAGAATTATCAAGGATATTCTGGAAAGTTCCAGAACTTAAGAATTTTCAATGATATTCTGGAAATTCTAGAATTTGGGCTTTTTCTTTGGGCCTTTAGCTCAATGAGCTTTTTTTCCCTTTCATCTTCTCCTTTTCTGCCTATATAAAGGAGTGAGTAGAGTCAATCACTCCTCACTTCTTATTTCCAAATTCTTTCCCTCTTCTTCTCTCAAAGGTCTTGGAGGTCAAAGTATAACTGTAGGTCAGAGTTTTCGAGCCTTGAAGTTTCAGCCTTTAGCTCACCAGTCTTCAGCATTATTTCAGGTAAATACCCTCTTTCTCATTTTTTATTTTCAGGCACGCCTTTGCATAAAGTTTGTTCTTAAAATTGTTTTCTTTTCCGCCCTTTTTCAGATGGCAGATGTAATAACCCCAAAAATTTTGGACTTTTTGTAAACCTTATGAATAGTGATTTTGCTGATTATGCTGAATAAGAAAACTTTTCATGCCACACAATGTAGCAGTTCTTTTATTGATATTCTGAGGTCTTATTAGTACTCTATATGGTATATAAGTGTATGTAAAGATCGTCAGAATCCAAATCCGAACACTTTGATTTTTACCGAAAATCCACCAGATACCGAAAGAATTGAGTATAAGGTAACATGATAAAAAGGATTTAAATTCAAGGATTTTTAGAGAGGATCATAAAAGGAATATAAAATATTGAGAAAGGTTTAGGGGAACCTAAGTAAAAAGATCCCCGGTATGATCCCTCAAACGATAAACGAGAACGAAAGTTAAGCGAACCGTATAACAGATAAGCGGTCATTAGCCAAGTAATTAGGGGTTAATCAAAGAGGTTAGTGGATGATGATGTCATCACACCAACAAGAAGAAGACAAGTGTAGGAGGATGACATGAGAAAGATGACATAGGCATGGTGACATAAGCATGACAAATGGAGGGATTGGTAGGTTGATTGTGAGCCACACAATTTTTACCATGGTAACAATCTAATTAAAAACAAAAGGAAGTAACCAAGCTAAACACCACACAAATCATTTAATCAAACTAGAAATATTTTTCCTTCACTTTTTCTTCCCTTGCTCTCGGCCAAAACCAGAGCAGCAACTTAAAACTACCATATCTCCTTCAATACTCACTCAAATGTTGTGTTCTATAACTCATTGGAAAGGTATTGAGATGACCTACAACTCTTGTTCACAAGTCTCGTCCAAATAAGCATGGTAAGACCCTCATTTTTACATTTCTTTAAATCGGACTTTTAGAAACTTCAAAACCTAACTTTGTGTTCTTGATTTCTTTGGAAAGATCAAGCTTGTAGGAGGTTAGATTAAGGCTCCTTAAGGCTTCCTAGCAACTTAACACCTACCAAGGAAGATATCAACTTCAAACCATAGCTTTGATTTTATGATTCCATTAAGTTTTATTGAAGAATTGTTAGTATTAAGACTTGATCTTTGATTATAAGTAGTTTTGGTGGATTTGTATTGGTTTTGAATATTGGGTCTTTGATTGGTTGGATAAATTTGTAAAACTTGGAGTTGGGGACTGAGTTTGTAGTATGATGGTTGAAAATTGTTGTATTGGTGGTTGTGAGTGAATTGATGATAATTTAGAGTGTTAATTAAATTGGAAATCGCGTAAACATAAACGTCATAATACCCGATTTTCCTTAACTGTTCTGTTCTTAACTTTAGGACCCGTGAACTCACTGAAAGATTCTAACCTTTGCCATGTTTAGATAGGTCATGTTATGAGATTCGTTTTGATATGTGGTTCGCTTGAATCCAATGTACGGTTTAGGAGAAACGACCGTTTTAAGTAACGGCGTTTCGCGAACGAACCATTACCCCTCGCCTTACCTTGAAACCTTGGTTAAGGCCCTTAAATGACTAATTGGAGTATGAAACAATTATGTAAAGTGGATTAGGCAGTTGGTAGAGTACTCGCGAAAGAATCTCCTTAAAATTCTTAATGGTTAATTTATTAAAAAAGGTGGAGCCGAGTGTACTCGAACGACTTATGTGATTCGTTAAGCGTAGAAGTGACCATAAGTGAACGATAGGGTTCAATTGGTTAAAGTCTAGTTTCTTAAGCGACCAGGGTCTAATTCCGACTTATGTTGTTGTTCATAGGTTGTCGGACCCACTCTAAGCTTAAGTCTATCCGGGAGCACTCAGGCAAGTTTTCTACCCGTTATAATGTTGTTGTGATGTATATATGTATATGCATTATCTTGTGATAAATGCATGATTGTTATTAGCAAATCTTGCGATATATTGGAGCATGCTGATATGGTATATATGCATGTCTGTTTCATAATCTTGATATCTAATTATTGATTCGATTGCTTATAAGTTGCATAATACCTATGATAGAGATAAGCAGTAGTTGCGTATACCCTTAGTATAGGGGACCCAAAGGTGAACATATTGCTAAACCGGGAGTCGATGTTCCCGAGTATAATATATATATATATATATATATATATATTTATATATATAGATATAGTTTTCAAAACTATTAATCGAATAAGGTTTATTCGATAACTTTATTTTATTTAATGAATATTATTTTGAATATTCATTCGAGGACTTATGACTCCGTTTATTTTATTTAATGAATATTATTTTGAATATTCATTCGAGGACTTATGACTCCGTTTATTTTATTTAATGAATATTATTTTGAATATTCATTCGAGGACTTATGACTCCGCTTATTTATTAAGTAATATTCTTTATTTTATTAAAGAATAATGTTTCGATAATCAAACTTATTTTCGATTATTCAAATAAAGATCGTACTTTCGTATAAGTATATCTTTGGTTATTTATTATTCATTTCAAGTATGAGTTTTAAAACTTCTACTTCAATTATTTTTATAGAGATTATCCTTTATGGGAATATTATTTAAATAATAATATTCAGATATTTTCTAATATATCGGGACTGATTTATTTCATTAAATCAGCATTACTCCAAACATTCTTAAAAATGTTTTCTAGTCTTCAAAATGATTTTTAAAAGTTAGAGCGGATCCCAAAACTCATTTTTATATTTAAGATCTTCCTTTCGAAGGGGATTTAAATACTCGCTCAAAACCTGAAGGATCCGGCTCTGTGGTGTATTTTGTATTCGCAACGAGATTGCTGTTTTGAGAAAACATTTTGATTACTTGCCCAATGTTCGGGAAGTAAGTCCATCTATTTGAGTCGGCATAAGCAGCATGGGCTCAGTGGGCGTCCATGAAAGTGTCAGTGGCTCAGTGGGAGTCCATCAATGCGTAAGTGGCTGAGTGGCAGTCCAACATAGGTCCTAATGCGGCCAGGGTGATGACCAGTGGGGAATTCGTCCATCTACTAGTAGAAAATGTTACTTATTGGTATCTTTGCCTGATCAGCAAGATATCAGGTTTATGCCAAGGTTTTCTCCTTTCCAAATTCATTGGATATTACAACTCTGTTTATAATTTTCATAACAGAGGGTTTCAAGGAGTGTATGAAATGTATATATATATAGGTGTATATATATATCGGGACTTAATGAAGTATCTCATAATTTCATTATTTATAATGATATTTCAAAGATTGAATCTATCCAAGTCTTTTCTTGTAGTCTCATCTATGTGACGAACTTTTGAAACTGATTATACCTTGAACGGTGGTAGTTCAAGTAGTATTCGGAAAAGATATAAGTATATTGGAGTATCTTGTAACTTCATCTTTTCAACTTATATCTGGTTAATGATTATCTTATGCATGACAAAGATTTTCACAAAAACGTTGAGACAAGGTTAGATATATGAGATCACCTTGCAACAATATTTTTATACAGTTATAAACTGGAACTCTGTGTATATTATGCATGGAAGAGGACTTCCAAGATTTTGAAAAGTATATATACATATATACTGAATATTTTGCGACTTGGTCGCGATAAGATATCAAACTTGGTTCATTTTTACTTGACCAAGACTTTCATGAGTACTATGAGGATGCTCACATATTGTTAATCATTATATATATTATTCTGGTGGGCTTGTTGCTCACCCTTGCTTTCCTCTTTCATCACACAACAACAGATAGACAAGATGAACAGGACCAAACTCCCAATTTGTGAGGGGATAGGAAACGTTCTGCAGTTTCCTGTAGGCGTTGATGCCGTTGTAGCTGAGGTAGGAACTACCAATAGGCTAGGCTTTCAACTTTTGATGTACCAGACTTATGCATACTTATGAATTGTAATAATGGCAAAGAATATGTAAATTTATTCAGAAACCCTTTTAAGGTGTAATGATTTATAATTGTGGAATAAAATGACTTGTGTTATTTTTTGGTATTTATCTCTGAGACTATAACTTGTGGTGTGTGTGTGTATATTATAGGGTCATAGTACGCAGTAGTTGATTGACTGTTAAGATTAAGTATTGATAAGGGAAATGGAACTCGTGACAACCCGAATCCCCGACCTCGGATTTGGGAGTGTTACAGAAATGGAATCAGAGCTAAGCGTTATAAACCTCAGAGATGATGTGACATTAAAATAATAAGTTCACTAAGATAATAAGAACTCTTGCCAAGTTCATAGTCGGACTACCTAACATAGTATTGACAGTTAAAACCCTTATGGGAACCCTTATAAATATCGTGATAGAAGCGTAGTTCGTTATCGTATATGGTAGCGGGACTCCGAACCCTGAGGTTGAGGAGCAACAACGCGATGATGTTTTATTACTTATTGGAGATCACATTATGGATCCGATAGAGCGTCCTAACGCGGGACCGGATGATGTTCATATTGAGGATGTAGTGGTTGAGGATGTTGTCCTAGAAGGGATTGTTGCTAAAAAGAATCCCGTGGAGGATCCTGACAAGAATGAATAAAGGACCACTGAGAAATTGATGACTATGGTTAGGGCGATTACCAGAGGTAGGATTGGCCGGTACTACAGGAGGTTCGTTCAAGTTCGTAAAGATAGTAGCCCCTTTAATGCGGCTTACTCATAAGACTGAGAAGTTCGAATGGACAGAGAAATGCGAGAACAGCTTTCAAGAACTGAAGCAAAGGTTGGTGATAGCTCATATGTTGGCGTTGCCGGATGGAAAAGGAGATTTTGTGATTTGTAGTGACGCTTCGCATAAGGAATTAGGGTGCTTCTTATACAGCACAACAAGGTAATCGCGTACGCGTCAAGATAATTAAGGGAATATAAAATTCGATATCCCCACCCATGAGCTTGGGCTCGTGGCAATAGTTTTGCCCTAAAGATTGGAGGCACTACTTGTATGGAGAGAAGTGGGAGATTTACACAAGCCATAAGTGCTCTAGTGCATTTTCACGCAGAAAGAGCTCAACATGCGCCAGAGGAGGTGGTTAGAGCTAATCAAGGATTACGATTATGAGATTCTTTATCATCCAGGGAAAGCCAAAATGGTGGCTAATGCCCTTAGTATAAAGGAGAGACTCAAGATGAAAATGTCTTTGGGAGAGTTGATAAGAGATTTTGAGAAAATGGAAATAGAAGTGAAGGTAACCGGAGCCGGTACCGAAATGATGTTTGAGATTGCAATACAGCCCGAATTATCGAAAAAGATCATATTGTGCCAAGAAAAAGTGATGAATGAAGGCAGAGAGTCAATGACTGGAGAAGAGATTAATACCAAGAAAGATGATAAGGGAATAACGAGGTATTCCTACAGAAATTGGGTTCCAAACGTTTAAGAGCGTAAGGACTGGATCTTAGATGAAATCCATAGCTCGAGGAATAAGATTTAGGGCAAACCCCGAATGTGATAGTCAGGGATGTTGCCATTAAGAAAGAAGGAGCCCATAACATAATGAAGTGGAAAACAAGGATTTTAACGTATAAGATAACCCCAAGTATGGGAGAAGGATGAAACATTTTATACTAAGGAAACAGAAAGTCGAGTAAGGAAAGGAGACCCGAGACGGTACTCCTATACGGCAATTCATGGACCTGTCTAAAAAGAACTTAGACTATTATCCCAACCACCACCTTGAGGAAACAATGCGGTAGGAAATCCTTTCATGACCTTTAAGTCGCTAAGCTCTCAGAGTTCCAAGGAACAGGTTGACCCAGTCGAGGAAAGAGCCTGGCTAAAGGAAATATAAGAATCATTTGAGATTCTAAATGATTGACGAAGCACAAAAGACTGTTTTTGTCACTTACCCTCCTAAGAGAGAGGCTACCCGTTGGTGAAAGGACAAGAAAGGCACGGAGCCAGAGGTTATAATAAACTGATTAAAGTTCAGACAATTATTTTCGGGAAAGTACTTCCCAAGGTTATGGAGGTAGTGTAAAAGCTTTAGAGCCAGAACAAAGGCGGACTAGTATGATGAATTATGAATCTAAGTTATAAAAGTTGTTAAGATTCGTTCTGAGGACACGAATCCATAATGACGGGATGTTTGAAATCAATGCTTATGTTGTGTTGGTTCATGTAATGGTTGTAATAGAACGAAAATAAAAGACTGAAAAGGGAAGGAGTATAAAGGGATATAAAGGAAATAGAGTTGAGAAGTGATAAGGGAGTTAGGTATGGGAAACCCTAAGAAACCCTTACAATAAATATAGAGAAGTGTGTCATCATCAGCGCGATGGTGACTGATCATGAGATAAATTCAAGGTTTGAAGGCGTAAGCGATACGTATAGTTAATTCCCTTTAAATTGAGAGTATTCGATGAAACTTTGAGATAGATCGATGGATTAATAAGGAAACACAGATGAGCTGGGGAGACAGGATAACAATATATTAGGAAAATGGGATGAAGGAAGTGACCTTCAAGAATGGGAAGTGTATGAAAGACCTGTGACTTGATACCCAAAAAGGGAGACACCAAGTATAGAAGATATCTCAACATTGAGATGACTGTTGAGATAAACAACAAAAGTAAATGAGGATTTAGTAAAAGGAAGTTCACGTTGAACACGACCAATATCTTCTAGAACATCCCTGTTATCATTACTGAATCAGGCAAGAAATGTAGATAACCGTTGTTATCTTTTGGAGGCCATATTGATTGACCTCATTTTGAATACAGATGTTATTGTGAAATTAGGCATATACTATCGAGATGGGAATGATTGAATAAGACACCCTTATCAGGGATATATGACTTGATTTATTCATGTAAGGATGCATGTACCTTTTTAAAGGTGGAATTAAGGATAGAACATCGGTAACTTAAAATGAATCCTAGGGGAATGCATAAAGGATGGCATTTCACCCTTAATAGGGACATTATGAGTTTGGGTAGTATGGAACGAAGGACTAAGGTAACAACCTTTAAAGATCAGTAGAGAAATTTTTCAGAAGTACATAGACAATGGTTCTAGTATTAGTAAATGGTATTTTGATATGCCTTGTATCTAGGGAATACAGGAGGAACGATTCAAGGATAACCTTAGAGGTTTTACAAGGAAAAAGGTAATATTCAAAGTTCTCAAGAATAGAAATTTTGATAAAGAAAATGTGACGTAATTATAATAATGTCAGGTGGGCACGTGTTGAAGCATAAGAAAGTATAGATCGACCCAATGAAGGTCGAGATTGGTGAAAACAAGTAGGACCCAAGATAAGAGACGTCTGAAGTACGATCGAGAGTCAGCCATGATAATGTTTACATTTAAAGACTAAGGCAGTGACTTATGGAAAAATGGTGATTTTTTTCCACAAGGACTTAAGAAAAGCATTTTCACATAAGCAGTGATTTGAAATGAGGTAGAAAATTTAGTGAAGGTGGTTAAAATGACATTGATTGTAAGGAAATATTACTATCAGGAAAGGCCAAAGAGGTGGCTGGCACTTTAAGTGTAAGAAGACAATTATCGGCGCTCGTGCTAGAGGAATACAGTGATAATGGTTAAAGCCGTGAAGATTGTATTATGGGTTGAAAGATTGACATTCCTTCTGATGATTGTGCGATACTCAACCGTGATAGTAGTTTGGTAAAGATTTAATTTATGAAATCGCCGTGAGCGGGCTATCTATCTTATAAGGTCATATCTTGAAATAAGCCAGGACCATGTTACGAAAGGACTAAATGAACCTTTGAGCTTCATGTCTCCTTATAAAGACATATGGTTAATAATGGTATTAACCTGCTATCGTTGCTTTTATTGAAACTCTTCTGCAATTTTATCTGCTTCATGTCATATGTACGCCAAGTTCAGGAGTGTTCTTCACGAATCATGAATGGTGATTATGTTACCTCCTTAGAAGGATTCGATATGATATGAATGGACTCCGTATGGTTAGCTATTAAAACTTCATGAAAAATGAATGACTACAGTAGGTCAATGGTGAGCCATAGTAATACAGAAATGATTCTGCGAGTAATGAGCCGATTACTAACAACCGTGAGAGTTGTATTGGAATGGATGTTGAGCGTGAGTACCACTAATCGGGTCGTGGTGGTGTATAAGTTATCATTGATAGGCTAATTAAGTCGATTATCTACCTATTAAATACTTATTCCTTCTTATTAATAGAGAGTCGTATCACTATACGAGGAAGGTTGCGATGCAAGCATAGAATTCTAATAACGATGACGTCTAGAATGAAATCCCAGATTCGATTTTCGATGTCGAGGGAGTTTCAAAGGTGATTGTTTATAAGCTCGAGCAAGAGCATGGGTCCATAGAATGATGAACGGAATAGTAAATATTCAGACACGTGAAATACGATGCTATAATACTTGATGTTGATATATATACGTATATGTTTTGTTCTCCTATGACAAACCTCTATAGTTCAGAGGTAGATTCCAAGCCAAATATTTTGTGGCAGTATATTTTATATACATACAATTCTCTTCAATTCGTTCTTTTCTCTCCTTTTTATTTCATATAAGCTGAGAAGAACAACCCTTCCAGAAGGGGAGGTATTGCCGAATGACTATCTATCTGTGTGATAGAAGCCTAGTAGGATACCATCTATTATTTAATTGCTTGTCAAGTACTAAAGGCTGGCCACCTTCTGTACTAACTATACAATGTAACAAGTGTTCATGATCATAGTGATCTCTCAATAAATTCTTTTACTTCTATACGAAGGACCAAGCTTTTGAAGATAGAAGCAGCTAGAAAGGAGTAGTACCAGTGCGGTGGTATTCCAAATCTAACGCGCTCGTGATACTAAGGTAGACGTGGTTATTAAAAGGTTATAAAACTCTAGCGAGTAAAGGTATATCTAGAATAGTATTCTGTACGGAAGATAGTAACGCTTACGAACAAGAAAAGAAGGAGTATTGAGAAGCAAAAGCTATAATGCTAGAAGCTATGATGAGAGTCTGTGCAATAAGACTTGAAAGAATTTGGAATGATCACTTAACGCGGATTGAGTTTTCTTACGATAATCGATCATATGTCAGTATCGAGGTATCGCCTTATGAGATCCTTGAGGGAAGACAATGTCGATCTCCCTTATGTTAGGATGAAGTTGTAGAGCGCAAGATGCTCGGACCCGCAGTAGTCCAAAGGACCAAGGATATAATAGATCTAATCAGAAGACGGCTGGTAGTAGCCCAAGATGGACATAAGAAGTATGTTGATTTGACACGAAAGGACAAAGAATAGGAAGTAG
The DNA here is from genome assembly GCF_009905375.1 of Apium graveolens. Taxonomy (NCBI): domain Eukaryota; kingdom Viridiplantae; phylum Streptophyta; class Magnoliopsida; order Apiales; family Apiaceae; genus Apium; species Apium graveolens. The sequence goes on along the minus strand of NC_133654.1, from coordinate 29,631,153 downwards.
GGGACCTAGTGCTGTTATAGGTATTCCCTTGGAAAGGATGGATGTGGTTCGGAAAGAAAGGAAAGCTAAGTCCACGAATTGTTGGACCCTTGGATATATTAAGTCATATTGGGAAGTTAACATATGAGCTAGCCTTACCCCAAACCTTAGCAAGTTCATAACGTGTTCCATGTATCAATGTTAAGGAAGTGTAATCCGGATGCCAGACAAATAGGGGCATATGAGCGCATAGACATGCAACCAGACGTAACCTATATAGAGCAACCAGGAAGGGTTATAGATCAAAAATGGACAAGTGCTTAGAAGAAGGGTTATCATGCTAGTCAGGGTTTGTGGCAGAACCACAATGTGGGAAAATTAACTTGAGAGTTAGAAAGTGCAATGCTAAGAAAGTATTCCTATTCATTTTCTATCTGATTCCGGGACGAAATCCTTTTAAGGAGGGGAGACTGTAATAACCCAAAAAAATTTGGACTTTTTGTAAACCTTATGAATAGTGATTTTGCTGATTATGCTGAATAAGAAAACTTTTCATGCCACACAATGTAGCAGTTCTTTTATTGATATTCTGAGGTCTTATTAGTACTCTATATGGTATGTAAGTGTATGTAAAGATCGTCAGAATCCAAATCCGAACACTTTGATTTTTACCGAAAATCCACCAGATACCGAAAGAATTGAGTATAAGGTAACATGATAAAAAGGATTTAAATTCAAGGATTTTTAGAGATGATCATAAAAGGAATATAAAATATTGAGAAAGGTGTAGGGGAACCTAAGTAATAAGATCCCAGGTATGATCCCTCAAACGATAAACGAGAACGAAAGTTAAGCGAACCGTATAACAGAAAAGCGGTCATTAGCCAAGTAATTAGGGGTTAATCAAAGAGGTTAGTGGATGATGATGTCATCACACCAACAAGAAGAAGACAAGTGTAGGAGGATGACATGAGAAAGATGACATAGGCATGGTGACATAAGCATGACAAATGAAGGGATTGGTTGGTTGATTGTGAGCCACACAATTTTTACCATGGTAACAATCTAATTTCAACAAAAGGAAGTAACCAAGCTAAACACCACACAAATCATTTAATCAAACTAGAAATATATTTACTTCACTTTTTCTTCCCTTGCTCTCGGCCAAAACCAGAGCAGCAACTTAAAACTACCATATCTCCTTCAATACTCACTCAAATGTTGTGTTCTATAGCTTGTTGGAAAGGTATTGAGATGGCCTACAACTCTGGTTCACAAGTCTCGTCCAAATAATTATGCTAAGACCCTCATTTTTACAGTTCTTTAAATCCGACTTTTAGAAACTGCAAAACCTAACTTTGTATTCTTGATTTCTTTGGAAAGATCAAGCTTGTAGGAGGTTAGATAAAGGCTCCCTAAGGCTTCCTAGAAACTTAGCACCTACCAAGGAAGGTATCAACTTCAAACCATAGCTTTGATTTTATGATTCCATTAAGTTTTATTGAAGCATTGTTAGTATTAAGGCTTGATCTTTGATTATAAGTAGTTTTGGTGGATTTGTATTGGTTTTGAATATTGGGTCTTTGATTGGTTGGATAAATTGGTAAAACTTGGAGTTGGGGACTGAGTTAGTAGTATGATGGTTAAATATTGTTGTATTGGTGGTTGTGAGTGAATTGATGATAATTTAGAGTGTTAATTAAATTGGAAATCGCGTAAACATAAACGTCATAATGCCCGATTTTCCTTAACTGACCTGTTCTTAACTTTAGGATCCGTGAACTCATTGAAAGATTCTAACCTTTGCCATATTTAGATAGTTCATGTTACGAGCTTTGTTTTGATATGTGGTTCGCTTGAATCCGATGTACGGTTTAGGAGAAACGACCATTTTAAGTAATGGCGTTTCGTGAACGAACCATTACCCCTCGCCTTACCTTGAAACCTTGGTTAAGGCCCTTAAATGACTAATTGGAGTATGAAACAATTATGTAAAGTAGATTAGGAAATTGGTAGAGTACTCGCGAAAGAATCGCCTTAAAATTCTTAATGGTTAATTTATTAAAAATGGTGGAGCCGAGGGTACTTGAATGACTTATGTGATTCGTTAAGCGTAGAAGTGACCATAAGCGAACGATAGGGTTCAATTGGTTAAAGTCTAGTTTCTTAAGCGACCAGGGTCTAATTCCGACTTATGTTGTTGTTTATAGGTTATCGAACCCACTCTAAACTTAAGTCTATTCGGGAGCACTCAGGCAAGTTTTTAACCCGTTATACTGTTGTTGTGATGTATATATGTATATGCATTATCTTGTGATAAGTGCATGATTGTTATTAGCAAATCTTGCGATATATTGGAGCATGCTGATATGGTATATATGCATGTCTGTTTCGTAATCTTGATATCTAATTATTGATTCGATTGCTTATAAGTTGCATAATACCTATGCTAGAGATAAGCAGTAGTTGCGTATATCCTTAGTATAGGGGACCCAAAGGTGAACATATTGCTAAACCGGGAGTCGATGTTCCCGAGTATAATATATAATATATATAATATATATATATAGTTTTCAAAACTATTAATCAAATAAGGTTTATTCGATAACTTTATTTTATTTAATGAATATTATTTTGAATATTCATTCGAGGACTTATGACTCCGTTTATTTTATTTAATGAATATTATTTTGAATATTCATTCGAGGACTTATGACTCCGTTTATTTTATTTAATGAATATTATTTTGAATATTCATTCGAGGACTTATGACTCCGCTTATTTATTAAGTAATATTCTTTATTTTATTAAAGAATAATGTTTCGATAATCAAACTTATTTTCGATTATTCAAATAAAGATCGTACTTTCGTATAAGTATATCTTTGGTTATTTATTATTCATTTCAAGTATGAGTTTTAAAACTTCTACTTCAATTATTTTTATAGAGATTATCCTTTATGGGAATATTATTTAAATAATAATATTCAGATATTTTCTAATATATCGGGACTGATTTATTTCATTAAATCAGCATTACTCCAAACATTCTTAAAAATGTTTTCGAGTCTTCAAAATGATTTTTAAAAGTTAGAGCAAATCCCAAAACTCATTTTTATATTTAAGATCTTCCTTTCGAAGGGGATTTAAATACTCGCTCAAAACCTGAGGGATCCGGCTCTGTGGTTTATTTTATATTCGCAACGAGGTTGCTGTTTTGTGAAAACATTTTGATTACTTGCCCAACGTTCGGGAAGTAAGTCCATCTATTTGAGTCGGCATAAGCAACATGGGCTCAGTGGGCGTCCATGAAAGTGTAAGTGGCTCAGTGGGAGTCCATCAATGCGTAAGTGGCTGAGTGGCAGTCCAACATAGGTCCTAATGCGGCCAGGGTGATGACCAGTGGGGAATTCGTCCATCTACTAGTAGAAAAGGTTACTTATTGGTATCTTTTCCTGATCAGTAAGATATCAGGTTTATGCCAAGGTTTTCTCCTTTCCAAATTCATTGGATATTACAACTCTGTTTATAATTTTCATAACAGAGGTTTTCAAGGAGTGTATGAAATGTATATATATAGGTGTATATATATATATCGGGACTTAATGAAGTATCTCGTAACTTTATTATTTATAATGATATTTCAAAGATTGAATCTATCCAAGTCTTTTCTTGTAGTCTCATCTATGTGATGAACTTTTGAAACTAATTATACCTTGAACGGTGGTAGTTCAAGTAGTATTCGGAAAAGATATAAGTATATTGGAGTATCTTGTAACTTCATCTTTTCAACTTATATCTGGTTAATGATTATCTTATGCATGACAAAGATTTTCACAAAAACGTTGAGACAAGGTTAGATATATGAGATCACCTTGCAATAATATTTTTATACAGTTATAAACTGGAACTCTGTGTATATTATGCATGGAAGAGGACTTCCAAGATTTTGAAAAGTGTATATACATATATACTGAATATTTTGCGACTTGGTCGTGATAAGATATCAAACTTGGTTCATTTTTACTTGACCAAGACTTTCATGAGTACTATGAGGATGCTCACATATTGTAAATCATTATACATATTATTTTGGTGGGTTTGTTGCTCACCCTTGCTTTCTTCTTTCATCACACAACAACAGATAGACAAGATGAACATGACCAAGCTCCCATTTCATGAGTGGATAGGAAACGTTCTGCAGTTTCCTGTAGGCGTTGATGTCGTTGTAGCTGAGGTAGGAACTACCAATAGGCTAGGCTTTCAACTTTTGATGTACCAGACTTATGCATACTTATGAATTGTAATAATGGCAAAGAATATGTAAATTTATTCAGAAACCCTTTTAAGGTGTAATGGTTTATAATTGTGGAATAAAATGACTGGTGTTATTTTTTTGGTATTCATCTCTGAGACTATAACTTGTGGTGTGTGTGTGTATATTGTGGGGTCATAGTACGAAGTAGTTGGTTGACTGTTAAGATTAAGTATTGATAAGGGAAATGGAACTCGTGACAACCCGAATCCCCGACCCCGGATTTGGGAGTGTTACAGCAGATAAGAGAATGACTCGTTTGGCCAAGATGAACGTGGCTAAAAATACTACGTCATAAGTGAGCTACTGTAATGCAAATGTTACAAACAACGTTACATTAGTTAAGAAATATTTGTCCTATTACAACACCTCTTGATTTGTGTTACAATAGCTATAAAACTAGTGTTGCAGAGAAATATCGGTGTTGCACAACATGTAACACCAGCAGCTGGTGTTACAATAGTTATTTTTTAATTTTTTAAAAATATTAAAGTGAAAATATTATTTATTAGTATTACAATTTATATTCTTGTTTATTAGTGAATGAAAAATGTAATATATAATATAACCAAATTTATAAAAAATAAATTTTACATAAATACAGAAGTTACTTCATTTGTCTTTATATTATAAATAATATTTCATAAATTAAAAATAAAAAAGTAAAATAAAAAAGATTATTAAATGATATACGGTTTATATAATATAATACAAAATTATAAAATTTATTATACATTAATATAAAAGTCACTTTTTTAGTTTATTAATTCATAAATAATAATTTAATAATTAAATAAAAACTAAAATTATAATAATAAAATATTAAAATATTTTGCTCTTTACTCACTAAAATTTAGGGCGGTAGTTTTCCCCCTTAAATGGAAACACACGGGTATACTTTCTCCCAAACAAAACACTGAGACAATAATTGTCTTTCTCACGACCCTCTCTTTCAAATTCTCTCTCTCTCTCCCTCTCTCTCTCCAAACGTTGTCTTAAGAACAAGATCTAAGGAGGATTTGAAAAGCAAATCGAAGATTTGATGTCTATGGTTCTATTTTAAAGGTGATTTCTAATTTTTATATTCATATAATTTTGCAGTCGATTAAGGTTTCAAAGGGGCTCCGATATCTTAATTGGGTTCTGTTTTGCATATTTTGAACTATATTTTTCAGTTTGATATCTTAAGAGATTAGGACTATAAAATTGGCGTTCCAATTTAAAGATTCTATTAAGGTCAATTTAGGGCTTTTCTCATTCTAACTCGATTGGGTTTTCAATTATAAGTTAAATTTATGATATTTTTTGTTGGTATGTCTAGTTTAATGGTCTAGATTGCTAGGTTCGGTACTTTATGATGAGGTTTTTGATTAAGTGTTTGTATTGTTATATCGACGATTATGAATTGAGCTATTACTTTATTGCTTCAGAATTTGTTTTTATTGTTATAGTTATAATTTTATATATTTTTGCGTGGCTATCATGAATAGATGAGTGACATGATAATATTAGAGTTGTTAAATGATAATGAGTGATATTTTTGTTGCTATTATGATAAGAATTATTTGGCTCTGTGATACGAGTCCTTGGTCATGAGGACGATGAAGTTGACTTGTAATCCATGGCTAAATGTTTTATATGGACAGTGATTCACCTTTGCAGATCATTGTCTGAAGGTTTTATTAAATGGGTATTAAGGTAAAATTTTATTAATTCAATATAGTCTTTAACCATGTTATAAAATTAATGAGATGGCATGACAATATTAGATAAACAAATGATCGTATTAATATATTAACTTGGTTCCATGGTCCGAATTTGTCATGCACAGGTTACAAATACATACTTGTCGATCATCGAGTACTTGACATTTTATCTCTTAAGCTATTTGAATAGTTGATTTATCATATGTCCGTTTTTTAAACCATTTATCTTATGTGCTTAACAGCTCCCAAAGAAAGCTATAGAGAGCTTGAGAAAGAGCTTAGGAAGATAACGAAGGATGAAGCAATCAGTGGCCAAGAGTTTGAAAAGGTAATAAGTATCTATTTTGAATAAGTCCTAGATACTTGTAATGACTAGTCCAAATATTCGAATTGAGTTATTCAGATTCTTTTTTCTCATTTTTTGGTTTTGTTACGAGTAGTTAAACTGTGTCTATATACTTGTTAATACAGTTTGATCGGAATTAAATCGATATGCAGTGAAGTTCAAATGCAAGGTAACTTTCATATATGTACTTTATAGGATTGAATATATTTAGATGATGGTGGAAGTTGTTTCACTATACTGCCACTAGTAATACTAATACTAGTTAACAGAAAATGTAATACTAATACTAGTTTTCCGGATTTGATGACTTCACTGTTGTATACAACTTGTACCTTTGAGTAATTGTGTTTAGAGATTTCACAATAAAGGTGCAGAGCTTGTGATCCACTATGGTAACGTTTTTCACAATAAAGATCCTTATAAAAGGTATTCTAATGTTGCACATCATGGCCTTCTTTGCAGCAAAATTCAGCATATAAGGTAGCATTTTCCAACAGATTTTCTGAGTTATTGGAGCTCTTTTACAAGCGCTCTTTTACAGCTTTTCTCGATGAATTTTAGAACTGATTCAAGTGCTGACTCAAGTTAGTTTTTAAGTGCATTTTAGTAGATTTTTCAAAAAAAATCAGCAGGTTTTATGGCCATTTTCCAGCAGATTTTCTATTGGTTTTTCTGCACCTTTTACCTTTGTTTTCCAGCAGATTTTATGAGCACCGTTGAACGGAATTCAAGCCATAGGTACTTGTTTTTACAACTTCTTTTTGATATAAAAATCAGAATTTATTATTTTACCATTATCATTGATTTTCATGCCAGAAAATGATATTCCAGTGGTAGCATTACATAGATCTTACCATTGTGAGGTTGGCTATAGAAGACACAATTTTCCCATTTAAGCCGCTTGAGGACAAGTTCCTGAATACGAGTTGAATTATGAATTTAGTATGCAGATGAGATTCATTTATTTATAAATTACTTAGATTATAGGCAAGTTCTTACAAGGATATGATCCTTGGTAAATCAGAGTTATTATAGCTGCATCCAATACCGTTCCAAGCTGCTCTGCCAAACAGGGAAGTTGTAGAATGCTTAAAGCTTAAATTCTACACACCTGTCATGTTTACTCTCTTAATTTTTTTAATTATTATTTATCATTTTAAATCTGGGTGTGATTGGAAACTTGATTAGTTTTGTGTAATCTATTTTCATGTATTAATTTGGTAATATATAGCATAAAGATTGGATTTTTAATTCAAAAAAATGATTGTACTTTGTGAATTAATAACCCTGCTTACATTTGGGCTTTTCGATTTGATTTGATTACATTGTAGGTGCTACTATTTTTAAGCTTGTCGTAGAGATCAACTTCCTGCTATTGCAAGTTACTAAAATTTAACTTTATAACTAATAGTCTGTGTGCATTTTTAACTTAATTCATGCCTGGCATTTACAACCTCAAAAGTTATTTTACTACTTCATGCCTGGCAGATATCGAAGGCTTGAAGCACCACTTTGTATTTTTATGAAAAATGTGATAAATGAAATAAACTTGTTGACCAGGAAACGGTAACTTGTCCTGTTAATCTTTAAGAAAAATGGATAGGTATGAGATATTAAATATTATTTATTTAGGCGTGAATTTGTCCAGCAAAGTATGTTATCCACTTTGCCCCATTTATTTTTTTTAACATTTTTTCTAATTATTTTTCAATTTATTGTTCAGATCTTGATTTTTTTTATTTAATTTAAATGTTTCGATGTTGTTAGGATGGACCGATATGTTTGTGTGTATCTTGTTTTAAATTGTAATAGAATAAATGAATAAGGCTTAATCAAGATGGGCTCCAGGGGCACAAGAAATGGCTGGTAAATAAGAACTGATAAAGTAGAACTTCTTTTATCTAGTGCTTGTAGAAACAGTTGCAATATGTTGTTATATCATTCGACTTGCAGGCAGAAATCAACTATCTTGGGCAGATGCATCCTAATCTTGTAAAATTAGTTGGTTACTACTTAGAGGAAGATCACAGACTTTTGGTATACATGAAGGTAATAACAAAATCTATTACGCCCTATGACATTGGTTGAACATAAATACTTCTCATCTTTTTTGACTTTTGGTTATAGATTTCTGATCAGAAGTCACGTAGGAGAACTGGATGTGTTAGAAGTGTAACCTTTTATCCACTTGATAATAAGTTACCTGTTTTCTTATATGGTTGATATTTGCAGCAATGTCATTTCTTATATGAAAGTCAACAAGTACATGATTAATTTACATAATTCTTTTTTTTTTGCATTTACTTTAATATTATTCTCCACTTGGTCGAGAACTGTGTAATCTCCTAGTGTCCGTAAATTTTGATCCGAGATTTATATATTTATTTTAAGCGTTTATCTCATCTTGTAGGTACCTCAAAAAATGTACCTCATAGGGATTACTCTTTATCCAATTCAAGTGATCGAGATGACAATAACCCTGTGTCACTCAAGGCAGCCAACTTCTTAGATATTGTATATTGTTTTAAATTGGTACATCGCTCAAAGTTATGGTTGTCAATGTACTTGTAATAATCTAGTAGAATTATCATTTACACTTGGTTTGGAGATGGGACTGTTATGTATGGCTTTTTTGATGTTACGTTGGTCTTGGGAATGTTGTTTAAAAAATATGTATTTTAAAATATTTAAAATTAATCATTATGTTTGTCTATCCTACTGTATTGTATGTTTAAATATGGTATTACATTATAAATGCTAGTATTGCTTAATTACAAAAAAATGGTGTTGTAATAGATAAAATATACTGTTACAATATGCTATCTGGGCCCACATGTGGATCCCACTTATGCAATCTTGGTCAAGCTATTCTATCACTTGTTTTATGTTACATTTGGGCCTTTTAGTGTTACAGTAGCTGCCTATTGTAACGTTTTCTTCTCTGTTACAATAGATCACTGAAGTGTTACATTAGGGTGTCTATTGTAATGCTCGTATACGTAATGCCCTCTGGTGTTATAATAGACCTAATGTAACATTTTTTGGGCCTATTGTAACACCATTTAGGCATTACAATAGCCCACTTATGGCATAGTGAAAGTCTAATGAGTTCCCCATCCGGTCCAGGTATACCTCTTTGATCGATATGATTAATACGCGAGGGGATGAGTACCCGTCCGACGCGCACCTGGATGCACATGATCACGTTAATATTTTCCGGGATCCAAAGGAGTTGGAGAAGATGAGATCTTTCTTCAAGATCAAGGAGCCCTTCAAGTTGGTTCTTGCGGGTCCGGCCGACAGGGCCTGCCACTGGAAGAAAGACGCTTTATGTGTCTTTAGGGATACCTTAAGGGCATGTATCAGACCCCCTTTTCATCCTTTTATTCCGGTTTTACTAGCTGATATAGGCATCAGCCCTTGCCAACTCCCTCCAAACTCTTGGAGGTTGATTCTTTACTATTTATCCCAATACGCCAAGCATAACGTCCCTACTTCGGTCGCCCTGTTCCGAAAATTTTTTCAGTTCAAGAACAGCCCTGACAAGAATCCGGGGTGGGTTTCTTTGAACCAGCGCCCCACTGTCCCTCATATAGTAAATGAGAAATCATCCCCGATAACAACTTGGGGTAGAAAAAAGAATTTCTTTATGTCCTCTGGGAAGGCGGCGACTGGGGGACTCTCTTTCGCTCGTCCTTTGGGCAAGCCGTGGATGGAAGCCCGAACGACATTATTTTAACTGAGGAGGAGACCAAGGCCTTCAACCTCCTTACCCAGGATAATGGGACATCACATTCTTGGGATCTTATCAGAGAGACCGTTCTTGTGGAGCGTGGCCTTTCTCCCGTTCCCAAACAAGGTACGTTTTCTTCCCTTTCTAGTTGTTTTCAGTTTTCCCACCTTTTTACTTTACTATTTTCTCAATTCACTTTACTTATTCGTTGTAGTAGCAGAGAGGATCGGAGAGGCTACCAAGCCTAAAGACCTGGAAACGACCAGAATGAAGCGTGATGGGAAGGTCTTCAAGGACCCGCATCTTGGGGATCGCTTTCCGGAGTTCCTTTTTCAGGCAAAGGAAGGAAATGAGGAAGGCCCCAGCCAACCCTTGCGTACAAAACAGAAACCAGGGGCCTTCTTCTAGCCTTCCGGAGAAATCCGGGGAAAGGACTCGATTGTTGGCAATATAAAACTTGCCAAGGAATGGTCTATCCAGTCTATTTCCCCTGTAGACTATCATGATCTTATCCTCCAACAGGACTTGGAGGCTAACGAGCTTTTCGGTGCTCAGGCCCTGGTGACGGTACGTCTTTTTCCTTTTGTTATCCATAGCTTTTTGTCATGATTTTCCTTATTTCTCACTTTCTCTTTTTCTCTTGTAGGCGAACTTCCATTTCCAAGGGGCGCTTCACCAAGCTAAGGCTTAGAAGGTTGGCCTGGAGGATACAACCAAGAAGCTGGAGGAGGCTAACCAGCAAATAGAGACTCTCAAAGCCCAACTTGCCTCCTCAACTTCTGATCTGGAAATGGCCCGGGCTGAGATTGCGATCCTTAAAGCTCAAAAGGATAAAGTCTTTGATGGCTAGATGGACACACAGGAGTTCAAAGACTTAATGGTATAGTATGATGCCCTCTTGCACCCAGTCAGCTATAAGGAAGGCTGGGATGCTGTTGTAGAGGCTATCCAGGACGAGTTTCCTGAGATTCTTGAGCAAGCTCCCTTCCCTTGTCCTATGAATGTCCCAATACTTGGAGGCGTTGCTGACAAGCTAGCTGATCTTATTAAGGAGGGTACTTCAGCGTCCCCAGTCAGAGCGCCATCAGGAAGCCAGGTCCAAGGCCAGAAGAGGAAGGAGCCTGAATTCAGCTCTGAAGAGGAGGAATCTTCTTCTGAAGAAGAGGCCGACCCTATTGTAAAGAAGGCTAGGGTGGAAGAGCCTCCAAAACCAGCGTCCCTAAAGGCATCTGAGGCGTCTGAGGGTAGTTCTGAGGAGACCTCTGCGGAGACTTCTGAAGAAACTTCTGAGGGACCAACTCAGGAGACATCCGAGGAGACTTCAGACATAGTCTCTGAAGAATCCGAGCCTTCTAAGGCCTAACTTCTTTGCATTATGTATTTTTCTTTTCTTCAGACATTTTAAAACTTTGTAATTGACTTTGGATGTTTTTACTCATTTTTCTTAGTGATTCAATCATAGCCCAACTTTTTGAGTTTCCGAACTTAAGTTTATAACTTGATTTTGTCCTTCACAATATAACAATCCAACAAGCTAGATCAAACTGAACGTTTCTCATTATAACTTGGTATTTTTAACACCTTACACGAGATGGGTTCAACCCTGATAAAACTAAAATATATCTTCTATCAAATTTATCCTAGGCAAGCAAAACTTCAAGGTGCTTTAAACCTACTTGTCATCTCGACAAGTGAGAATCATGCTCAACCATTTTACACATAGTAAACCTTCAGGTTCTGCGCGTGCCAGGTTTTTGGGACTTCAAAACCATCCATAGTCTCCAGCTTGTAGGTTCCTCTTAGTTGAACACTTTCGACCTTGTATGGTTCTTCCCAATTTGGGGCAAGTTTCCCTTTCTGCCCAACACCAGAAGCTTCCACCTTCCTCAGAACCAAGTCACCTTGCTTGAAGAACCTTTCCTTAACCCTTAGGTTGTAGTAGAATGAAGCCTTTTCTGGTATTCCACTATCTTTGCATGTGCCTCATCTCGTACTTTGATAAGTGGCATTTTATACCACTTAGAACGTCTTAAAATAGCTTAAATTGGTGTCTTGAAATCAAGTATTTTGTGTATTTGATGTGTTTTTCTAGTGTTTGTGCATTTTAGGGTAATAGTTGCATTTCGGAGGAGTAATCATCAAGAATAAGCCTTGGCATGTGTTCAGCATTGCGAGAGGAAAGAAAGGGGCAGATTACAGCGAAGAAACGGAGCAAACTCAGGAATTTTCCAGTAGGGTCCTGAGCGCCCGCTCAGCTATGCTGAGCGGCCGCGCAGAAAGCTGAGCGCCCGCCCAGCTATGCTGAGCGGCCGCGCAGGGTCGGGAAAAAAGATAAATTGTTTTAAGACTTCTACTTCTGTTTGGCTTCCACTTCTATGTAATCTGAGTTTTATGGGACTATTATATAAGTAGATTTAGAGACGTTTTCAAGAGGTTGGATCATGGTATTAAGCAATGAGAGAAGGAGACAGGAAGAAGACCATTTTAGCACACCGCAACGAAGAGGAAGCATATTTTCTTGTGATTCTTTATTTCGTTATAACGTTGGATGCTAGTTTTCTTTGCTTTGAACCTATTTACTCTTGTGACGTACTCTGGTTTAATATAATTAGTTTAGTTATTATTCTCTTGTGTTTGTCTATCATATTTTCATATGAACCCATGATGACGATAAGTGCTATCATGGGCTACTCGTGATCATGGGGTCATAACGGATTTACTATGGAATTCTTTAGTTAGTTGTTTAATACTTTAGTGTGTGATGATTGTATGATATCTAGTATTGGTTGTGCGTATTCGTCTTATGTGCGTCGCGAACATATAAGATAGGGTGTTAATCTCTTGTGAAGCGACGGTGGATCTCAAGATTTAGAACTTGCCATGCTAGCATAGGTTCATGTATGATGTTGCATGATTAGTGGGTAACTCTAACTATTTTATTCGCCCTGTGTAATCAAAAGGAATAACTTGTGCTTAAATCATTATATTGTCAATTTCTGTAGACATATAGGGACTCAACATAATTTATGCCTATTCAACTTCTATCTTAATTGTGGATGTTTGGTAGAATGGTATTAGTACAATGAAAGTTGGCTTTTATTAGTTTCGTGTTATTCGATTAATATCATCACTGTTGCATGCTAAGGGTAATAACAATAACTATTGAAGGAAGTAGTAATGAAGTTGTGATCTCATGAATGTTTTAATATTGTTAATTCGAAGTGTTAATTAAGTGGTTAATTATGTAGTTAATTATAGTTAATATTTAGTCAACAATTCTAAGTGTTAGTGTCTTAACATTGAGAAGTAATCATACATTGGTGAGTGAGTTTAGTTGAACAATAATTAGTCTGAGTCTCTGTGGGAACGAACTAGAAAGTATTCTATATTACCTGCGAACGCATATACTTGCGTGTATTATTAGCGCGTGTTTTTGCCCTAACAAGTTCTTGGGTACTTCATCAATTAGATCCAGGGCTAATCTCTGCCCCTCCTCATTTTCTTCAGCATTAAAAGCTTGGATTCTGGGAGACAAATGTGATATCTCCACAGGAACAACCACCTCTGCCCCATATGCTAACATGAAGGGAGCTGCTCCAGTTGTGACTCTACAAGTAGTCCTATAGGCCCATAGAATCAGGAGTATTTCATCCACCCAGTTATTCCTTGACTTCTCGATCCTCTTCTTTAGTCCATCCAGGATTATTCGATTTGCCACTTCCGCTTGCCCATTGGCTTGCGGGTAAGCCACAGATGTAAACCAGAATTCAATTTCATTTTCCTCACAATACTTCTTAAATTCCTCATTGTTAAACTGTGTTCCACTATCAGTGACTAGGATACGGTGAATTCCATATCGGCACATGATGTTTTCCCACAGGAATTGTGCAACTTGCTTAGTCGTGATCTTGGCCAAAGGCTTGGCTTCAATCCATTTAGTAAAATAATCAATGGCTACAATCAGGAACTTTCTTTGTATCGTGGCCATGGGGAAAGGCCCAAGTATATCCATTTCTCACATGATGAAGGGGATGGGAGAGTTGATGGAGGTTAACATCTCGGGGGGTTGTCGAATGACAGGTGCATGTTTCTGACAACGATCGCACTTCTTTACATACCCTTTGGCATCGGCCATCATCTCTGGCCAATAGAAGCCTAAACGGGGTATCTTGTGAGCCAATGCTCTGCCCCCAGGTGTTGCCCACAGATACCTTCATGTACTTCTTCAAGAGCCAGGTGTGCCTCATCAGGCCTAAGACATCTTAAGTAAGGAACCACATAAGATCTTTTATACAAAATCCCATCAATCAAAGAGTATCTCAGTGCTCAAACAACCAGCTTTCGGGCTTCAGTCACGTCATTTGGCAACCAACTGGTTTGAATATGGGCCTTAATTGGATCTATCCATGACATTCCCAGCCCTATAGGAGCTACAAGCTTAACATCAATGCTTCGTGTCTTCAAAATACGGAAGTATACGCTTCCTGAACTTTCCTATCTCAGATGAAGCAAACTTTGACAACGCATCCGCTTTAGCATTTTCCTCCTTTGGTATGTGCTCAACATGGCACTCATCGAATTGAGTCATCACAGCTCTTACTAGGTGGACATATTTAGCCATTGTATCATCCCTTGCCTCAAACTCTCCCTTCACCTGGGATATGACCAACTTCGAGTCTCCACAGACCTTCAAGTTCTTGACTCTTAGTGTCCCTGCTAGGTCGAGGCCAGCTATCAAAGCCTCATATTCTTCTTCATTGTTTATGGTTGGAAAGTCTAACTTCATAGCATATTCAATTAGGAATCCATCGGGGCTTTGTAAAACTAGCCCTGCTCCACTTGAATTTGCTTTTGATACTCCATCAAAATAGAGAACCCAATGTTCCTTCTCCTTAACGTCCTTTTCTTTGCCTTCTTTATCAACTTCTGTGTCTTGAGGTATAGTGTCTTCCTGCCCCTGACTTCTTGGTTAGGTATGGTACATTCCACCACGAAGTCAGCCAATGCCTGGGATTTTATTGCCGTTC
This sequence comes from Apium graveolens, assembly GCF_009905375.1. Classification (NCBI taxonomy): domain Eukaryota; kingdom Viridiplantae; phylum Streptophyta; class Magnoliopsida; order Apiales; family Apiaceae; genus Apium; species Apium graveolens. The sequence goes on along the minus strand of NC_133654.1, from coordinate 29,616,048 downwards.
GTGGATTGTACTTGATGTCAAATTCTCCCAACTTTATTGCCCACTTAATTAGCCTCCCACTATCCTTGGGACTATGAATAATATTTCTCAATGGATGATTTGTTAGCACCTCAATTTAATAAGCCTGAAAATAAGGACGCAACTTTCTTGAAGCCATTACCAAGGCTAGAGCAAACTTCTCAATAGTTGAATAATTCAACTCAACCCCATGCAGAATTTTGCTAACATAGTATACGGGTTTTTAGACTTTAAGTTCCTCCTTAACCAATACAGCGCTCAAGGCATTTTCTGAAACGGCCAGGTACAAGTATAAGATTTCATTCAGGGTTGGCTTGGCCAATAACGGGGCATGGGCCATATATTTCTTTAATTCTTCGAATGCCTTCTGGCTTTCCTCAGTCCATACAAAATCCTTAACTTTCTTCAAGGACTTGAAGAACGACAAGCACTTGTCCCCGGATTTGGAGATGAACCTCCCCAATGCAGTAACCCTTCCAGTGAGCTTTTGAACATCTTTGATAGTTTTTGGCGGTTCCATATCCAGGATTTCCTTTATTTTATCAGGATTTGCCTCAATTTCTCTCTTGGAGACCATCAGTTCTAAGAACTATCTAGATCCCACTCTGAAAGCATACTTTGCAGGATTTTGCATCATTTTGTGGTATCTCAGGACCTCAAAAGCTTCCCTCAAATGGGTTACATGGTCAGTCTTCACTGGACTCTTAACTAACATGTCATCAACATAAACTTCCATGGTCTTGCCAATAAGATCCTTGAAAATCTTATTCACCAACTTTGATAGGTGGCTCCCGCATTCTTGAGACCAAATGCCATAACAAGATAACAATAAACACCAAAGTCAGTGATGAATGATACCTTTGGGATGTCATCCTTTTGCATCTTGATCTGATTGTATCCACTAAATCCATCTATGAAGCTCAGCATCTCATGTCCAGCAGTAGCATCTATTAATGTATCTATCTTTGGCAATGTGAAACAGTCCTTTGGGCATGCGTCATTCATATTGGTGAAATCCACACACATCCTCCATTTTCCATTAGCCTTCTTTACCATCACAAGGTTTGCTAACCATTCTGGAAATTGTATCTCCTCAATGAAACCAGCCTCTAAGAGTTTCTCTACTTCTTATTTAATAGCCTCTTGCCTCTCTGGAGCAAAGCTTTTTTTCTTTTGCTTCACTGTCTTTCAATTTGGATCCATATTTAGCTTGTGAGTGATCAGTTCTGGGTCTATGCCTGGCATATCGGTTGCAGACCATGCAAACACATCACTATTTTCTTGCAAAAATTTCACCAACTTCCCTCTAAGGGGCTCCTCTAGTGTTGCTCCAACGAAAGTCACTTTCTCAGGATCCTCGGGAGCCAAAGGAATTGAAACTAAATCTTCTGCTGGCTTCCCTCTTTTTTCATCATTCTCTCGGATATCCAGATCTTCAATAGGCAGAACCTGCCCCCCAACTCCATCTACCCTCAGAGAGGCCACATAACAACTCCTATCCATTTTTTGATCCCCTCTCTCTTCTCCAATCCCATTCCGAGTGGGAAACTTCATAACTGAATGGTTAGAAGAAGGGATTGCCTTGAAGGCATGTATCCCTATTCTTCCTATGATTGCGTTGTGGGTTGAACTAGCCTTCACCACCCCAAAGTCCAACATCTGCGTTGCTTGCCTTGGTTCCTGACCTATGGTTATTGACAACTTAATTATCCCTTCTACGGGGCATTCCACTCCTATAAATCCATATATTGGCATATCGGTCGGGGTCAGTTGAGAATCATTATAACCCATCCTTAAAAAGGTATCATGGAGCAAGATATCCACTGAAGCACCATTATCTACAAGGACCCTCTTCACCGGGTTGTTCCCTATTGTTGGTGTTATGACCAACGGGTCATCATGAGGAAATTTCATACCCTCCAAGTCAGAATCATCATATGACATTGTTACTCCTATCTTGACCCTTTTCGGGGCTTCCCCAACAATATGCATAACCTCTCTGGTATATGTTTTCCTGGAGTTCCTGGATAATCCAGCAGCAGTTGGTCCTCCAAAAATTGTGTTTATCACAGGCCCTCGGGGTCTCGGTCCTCCAAAGATTGCATTTATAACCGGTCCCCTAGGCTGGGATTTCGCCCCTGATCATCTTGGTCCCTCCTACGATCTTCAATGTTCTTTCTCCCATTGTTATTCCTATCTCCTCCATCTCCAGTGTGCTTGCTCAATCTTCCTTTTCAAATGAGAAACTCTATTTTATCTTTCAACTGCCTGCACTCACCGGTGTCATGATCAGCATCCTTGTGAAATCTGCAATATTAACTCTTATCTAGCTTGGTAGGATTAGCCTTCAGGGGTTTAGGCCAACGAATATCTCTATCTTCCTCAATTTCCATCAAGATCTGTCTTTTAGGAGCATTCAATTTAGCATATTCAGTGAACTTTTACCCAGGTCTTCCCTTCTTCGGGGTCGAATCAGTGTTTTACTCAATTCTAGGAAACTTGTCCTTAGCAATATACTCCAGATCAGTCTTTCATTTCTTGCCACTAGCGGGCTCGTTATTCACTACTGTCTTCCTCATGTTCTCCTGCACTTTGATGTATTTCTCGACCCTATCTTGGAGCTGTAACATACTTTCAGGAGGGCGCTTGGCCAATGACATCTTGAAGAACTCATCCTTGGTTCCCTGCTGTAGTGCTATCATAGCCACCTTGTCATCAAGATCCAGGACCTTCAAGGCTTCCTTGGTGAAACGACTCAGATAGCCTCTCAAGGATTCTTTTGCTCCCTGCACAATGCTCATGAAGGATGTTGAACTTTTCTCATGCACTCTCCCGCTGATGAATTACTTAATAAAAGCCTGGCTTAATTCTCTAAAGGACCCAATAGAATTCGAGGGCAAACGACTATACCATCTTTGAGCTATTCCTGATAGGGTTTGAGGAAAGGCCCTACACTTAATAACGTCATTCACGGGCTGCAACAACAGTGCATTAGAGAATGTCCTGACATGATTAGCGGGATCTCCAGTGCCATCATATGCTTTGATAGTGGGCATCTTGAACTTCCTTGAGATATGGGCACTCATTATCTTTTCGATGAATGGTGGAGTAGGATCATCAGGATCTCCAAGGGGAAAAAGATTGCTTGGATCAGCTCTTGGGACAACAGTCCTTCTTTGTGACGGACCATCCAGGTCTATGATTGGAGGAGGATTTCTCCTCTAGGTGGTAGTGGGGGTCTGGAGGCATGGTGCGCCTCCAAGTCGCGCTTCAGCCTTTGAATCTCAGCCTCATGAGCCCTGATTCTCTCCCGCACTTCTTGGGGATTTGTCCCTCAGGTGCTCCTGGGACGTTGGTTACCATCAGGCATCTGCTCTTTGCCAGCACGTCTCCTTCTTGGGGGCACTTCATCATCCAAAGATTCGGAGTCTCTCTCAGTATAAGGACCAGAAAATTCCTGATCCTCGGGGATAGGAGCCAAACCTTGTATATAGGGGGTGTTTGCCCCCGTGTTTCACTCCGCCCAGCATGTCCACTTTCTCCAACCTCGGGGTAAAGGGGCATTTCATAAGGGGGGTTGGTGGTCACAATAATTGAATACTCATACCCAACGGGTCAAGAATTCACAGGTGTATGTAGTTGTTGAAGTTGGGGATTCGTCCCTTGAGGAGCCGGGGGAATCGTCCCTTGAGGTTGAGGTTCAGTTGCCCCTACCTGGGCTCCTCCTTGGGTGGCGGCATAGGTTGAATGCGAAGGTACCTCCATTGTTGACAAAATCGCTTGGGTCATCCCCACTGGTGTTTCTCCTTCAAGTGCTCAGCTTCCTCTCCGTGTTCTCGCCATGGTTGTTGTTGTGTTTCCCACAGACGGCGCCAAATGTTATGGATTAAAAACTAGGGTCTATTAATTTTTGTATTTATTACTAAGGTTCGGGAGCTCAAGGCCTTTAATGACTGCTCTCGTGTTTCGTAGCTTAACTCTGCTTTAACAAGATGCCTACGTATCTCTAAAAATTAGAGAATCAAGCCAAAAACGTAGTTTTCATTTGTGGGGTGAGGCCCCTTATATAGATGTTGGGAGTCCTTGAATTGGACTAGATCTAGGAGACTTGGTGGGAAAGTCTCAGAGTTAGAACGGACTTTGGAGTCCTAGGAGGTAGGAAATTGATTCCTTATCCTATTAGGTCCCTTGGAGGCTGATCTACAAGGATTTAAGCCTTCATTGGGACTCATCTTGACAGTTGATTTATCCCATATTAATTAATTTCGTAATTAATTAATATTCAGGGTTTTGGGTCCTCTCTAATTGGGCTTTGTTATTGGACCGTATCTGGTCTAATTAATTTTAACACCAATTATATTCCTAGGCTATTTTTGGGCCCCTATCCAGGGTCTTGGGCTTTTTCTAATGGGCTTAATTGCTAGCCCAATTTTAATACAATTAATGAGATATTAATTTCGTAATCAGGGTTTATTTTATTCCCTATAAGATAGTTGGAAATGTAAGGAATATATTTCTTAAGATATTATTTTTGATTTATTTGTCAAAAGATTTTGTTTTTGATTTTAAATAATGTAACATTCTTGTTTTTCTTTTGATCAAATGATGACTATAATTTAAGTCAAACAGATGTGTTTTAAATCAGAAGTCAAATAAAGGATTTGTGATAAGTGCATCATGTAGTGAAACTTTTCGCAAGAGAGGTCAAAAAGTGAAATAAAAAATACCCACTTTCGCAAGAGAGTTGAATACGGTAAAAAATCTAGCCATTTTTATATAACAGAACTATATTATATGTATTACTAAAAAGTGTAAGAATAATGATATATCGAATTCAGATCAGTGAACGAAGATCAATCTATATAATAATGATATATTGATATATAATATAATGACCGAAGATCAATAAAAAAATAAACCTAGCCAATTTGATGAAAATGATAAAAGTTAACTTTTAGGGGGTTAGGGATTTTGATGTAAATATTTTATTAATTATGCAAGGGGTGGTATATCACATGAACATAATTTAAAAATTAGAAATAAGAATAATAAGGCGATATAGCGAAAGATTTACCATGTTTATCTAGTGAGCAATCATATTAAACATAATCGTGATGAAGAGGAAAACGATGAAGTCAAATGTGCAAAACGAGAAAATTTTATGAAAATTGATGAAGGTGATCCAAATTCGTATATCGAATATGAGATAAAAAAATTGAGGGGTTTTGTAAATGGTGTTTATGAAAATAATGTAATTATGGTTGACAATGACTAACCTGACAAATGGTATTAATTAAATTTGAATGTCATGACGTTTGTAATTCACGTTAATTACGATATTCGGATGTGACAATCAGATAAAATTTATTTTTATGTAAATTATGATAAGTTCAAGAAAACTTGAAACTTAATTGAAAAGTTTAAAGACAGGAATATCGTATGAAAAATCTGTAAAAAAAATACATAGGAAAAATAATTATAAAGTACTTAAGTAAATTATTTTCGTGAATGATCCCTCTCTGATACTCTTGCAAAGATGTCGATTTTCGTTTCAAAAAACGTTAATCAAATTCTTGTAGTTGATTAAATTTCAGATAAAATTCATACTTCCGGCTTTATACATTTTTTCCAATTGTGACCGAGGGGATTGAGCAATACTGACCTCCTCCTGGCGAGGAAAGGCAATTTCCGAAGATGAGTGAGTTTATCGGAAAAGGCGACCCGAAGGATCACTATGAAAAGTACGAACTGCTGATGATATAGATGAATCATAATGACATCATGATCTGCAAAATTTTTAAAACTTACCTGAAGGGATCAGCTTCGATATGCTACAAGTCTCTCAAACCAAGGTCCATCGGCTCATACGAGCAGTTAAAGAGAAAATTCCTTAAGTACTATTCCCATTTGTGTCGAAAAGTGAAGGATACCGAAGTTTTGGTCCACTACAGAAAGAGGGAGAACGAAGAACATGTGGATTACCTAGCTCAATTTAAGGAAGAAGTTGGAATGGTCACTAACTTGGATAAGGTCAAAGTAATGGGCTTTCTTACGGCGGGGTAAAACCCCTATAAAGGTAAAAAGCTTCACTCCTCTCTTTATAATTTTTCCTCCAAATCCCTCAATGATATCTATGTGAGGGGAGAGAATATTCAGAGGAAAATGGAAAGCATTGGAGAATACAAAAATTCTCGAAGGGATGACAGTCCGAAGCGAACAGAGAGGTATGACAACTAAAGGTCTGGTGGAGACCGAAGGGATAATAGGAAGGAAGGAAGGGAAGAGATAGATCGTGGGGCCGAATGACGCCAAGATAGAGATTCGGCTGTATTCACCCCTTTGAATGCACTAGTCTCCAAAATTCTCCACGAGATCAAAGGGAAGCCTGGGTTCGTTCGACCAACTAAATTGAAGGTCCTGAATCATAAGAAAAATCCTGAAAAGTACTGTGATTACCACAGGGACAAGGGACATAATACTGATGAATGATACCACCTAAAGAAACTTATTGAATGAATGATCAAAGAAGGAGAACTAAATTAGTTCGTCCAAGAACTAAGGGATAGAATGGAGCCGAAGGACAATCATGAAGAGCCAGAAGTCGAAGAGCCTGAACGAAGAGACATGATAAGGGGAAAAGTGAAAACCATCTGGGGGAAGTGTGCTCGATTGCGGTAGTAAGACATCGAAGATAAAGTATGCTAGACAAGTATACAACCTCTACAAGTTCGTCCAGGCGAAGCCCCATATGCCGATGACCTTTAACACAGAAGATTATGAGGATGTCATCTGTCACATGAAGAACCCCTCATCATCAATCCTCTCATTGGGAAGAATAAAATCTGGAAAGTGCTTGTAGACACTAGTAGTTTGACTAATATTTTGTTCCATAAAATGTACCGTAAGATGAACCTGGCTGGTGGACAATTGGAACCATGCGATGACATAACCTATTAGTCAAAGCAAGTTTAACTAATAACAGAAATGTAAGCAAAATTAGTAGTTCAACATGCAGTTTTCATATAAAATCATTTAGCACAATTTGCATGTTATCATGGCATCAACATTTAGCAGAAGAATCAGTATCTAACAAGTACTGACATATAATAAGATACCATGCTTCAATAATATCAGCAGACTTAATTATCAGAGTTTGAGAATTATCCTGAAATCATTCCCAATTCATTCACCAATCTTGTGAAAGTAGCTTCATAGAGAGGCTTGGTGAATATAACTGCTACTTGCTGATCTATTGGAACAAAGACCAATTCCACTGTACCAGCTTCCACACGTTCCCTTATAAAATGGTATATGATACTGATGTGCTTAGTCATTGGATGCTGCACTGGATTTCCTGTCATTGTAATAGCACTTTGATTATCACAATATAAAGGAATAGAAGAATAGCCTAACCCATAATCCAGTAACTATTTCTTCATCCATAGAATCTGAGCACAACAGCTTCCTGTAGTAATGTATTCTACTTCTGCAGTTGATGTGAAAATTGACTTTTGTTTCTTACTGTACCAAGAAACCAATCTACCACCAAGGAATTGGCAGCTTCCAAAAGTGCTTTTCCTGTCTATTTTACATCTTGCAAAATCAACATCTGGATATCCAATTAGCTTAAAATCTGAATCTCTAGGATACCATAATCGCAGATTCATGGTACCTTTGAGACTCTTAAAAATTCTTTTCACAGTTAATAGATGAGGTTCTCTAGGGTCAGCTTGGAACCTTGCACAGAGACATGTAGCATACATGATATCAGGTCTACTAGCAGTCAGATATAGGAGTGATCCAATCATACCCCTGTACTTAGTTATATCTACTCAAGAACCAATATTTAAATCTAAGCTAGTTGCAATGGCCATGGGAGTTGATGCAGTTGAGCAGTCTTGCATTCCAAATCTTTTGAGTAGACTCCTAGTGTATTTGGATCGATATTTGAAGATTTCTTCATCAGTCTGTTTAACTTGTAAGCCCAGAAAATAACTCAATTCTCCCATCATACTCATTTGATACCTGGACTGCATTAGCTTTGCAAATCTCTCACAAAGTTTATCATTAGTAGATCCAAAAATGTTTTCATCAATATATATCTGTATAAATAACAAGTCCTTACCATGGTATTTATAAAAGAGAGTTTTATCAATTATACCTCTTGTGAAACCACTTTCTAGCAGAGATAGAGCAAGTGTTTCATACTAGGCCCTTGGAGCTTGCTTCAGTCCATAGAGTGCTTTATCCAGTATGTAAACATGATCTGGATACTTTAGATCAATAAACCTTGGAGGCTGTTCAACATAAACTTCCTCTTTAAGTTCTCCATTTAAGAATGCACTCTTCACATACATTTGGAACACCTTAAACTTCTTGTGAGAAGCATAGGCAAGAAAGATTCTTATAGCCTCTAGCCGTGCAACTGGAGCAAATATCTCATCACAATCAATGCCTTCTTGTTGTGAGTAACCCTTTGCAACCAGTCTTGCTTTATTCTTTGTAATAATACCCTAACTGTCAGTTTTGTTTATGAACACCCACTTTGTGCCAACTACAGATCTGTTCTTTGGTCTTGGCACAAGACTTCATACTTTGTTTCTTTCAAATTTATTGAGCTCTTCTTGCATTGCTGTGACCCAGTCAGCATCTTGCAGAGCTTCTTCAACCTTCTTAGGTTCAGTTTAAGATAAAAAAGAATGAGAGTAGCTTTTCTCGTTCTTACACCACCATCAGGTTTCCAATGATTAAGTCAGGTGTGTGTGACTTAGACCATTTTCTTGTAGATGGAAGTTGACTCCTTGAAGACGAACCTCCCCTTGATCCATGAATTCTCTGTTATATTTTTGATTAATACCAATGTTGTTTCCTGATGTTCCCCCTGAATCAGTGTTCTCATTATTATCAGTATTTGACTCATCAGAATTTAAGAAAAATGAGTCTAATGATCTTTCTACTGATGTCTCTTGAGATGATTCACTTGTAGTCTCTAAATTTGAGTTGTGTTGCTCCCCCTCAATATATGCTTCAGTGTCATAATAATTTCCATTGTCCTGTGGAATCTCGGAGCTTTGAATGATATCAGGACTTACTGTATCAGAGTCAGGATTTAAAATTTTAGCATAAGGTACTTCATTTTCAAATCTCAATTTGTCATGGTCATCTGCATCTTCTAGACCTGTTATCTTCTTATCATCAAAAGATATATGTATGGATTCCATGACTGTTCTTGTTCTCAGATTGTAAACTCTGAAGGCTTTTGTAGTCAACGGATAACCCATAAATATTCCTTCATCAGCTTTCAGATCAAACTTGGTCAGTTGCTTCAGATGAGTTTTGAGAATAATTCACTTACAACCAAAAAATGAAAGAACTTCAAATTTGGATTCTTTCCCTTCACTATCTCAAATGGTGTTTTTCCATGCTTGTTGATCAATGTTGCATTTTATGTAAAGCAAGCATTTTGCACAGCCTCAGCCCAGAAGTAGGTAGACAATCTTGCTTCCTCTAGCATGGTTCTTGCAGCTTCTATCCGAGTTCTATTCTTTCTTTCAACAACTCCATTTTGTTGTGGAGTTCCAAGAGCATAAACTCTTATTTTATCCCCTTGAGTTTGCAGAACTCTTCCATAGAGCTATTATTGAATTCAGTTCCATTATCACTTATGATGATCTTCACTTTGTATGTTGATCCTTTTTCCAGCTCCCTCACATGATCAAGAAGAATGGATGGAGATTCATCCTTGGTGTGCAGAATATACACCCATGTGTAACTTGTATATTCATCAACAATTACGAGTGCATATCTCTTCTTGGCAATTGACATAACATTTACTGGACCAAATAAATCAACATGAAGTAGATGATATAGTACAAGAATTGAGGATTCAGTTTTACTCTTGAAAGAAGTTTTCCTTTACTTGGCTTTCTGGCATGAGTCACATAAGCCATCAGGAGTAAAAACTTCATTAGGCAATCCTCTAATAAGATCTTTCCTCACAAGTTCATTGATATGTTGAAATTGAGGCGAGAAAGTCTTTTATGCCAGTTCCAGCTGTCTTCCACAGATGCTCTACTCAGTAGACAAAATTTTGAATTATCAATACTTGTGGAGACTCTGGCTTCATATAAACTACCACGTCTCACACCAGTCAATGTGATCTTGCCATTAGTCTTACTAACAATTTCATAATGCTCCTTATAAAAGTTGACATGGTAACCTCTGTCACATATTTGACTCACACTAATCAGATTATGCTTGAGTCTTGCAATGAGAGCAACATTTTCGATGATGACATTTCCAACTTTTATTTTGCCATATCCCAAGATTTTTCCTAAGTTGCCATCTCCATAAAAAATGCTTGGGCCAACCTTCTCCTCAAATTCTGATAGCAGGGATTTATAACCAGTCATATATCCCGAGCATCCACTGTCCAAGAGTAGAGCATTCCTCCTATCACCCAACAATCAGTAATTTGAATCAGTTAGTGTTTTTAAGGATCCAGATTTGCCTAGATCCTTTAGCCTTTTTTAAGTTTGTTAACATATGCAGCATAAGACTTTTTATCAGAGTTTATGTTAACATCCTTGCTATCAGTATTTTTACACGCAGAAACAAATTTTGCTTTGATTAAAGAGGGTTTCAGTTTACAATAATCATAATACAAACTGTGATACTCTTTACATGTATAAATAGAATTCCAAACACTTCCACAATAAAAACAAAGACTCTGTGGTTTATATCTAACTGTTTTATTCCTAAACTTTAATTTGGAAGAAATAATATTTAGCTTTTTATTCTTCTTGCAAGAGTTAGCAAGATGATTAGTGCTACCACAGTTTGAACAGGTCTTTCTAGGTGCATTAGGTGGGGTTACATAATTTCCATTCTTATTAACACCTACCTTACCATTCCTATTTTTCCTAGACCTTTTCCTCTTGTCTTTCATGTGTAGATCCTTCAGCTTTTGATTAAGTTATTTCTGAGTCATTGAACCAATATTTACTGAACTTGTGTGAACTTGTTCACTCTTTTTAGTAATTAAGTTTGATATAGGTGTTGAGGTAGTACCTTCCTCATAAATTGACTTAACAGTATTAGCACTAGGATTAAACTTAATGGTCTTTATTTGAACCTTGTTCAGTTTGACCTTGCTATCAGTTTTTATTGGTTCTGTTATCTCATTTTCTTTTCCACTTTTCTTATCAGAATTAGATCTAGCTGAATATCCTAATCCTGATCCCTAACAACCATTCTCTAGAATTTTCTGAGTTGATTTTCCTGAGTTACTCCAAAGTTTAATGACTTTTTTTTTGCTAGCTCCTTTTTTAGATAAGCATACTTTTCTAGTAGTTTTTCTTTAACATAAACAACATTATCTCTTTTTTTTGAATTTCTAGCATGGAAAGCAACTCAGTTTCTAGGTGATCATTCCTTTTCTTTAACATAAAGTTTTCACTCTTGATTGTATTATTCTCTCAGGGTTGATCCCTAAAACTAACATGCAGAGACTTAAAAAATATTCTTAATTCATAGATATCATCAGTATCAAAAGCAAGAGTAGTCCGAGGTACCTTTAATTCAGCATTGTCAGCCTCAACATCAGCTTTTGCCATGAGAGCATAATTGAATCCATCATTTGAATCTGATGAATCATCACAGTTTCTCTTCCTTGAGATCAAGGCTTGTTTCTTCTCAGCTCTGGGTTTTCTACAGTCAGCTGTAAAATGTCCAATTCCATCACAATTATAACATCTCTCTTTTGACTTGTCAAGTTTTCTGTATCTTGATTCCTTCCCATCAGTATTTCTCCTGTTGTTCCTCTTATCAGAGTTTGAAGAACTGCAGCCTTTTCTAGAAAATCTTCTCCCTTTCCTGAAGTTCTTGTAGACCATCTTCTTGAAGCTTTTAACCAATAGGGCAGCCATTTGATCCATATCTTCATTGTTGTTATGATCACTATCAATATCTGATTCAGTATCAGTATTTGAGTCATCATCAGAATTTGATGATTCAGTATCTGACTTTGCAATCACGGCTTTCCCTTTGGAGTAGCTTTTTCTCCTAGCTTTCTCCTCTGGCTTCCCTTTAACCTTGAGTGCAACTGGTCTAGCTTTTGATCCTTTCCACTGGCTTCTTTGCTCCATCTCTAGTTTATGAGTTTTCAGAACTCCATAGATCTCATCTAGAGGTGTGATGTCAAGTTGATAGTTATCCCTTATTGACGTGACTTTATAGTCCCACTTTTCAGGGAGAGAAAGTAGGAACTTCAGGTTTGATTCCTCCAAATTATATTCTTTGTCGACAAGGGATAAGTCATTCAACAACTTCTGAAATATGTCATAGATCTTAGTTAAGGACTCATTGTCCCTTAAGTCAAAGTGCTCATATTCTTGAGTAAAACTGCCCACCTATTCTTCTTGATAGCAGTTGTACCTTGACACTTTACTTCTAAAGCATCCCATATCTCTTTTGATGTCTTACATCCAATGACTCTATTGGACATAACACTATCAAGACTGCTGTGCAGGATGTGTCTGACCTTAGCATCCTTCATGATAGATGAGATATCTTCAGGAGAGTAGTCCTTCTTGTCTCTATCTATCATCTTCTCTGGTTCTCCTGCAAGCGAAACAAATACCTTCATTGGTTTATGAGGACCATCATAGATCATGTTCAGATATTTAGGATATGTGGCTTCCAAGCACATGGCCATCATGACTTTTCAGATTGGATATTCATGTATCTTCAGGATAGGCACCTTGATTGCTTCATACCTACTCATGTTGCTGCTTATATGTGATGTGGCTGGGGGTGGTGGCTTCAGATTCAGATTATGTGTTTCTTCTTCTTCTTTGTCTAGACATGGTTGATTTATTTTCAGATCTTAAAATGTTTGTACATTAATAGCAAGCTCTGATACCAATTGTTAGGACCTTAATCAACTGTAGGGGGCGAATACAGTTAATTCAATCAATTCGACAAAGCTTCAACAGAATCAACAGTTTTTATATTAACTGATAAAAATTTATTACAATCATATTCTATCGAAAGGATGAACAAATATCCCTGAGAGCTGCTAGGTTATGTGAAAGATATAACAATGTCGCAATGCTTATATTATGAACCTAATCTATGCTTTATATAGAGCACATCTACCAATGTATAAGGAATCCTATTCTAATAACAACAAGGAAACCTGTACAATTGTTTCTGAGATAAATTCCTTCACCGCCTTGAGTTCCTGTTTCCTTTTCTTTCTTAAAGATCAACTGATGTGACAAATACAGATTTTATCATCCGCTGACATCATCATCCGTTGATATCATAATCCGTCGATTATCAACATCCGTCGATGTCATCATCGTCCGTCGATGTAGTCATCATCCGTCGATATCAATATCATTCGTCGATGTAGTCATCATCCGTCGATACTTCTGATAGTTTCTGTTTGATATCATCAATTGCTCCTAACAAGAGTCTACCGAACAGAATTCTACAACATCAAAGTCAATAACTTTGGACTAAGGGCGAACGTAGATTTATTGGAAGAAGAGAGGGAAGTTGCGAACCAAAGGAACATAAAGTACCTACTGCAGGCTGCCCAACACTATGATTCAGGTATTAAAAAAAAGGTCATTCGGGATTGGTGACTTCGTTCTACGAGAGTTAGATGCACCTATGCCAACAAGACAATGAAAGCTTCAGCCAAACTGGGAAGGACCTTACAAAGTGATAAAGGTCATTTATCCACGGACTTACAAGTTGGAACACTGGCTGGAGAAACTATCAAGAACATTTGGCTTGCTAGTCGCCTTCAGAAATTTTATCAATAAGAAAATATTCTTATATTTTCTCATTTATACTTCATTTTAATTCTAAAATATGCGAAATGTGTAATGACTAAATGATCAATGAAAATACACTTCATTCACAGAACTTTATTATTTTAAATAATAACAAATTGAGTGATCGAACGAGGATTATCTAGGGGCGATCCCGAAGAAGATAAACCCTTCGCCCGTCGTATTTGACTACTTACACAAAGGGGTGAAGGAACATTAAATAAGTACAATCCTATAAAGTATAATGTCCTTCACCCTAATGTTGTTATCCTACTATAAGACCACTTGGAATAAACAAAACTAGGACAAACAAAGAACGTCCAGGGGCAATACTGAAAAAGACATTCCCATTTGTCCTCACTCTAAAGTTAATACTATTTGTACAAGTACCTTTTCTTACCGAGGGGATGAAGAAGGACTTGTCTGAGGGCAATAACAAAGATGACAGGCCCTTCATCCTCAATGTTAAATTTTACACTTAATTTTTGTTAGGTCACACACACTGTAGAAGGGGGTTGAATACAGTGTTTACTACAATCAAATCGAATATAAGAACTCAAGTATCAGAACACAGATTTTATTCAACACAATAAACCCTGTTACAAAGAACTGTTCTCTCTCAGTGATGAACAAATTATCACGAGAGCTGCTAGGGTTACAATGAATAATAAATTCGATTAAGATAACACATATAGTGTAAACCCTATGTCTGTGTTTATATACTACATAGTTACAAGATAATCTTCTAATTGATATCGAATATTATTTTGCTTCCTAATATATATCAATCAGTTATCTTTTCTTCCAAGTATTCTATTCCTTATAGAATTCTTCTTCTTCAGGCATATCTCTTCTTGTTTCAGTCTCGATCTTCTTCCCTTTCAATCAGCCGCCTTCCTTATCTGAAAGTCTCCTTAAGTCCTGATATTATCTCCTGATAACTTAAGTTCTGACAACTTAAGTTCTGATATCTTAAGTCCTGACTTCAGTATAAGTACTGATCTCCAGTTAAGTACTGATTTGTCCTGTTAAGTAAGATCTGAAAACTAAACAAAAATCATATTAGACATGACATCATAAATATATCTAACAATCTCCCCCAACTTGTAAATTAGCATAATATACAAGTTTAACAGATATTTGATGATGTCAAAAACATTAAGTACAAATGCATGAGAATTTGACTAGATAACTACAACTTACAGTCCTTGTAACTTTACCATCCTCAAAGTTTGATAACAGCTTCAGTCTGTATACACTTCAGAATTTAAGCAGTTGTAGATCTTTGACTTGGCTTCAATTTCTGATCTCTTTGATGTCAAGAGTTGTTCTGAGATAGTTCTTCAACAGACATCTCTCAGCATATTCAAGTTCATTGATCACTCTCCTTTTAGCATTCTTCAGTTCAACAGTATCTTCACCAGTTTGAAAAATAGCAGCCCTGAGATCATTTATTTTAGCTTTCCTTATCTCCTGATCTAGTCTGATGATATAGGCTTTATCAGACTCTGAATTGAATTCAAGTCCCTTAATACCAGAAAATGTAGTGATGATTTTAGCAGTATTAGGCTTTATTTCAACAATTTCTCCACTGTGAGATCTGTACTTAGGACAGTATGGGCTGTCAGACTTTACAGAGTAAAGCTTCTTCTGTCTTTGAATATTTGATTTTAAACACCCTGCATCACCATCTGTTGATCTATTTTTCACTTAAAGCAGAAATAGAACATGTTCCAGTTCTTCAAAATACTTCAATGAAATTGTATTCTACCTGATCTGGAATACCCTCCCATCTGTCATAAAGTATAACATGATGTCTTCTTTCAAAAAAGAATGGTAAACCATTTATACAGATTCAAGTTAATTCAATCTCTCAGGAGTTGCTCCTACACCTGGTTCACTTAAGGAAGTTGGATCATTGGTAGTGTTGTGTACTCTCTTCTCTTTAGAACTACCCAATCCTGATTTGTCTCTTGCTTCCTTTCCTGTAACAACTCTTGCTTCAAAACCACTTGATGTAGTCTTCAAAGGTTGAGTCTGTTGAGCTTTAGTGAATCCTGGTAGTAGCATCTTTGTAGGTTTAACATGAGCAATGTCAGAGGTTTCCTTTTCCTTATCTTCTGATATCAAGCCAACTTGAGCTATGTCAGAGGTTGCTTGCTTCACTGTCATATCAGAATTTACTAAGTCCTGATCTTGAAAAACATGAGCTATGTCAGAGGTTGTTTGAATATCCTTTTTCTTCAAAATCAGAGTAGCATCTTCATCAGATATTTCTTCATCCATGACTGGCACATATACCTTTACAGGTTCATCAATTTTTTCTTTGCCTTTGGATCTTGGATCTACCCCCACTTGTGATTTGGATTTGGTTGCTTCAGAAATTGACCTTTCTTTTATCACAATGCCCTTAGGCTTTGGTGGTTTATTTTCAACAACAGAATCTTTAGACTTGAAGTTAACATTTTCTGCTTTGAGTCTAGCTTCTTCTTCCTTTAGAATTTCAAAGTCCATTCCTGGATTTTCTTTGAGAAATAATCTCTTTGAAATTTCTTCATCAAGCTCCAGATGTTCAGTAGAACTTATCCTTTTACCAGTATTAGAACTTATTCTTCTCCCAGCATCAGAACTTGTTCTTTGTGTAGAAATTTCAGTTGTCTTTGATGAAGAACCTTTACCTTGACCATGACCTCTACCCATTCCAGAATTTCCCTGGTCATCTTTTCCATCATCCTTACCCTTTAGTGATTGAATAGATTTGTATTTGGACTTATTACTTTCTCCTCCTTTTTGGCATCAGCAGGTAAAAGAAGAGAGACAAGCAATTCCAGTGAGGATTGGATCTCATTGAGTTGAGTTTTCTGAGAAGCTTGATTCTTTAGAATTTCAGAAATTTGATCTTGTTGCTTCTCCTGAGTCTTTTCAATATACCCAATTCGGTCAAAGGCTGGCTTGAAAAATCTGTTCTTTTCCAATTTTATATTCATATCTTGGTGGATCAGAGATTCTTAAATTTTATTCACCT
This sequence comes from Apium graveolens, assembly GCF_009905375.1. Taxonomy (NCBI): domain Eukaryota; kingdom Viridiplantae; phylum Streptophyta; class Magnoliopsida; order Apiales; family Apiaceae; genus Apium; species Apium graveolens. The sequence continues at coordinate 29,599,161 of NC_133654.1, read as the reverse complement.
TGGCATGAGTTATGGAGTGTTGACCTTGAAGGTGCCTTGTACTCATTGCAGTAACTCTCAGCTGTGCCTTGAAATCATCATTTATCAGCATTTCATCAGCTTTGGCAAGGTGCTCAGCAAGAATTTTTTTTAGTAGGAACAAAACTAACTGAGTTCCATTCCTTAGTCCACTCCTTTCCTCTAGGAGTTTCACTCCAAGGTACTGGTGCATCCTCTCTAACAAACTTCTTGATTAAATCAGCTTTGCATGGAGCTTGTTGAGGTGCATGTCCTGATGGACCAGCTGCATCAGCACCTACATTTACAGCAGCTTCACCAGTAAGTTCAGCATTATCAGTATCAGAACTTACAGAGCCTGCAGCATCAGCATCCTCTGATAAAATAACAGTATGTGAGGCTATAGAGGCTTCAACATCATCCTCTAAGTTCTGATTTGTAACTAAGTTATGATCAACAGCCAAATCTTGATGCCCACCTAAAGTTTGATTTTCATCATCCAGATTCAGAATTGGTGTGGTTGGAATAACTTCATTGAAATCAGCATCTATAATTGGTGTTGTTGGTGGAGTGAGTTGAGCTGGTGAAGCTTCCAAGTACAGAACCTCAGGTACAATCAAGTTATGAATATCAATTTCAGCACTTGTACCCGGGTCTTCAACATGTATAAGATTAATGATAGGAGACACATGAGGTGTAGGCACTTGCTCTGGAATAACCTCTTGCTCTTGAATAGGAGACTTTGGAGCTTGAGTAAAGTCTGATTCAGCTGTGGGAAGTAATTCAATTACTATAGGTTCTGTTGGGATCAGAGATTCCTTACCCCTTCCTTAGCTGCTGCTTCCAGAGTGTCTTCAGAGTGTGATGATACACTTACAACCCTCCTGGCTCTTTGCTTTTTAAGTCTCTTTGAAGAATTAGAGACTTTGGGAGATTCATCATCAGTATTTAGCTTTCTAAGCCTTTTGAGGGGCCTAGAACTCCCAGTTTCAGTATCTTTCTGAGAAGAGATCTTCTCAGCTTCTACAACAACAAGTTTTGATATTGGAACCTGTTCCTCAGTATCTGACTCATCTTTCAGAACTATTCTCCTTATCTTCTGTTGAGTCTGAGGTACTATCTTAATCCTCTTGGGTTTGGAAGATGAATGTTTCATAGGATGTGCTGAAGGTTGAGGTTGAGATGACTGTGATGGTTTGAAATATGTCCTGATGGAGGGTTGAGTTGGTTGAGGTTGAGAAGTTTGAGGTTGGTGAGAGATGGTAGGTTCTGATGGCTGTTGAGTTGGCTGTGATGTGTTGGTGGGTTGAACATCAGGGTAAACAGACGTGTATGTTTGTGGATCAGCATTTACCAAGATCTGTTTTACTAACTGAGGAATCTGTAAGGGTCTCTGCACTTGTTTCTTAATGTCAGCATTTAACAAATCATTAAAAGCCCTTTTTGCAAGCTTAAAGGGTGAAATTAAATCACTGGTAGGTTGGGGTTCATCAACACAACATAAAGTATATATAAGCTGACAGAATCTAGCAAAGTATACTACATTCTTATCCTCTATCATCCTATCCCCTATGAAACCTAGCACATCACTTGCAAAATCAAAATGAGTTTGATGAATAAGGGCATACCCGATTTGTTGACTCATGATGGGAATAACATCAAAGTTGGAGCACTTATTGGCGAATGCCTTAGTGATACAATCAAAGAAAAAGCTCCATTCCTTTCTGATATTTACTCTTTTCAGTTGACCCAGCTTTCCCAAACTTTTCTCATAGCCCAAACTGGCCATAAGCTGTTGTAAGACAGGATCCTCCACTGTTGAGAATGTGCAACCTTCAGGTAATTGGAGAGCTTTACGAACTGCTCCAGGAGTAACCACATGCTCGACATCTCCTGATGTGAAAACAATGCTTGGAGTACCAGTAGCACCACCATCATCAAAAAGCCCAGTTCTCCAAAATGTTAGCACTTGTTGGCTTGAAATAGTTTGAGGTTGGGTCAAGGCATACCCAATCTCACTATGAGCTAATAAATCTTGCACAAAGTGCAGATCTAATGGAGCTTCATCCTTATTCAAGATTGCAGCATAGTTATTTGGTACAAATTTGGCTCCATCAACAATTAAATCCTTGGGTGCCATCAGAAATAAGTAAGAAATTAGAGTGCCTGTAAGGTGTTTGAGAAAATATATGTAAAGAAAACCGTCAGAAAATGTGAGAGAGAATAAGAAAAGAGAGAGAGTGAGTAGAATAAAAATGAAAATAAAAGATTTGAAAATCTTTTAGCTCTTTTACTTAGACACCCCACGTGACAACATTTAATGAGAAGTGGAACAGACCTTTACACCTGTCAGCCATGCAGCAGTTAAGGCAAAAGTTAATGGGCACGGTAAATAAGTAATAATTACATTGCACGTTCAGTTTAAAAAAAACTGTTCCCACTAAACAAATGATTATGACTGCTTTATCTCACATAAACCAATATTCTGTAAAAATATGACCGTTCAAGTAATGACCAAAAAATAAACCAAGTAAATAAATACTGCCACGTCAGCATCAGAACTTGATTATTATCAGAATTTAAAAGTCATCAGAATATGGCTCCTTAACTCGAAAAGTGAATGTTTATTTCTGTAATTCTTCACACAAGTACTGATATGAGTACATCAGAACTTAATCATCAGAACTTCCATCAGAACTTGTCCTCAAAATTTATGCAACCGACACTAAGACTGTTCATCTAAAACAACATTTATCACCACAGTAATTTTCATCATTCATATGGAGTATTTGTGTGTGCAATAAGCTAAATATCAGACAAAGAGTAAAGTCCGATTCACTTCAGTACATCTTAGAAGTAAGGCATAACTAAGAACTTTGCTCAAAATCTGTCATTATTCTGAAGTCTACTGTAGAATGAGTTCATGCATGAGTCCACCTCAACTGTTTTGTGCTCATTTTATGCATCTTTTGAAATTCCTTTTACAGTGGCTTCTCAGTGTAAGTGAGTCATGACTGCTTATCAGAATTTATGCTGTTATCAGAGTATTTCTCCAGTAATCAGAGAATGTGAAAAGTCACCAAGAAAATTTTGCTTTTCTAATGCATATTACTTAATACCAGCAATGCACTTGGGTCTTTCCTTCCACATATATTTTTCTCTAGATCTCAAAGGAGTACCTGATATTTATTTCTTTTTTTTCTTTTTCTTTTGATAAGTGCGGCTATCAGCACTTAGTACATACATCAGATTTACTAACATCAGAACTTAATAGATAAGAAGCACTATTCTAGTTTTTGACTTAGTAATAAGATACACAAAGTAAACTTCAACTAAGCTCAGTATCAGAATTTGCTAGTGTTAAAAGATTTCCACATAAACAATTACTTCATACATGGGATCTTTAGTATATTAAAGACTACTAGGTCAGCATCTAGCACAATTATCCTCATTGGATTGAATGGTCACAGAAACATTCATATCACTATCAGAGTTTAGAAATTCACATCAGACAACAATCAACACTTAGAAAATTTCAAGTTAAGCACATAATACATAAAGATAGTAATATCTGTAAATACTGATCATAAAGTCTGATGTATCAGAACATAAACTAAGCAGATTTAGAGAAAGAATCTGAAACCATTCCAAGTTCATTTACCAATCTTGTAAAAGTAGCTTCACATATTGGTTTTGTGAAGATATCTGCTAGTTGTTGATCTGTTGGAACAAAATGCAATTCCACTGTACCTTCCATCACATGTTCCCTTATAAAGTGGTACCTTATGCTGATGTGCTTTGTCATTGAATGTTGAACTGGATTACCTGTCATAGCAATAGCACTTTGATTATCACAGTAAATAGGGATTTTAGAAAATTCTAACCCATAATCCAGTAACTGATTCTTCATCCAAAGAATTTGTGCACAGCAGCTTCTTGCAGTAATGTATTCTGCTTCTGCAGTTGATGTGGAAATTGACTTTTGTTTCTTGCTAAACCAAGAAACCAATCTGCCTCCAAGAAATTGGCAGCTTCCACTTGTGCTTTTCCTGTTTATTTTGCATCCTGCAAAATCTGCATCTGAGTAACCTATTAGTTTAAAGTCTAATTCTCTAGGATACCACAATCCCAGATCAGCTGTACCCTTAAGGTACTTGAAAATTCTTTTCACAGCTGTTAAGTGAGGTTCTCTTGGATCTGCTTGAAATCTTGCACAAAGACAGGTAGTATACATGATATCAGGTCTACTTGTAGTTAGATAGAGTAGTGAGCCAATCATACCTCTGTAATCAGTAATATCTACTGATATACCAGTATCCTTATCCAATTTTGTTGCAGTGGCCATTGGAGTGGATGCACTTGAACAGTCTTGCATTCCAAATTTCTTCAACAAATTTCTGGTGTACTTAGATTGACAAATAAAAGTTCCTTCTTCATTCTGCTTGACTTGAAGACCCAGAAAATAGCTAAGTTCTCCCAACATACTCATTTGATATCTTGACTGCATTAGCTTGGCAAACCTTTTACAAAGTCTGTCATTTGTAGAACCAAAAACGATATCATCAACATATATCTGTACCAAAAGTAAGTCCTTTCCATGGTTGAGATAAAAAATGTTTTGTCAATAGTCCCTCTGTTACATCCACTTTCCAGAAGAAACTGAGCTAATGTCTCATACCATGCTCTTGGAGCTTGCTTAAGGTCATAAAGTGCTTTATCAAGTCTGTAGACATGATGAGGAAATTTTGAATCTACAAAACCTAGAGGTTGTTCTAAATATACTTCTTCTTCTAATTCTCCATTAAGAAAAGCACTTTTTACATCCATTTGAAAGACTGTAAACTTTTTGTTAGCAACATAAGCCAAAACTATCCTTATGGCTTCCAATCTAGCAACTGGTGCAAATGTTTCATCATAATCAATTCCCTCATATTGAGAGTATCCTTTTGTAACCAGCCTTGCTTTATTCTTTGTAATTATGCCATCACTATCAGTTTTATTTCTGAACACCCGCTTTGTACCAACAACAGATCTGTTCTTTGGTCTGGCACTAGGGTCTAGACTTTATTTCTTTCAAATTCATTTAACTCTTCCTGTATTGCTTGCACCCAATCAACATCTTGAAGAGCTTCTTCCACTTTCTTTGGTTCAGTCTGAGAAAGAAAAGAGTGATAATGACATTCATTTGATGTTTATGTTCTAGTTCTTATACCTGCTTCAGGATCTCCAATAATTAAGTCAGGTGTATGTGCTTTAGTCCACTTCCTTGCAGATGGAAGGTTATCTCTAGAACTGGATGCTCCCCCATGATCCATGTTGTTTCCATCAGCATTTTCTGATGCTCTGTTAGGGCGAAAACACGCACTAATATTCACGCAAGTATACACGTTCGCAAGTAATATAGAATACTTTCTAGTTCGTTCCCTCAGAGACTCAGACTAAATTATTGTCTAATTAAACTCACTCACCAATGTATGATTACTTCTCAATGTTAAGATAATAACACTTAAAATTGTTGATCAAATATTAACTATAATTAACTACTTAATTAACCACTTAACTAACACTTCAAATTATCAATAATAAAACACTCATGAGATCACAACTTCATTATTACTTCCTTCTATAGCCATTGTTATTACCTTTAGCATGTGACAGTGATGATATTAATCGAATAACACAAAACTGATAAAAGCCAACTTTCATTGTACTAATACCATTCTACCAAACATCCACAATTAAGATAGAAGTTGAATAGTCATCAATTATGTTGAGTTCCTATATGTCTACAGAAATTGATAACACAACGATTTAAGCACAAGTTATTTCTTTTGATTACATAGGGCAAATAAAACTGTTAGAGTTACCCACTAATCATGCTCAATGTACATGAACCTATGCTAGCATGGCAAGTTCTAAATCTCAAGATCCACCGTCGCTTCACAAGAGATTAACACCCTATCTTATATGTTCGCGACGCACATAAGACGAATACGCACAACCAATACTAGATATCATGCAATCATCACACACTAAAGTATTAAACAATTAACTAAAGAATTCCATAATAAATCCGTTACAACCCCATGATCACGATTAGCCCATAATAGAACTTATCGCCATCATGGGTTCATATGAAATCATGACAAACAACACAAGAAAATAATAACTACACTAATTATATTAAAACAGAGTACGTCACAAGAGTAAATAAGTCAAAGCAAGAAAACTAGCATCCAACGTTACAACAAAACAAGAATCACAAGAATATATGCTTCCTCTTCGTTGCGGTGTGCTAAATCGGTCTTCTTCCTTATCTCTTTTGCTTCTTGCGTAAAACACAATCTAAAACATAATCTCCTTAATAATCTCTATGAAAACGTCTCAAATCTACCTATATAATAGTCCCATAAAACTCAGATTACATAGAAGTTGGAAGCCACACAGAAGTAGAAGTCTAAAATAATTCAGCTTTTTCCCCGACCTTGCGCGGCCGCTCAGCATTTCTGCGCGGGCGCGCAGGCTGCTGCGCGGCCGCTCAACATTGCTGCGCGGGCGCGCAGGACCCTACTGGAAAAATTCCAAGCTTGCTCCGTTTCTTCACCGTAATCTGCCCATTCCTTTCCTCTCGCAATGGTTAACACATGCCAAGGCTTATTCTTGATGATTCCTCCCCCGAAATGCAACTATTACCCTGAAATGCATAAACACTAGAAAAACGCATCAAATACACAAAATACTTGATTTCAAGACACCAATTTAAGCCATTTTAAGACGTTCTAAGTGGTGTAAAATGCCACTTATCACACCCCCAAACTTAAATCGATGCTTGTCCTCAAGCGTCACAGACTCAAAAATAAATACAAATATGCATGAATGCAATCTATATGAAAATGCAACGATCCCCCTTACTATAATTAACCAACCAAATTGTTACCTCTCAACGAATGCAGTTAGACAACTAAAGATTAATAAACTCATGCAAACGGACATACAGCCAGAAACGTGGTGTGTGCAAATGCTTAACAGATATGCTTCGGAACTAGACCAATTACTATGACTAGACTATCTTCAAGGCAATCCTACGATTATACAAAGAATAAAAAATTCTAGGCACAAAGTGATATACAACACTACAAGAACTCTGGAGCTTACTACGGAATCGTGCTTTTTATTTACAACTCAAATGCTTATTTGACCGTGCAATGAGTGAGGTCCACAAAAGACTTATACAATGGTATCCATGTAACGAGCGTTAGGTTAGCGGATCCCAGACTCTAAAAGCCTTAGGTCACTAGGCACAAAGTCCCCTAAGAACTTAATAACTCAAATACCAAAGAGCCCACTCTTGATCAATTATGCAATTTTTTTTTTTTTATAACTTCTGAGCAAGTGCGTTTCGCTCCATCTTACTCAACCCTAGACTACTCGCAACATAAGCGAGCCGGCTACTAGCCATTTGACGCCTAGCCACAACTAGCAATAACTTCCATATTTTTTTTCTCCAAAAATTTTTCTTTTTCATGTTTTTAACACTAAGAACCTATAATCGAATTCTAAGCATAATAAATAGATTGACCTTGAAAACAACCAAATCATAACAACAATCTAGCCCTTACGCACTCTTTAAGACTTAGTGGACTTACAATTGTTTCTAGCATGCATATCAACCTACACAACTTAATATCACTTTAATGCTATCACTACACTCGCATCAATATCACAATTCAGTCGATAAATCATTGCAAAAGGGATCATGGTAAATGCATGAGCTACATGACATTCATAAAAAAAAACTATATGGCATAAATTATGCAACTATATGAACTAAACTATCATGAATATGCAACTAAATGACACACACACAATATTCCTTAACTACCACCCCCAAACTAAAAATCTTCACTGTCCTCAGTGAAAGTAGTAGAAAGGAACACAGGGTATACCTACTCGGAGTCATCATCATCATCATCCTCAGTGGGTGGAGTATCAGGCGGCGGGTATGCAGAGTCCTCACCAAAAACTGGCCACTGGATATCAGCTCCAAGGCCTCGAAAAGCAGTCCCTAATGCAAGGGTGAGCTCCTGAGCAAACCTGCTCTGCGTCTCATACATGGCATTCATCCGCCGTGAAAGCCTCCTATACTGGTCATCACCCATCCCAGCACCCTCCTGAGCTCTCGAAGAACCAGCCTCACCACGCCCTGGCCTAGCCATAGTAGCACCTCGTGCTGGACGTCCTCCTGGAAGACGATAACCCAGCCCATGCTCCTCAGGCTCACCACCGGTCCACTCCTGCATCCCATTCAGAGTGCCAGAATCTATCGGAGCTGCTGGCAACTGCAACTGCTCATGAGCCGGCCAGTTCACTCCTACTGCTCGGCATAGCTTCGTAACCGTGGATGCATAAGGGATGTTCATATGCTTTGCTCCCCTCAAAAACTTCAGAATTCCTTGGTAGATAAACTCACCAAGGTCCACATAGTATTCCTCATTCAGAATTCCCCACAACAGCTGTGCTCTCTCAACTGTGACCTCGTGTACATGTGAAGAAGGCAAAATATTAGCACATATAAATGCATTCCATGCACGGGCATACCTGTTCATGGCGATCGCCGGAAAGTGACGATACTCATTATTGGCTGGACTGCGGTTCCAAACTGTGCCCGGTCGACAGAGAGTCGCACAAATCAAATCCAAGTCAAAATCCTCAGCAGTCTTTTCATTCCAGTTCTCCTCCTCGGGCTTCCTCTCTCGCTGTCCAATCACACGGTGAATTGCCGTAGGATGATAATCAACTGTTAGCCCACAGACTACAGAAAACCCATTCTTTTCAGCCTTCACGTTCGCGTAGAACTCGCGAACAACGCTCATCGGTACTGCTTCGGGTGACTCATAAAAAGCTATCCACCCCTTCTCTGTAATCATGGGCAACAACTCACCATCCCTCCCTGATGGTAAAAACCCCCTCTCTTTCAGAATCGGCTTCCCCAACAGCCTAGTGTACTCCTTCTCCGCAGCTCTGTCAGTTAACCGAGGTCTTGCAGCAGTACCCCTCGATGAATCAGCAGTAGGAACTATGCTACTGCTGTCAATAGTGCGTGCTCTCTTGGGTGCCATTGATTCGTGAATAAAAGTGTGTAAGAACTGATTTTTGATGTTTGTGAGAGGGTTTAAGTGTAGGAAGTTTTGTGAGAGATATGTAGGATAGGTGTATGTATATATAGGGTGTGGATTAGATTAGGGTTTGGGAATTAAGGGATAAAATGATGGGGTAGTGGGAATAATTCGTGGATTTATGGGCTACAACGGTTTTTGTGTTTTATTTTTTTTTTTTTTCTGAACTGTAAAATATTTTCTGGAACTCGACCCCTGCGCGGCCGCTCAGCATTTCTGCGCGGGCGTGCAGCAAGCTGCGCGGCCGCTCAGCATAGCTGCGCGGGCGCGCAGAGGGTCTCTGGAATTTTTTTTTTCAGCCCCTGTTTTCTGATTTTTTTGTGTTTTTGGATAGGTTATTAACTTCTAAGGGTTCCTGTAACAACAATTCATGGGTTGCCTCCCACGCAGCGCTTCTTTTTCGTCATTAGCTTGACGTTCCGTACCTTTCTCAAGTAGTCAACAAAATGGCACTAACCACCTCTCGGTTTGCCATGTCCCCATAGTAGTGCTTCAACCGCTGACCGTTAACCTTGAATGCTTGGTCCGAATCATTCTCAAAAATTTCCACCGCTCCATGTGGAAACACAGTTTTGACAATAAAAGGTCCAGACCACCTTGATTTCAACTTCCCAGGAAAAAGTCGGAGCCGAGAGTTGAATAACAGAACTTGTTGCCCTGGCACAAATAACTTAGGATGTAGCTTCCTATCGTGCCACCTCTTCACCTTTTCCTTATACATTTTGTTATTCTCGTACGCTTGAAGTCGAAATTCATCAAGTTCATTAAGCTGAAGCATTCTTTTCTTACCAGCTGCATCTAAATCCAGGTTCAATTTCTTCAATGCCCAGTAGGCTTTATGCTCAAGCTCCGCCGGTAGATGACATCCCTTACCGTACACCAACTGAAACGGTGACATCCCGAGTGGAGTTTTGTATGCTGTTCTGTAAGCCCAAACAGCTTCATCGAGCTTTAAAGACCAATCCTTCCTTGACGGACAAACAACCTTCTCTAGAATGCGCTTTATCTCTCTGTTAGACACTTCCGCTTGACCATTTATTTGCGGATGATAGGCAGTAGCTACTCGATGATTCACATTATAACGCTGCATCATAGAAGTGAACTTACGGTTGCAAAAATGCGATCCTTCATCACTTATGATTATTCGAGGCGTTCCAAACCTTGTGAAAATTTGCTTATGAAGAAAATTTAGCACTACCTTTGCATCATTTGTCGGTAAAGCTTTAACTTCGACCCATTTTGAGACATAATCGACTGCCAGCAAGATGTACTGATTATTGCAAGACGCGATAAAAGGCCCCATGAAATCAATTCCCCACACATCAAAGACCTCGACTTCAAGCATCACATTTAATGGCATCTCATCCTTCCTTGACAAATTTCCCACTCTTTGGCAACGATCACACCTTAAAACAAACTGATGAGCATCCTTGAACAAAGTAGGCCAGAAAAAACCTGCTTGCAGAATACGAGCTGCCGTCTTCTTACCTCCATAGTGTCCACCATAAACCGTGGAATGGCAGTCTCGTAATATCCCCTCCGTCTCACAAAACGGGATACATCTCCTGATGATCTGGTCAGCTCCCTGTCTAAACAAATATGGTTCATCCCACATATACCACTTCACCTCATGCAGAAACTTCTTCTTTTGAGCGGATGTCAAATTAAGAGGCATTATATTGCTGATGAGATAGTTTACAATATCTGCAAACCATGGTTCTTCCTCCTGAATTGCAAACAACTGCTCATCCGGAAAAGATTCATTGATTAACGTCCTATCTTGTGAAGTAGAATCGGGATTCTCCAACCTAGAGAGATGGTCAGCTACTTGATTCTCAGTACCTTTTCTATCTTTGATCTCTAACTCAAATTCCTGAAGTAAAAGCACCCAACGAATGAGTCTCGGCTTCGAATCCTTCTTAGAAACCAGATAGCGAATAGCTGCATGATCAGTGAATACTGTTACTTTCGTACCAAGCAGATAAGATCGAAATTTCTCAAAGCCAAAGACTATAGCCAAAAGCTCCTTCTCAGTAGTGGTGTAGTTCAATTGGGCCCCATTTAAAGTCTTACTCGCATAGTAGACCACATGGAAGATATTTTTCTTGCGCTGTCCCAGAACTGCACATACCGCATAATCACTCGCATCACGCATCATCTCAAACGGTTCTGTCCAATCTGGTGCTGCAATAACTGGTGCAGTGATCAAACTCTTCTTGAGAGTCTCGAATGCTGCCAAACATTCATCATCAAATTTGAAAGGCACATCTTTCTCAAGCAAATTGCACAACGGCTTAGATATCTTTGAAAAGTCCTTGATGAATCGCCGATAAAAACCCGCATGACCAAGAAAACTACGGATTCCTTTCACAGAATTGGGTGGGGGAAGATTTTCAATGACTCCCACCTTGGCCTTGTCCACCTCCAGACCCTTGCTAGAGACCTTATGCCCAAGGATAATGCCTTCACGCACCATAAAATGACATTTCTCCCAATTAAGCACCAAATTAGTTTCCACGCATCTTTTGAGTACGGCGCGCAGATTATTCAAACATTCATCATATGAGTGTCCAAAGATGGAGAAGTCATCCATGAACACTTCGACGTTATTTCCAATCATGTCAGAGAATATAGCCATCATACATCTCTGAAAGGTGGCCGGGGCGCCACATAACCCAAACGAAACTCTACGAAAAGCAAATGTGCCAAATGGACAAGTGAAGGTAGTCTTTTCCTGATCCTCTGGTGCAATACAAATCTGATTATACCCGGAATAACCATCCAGAAGACAAAAATACTCATGTCCCGCCAATCTGTCAAGCATTTGATCAATAAATGGAAGAGGAAACTGATCCTTCCTTGTGGCTTTGTTCAATTTCCTATAATCCATGCATACTCTCCATCCTGTAACTGTTCGAGTAGGGATGAGCTCATTCTTTTCATTTGCGACCACAGTGATACCTCCTTTCTTAGGTACACATTGTACGGAGCTCACCCACGAGCTGTCAGAAATAGGATAAATGATGCCTGCATCTAGCCATTTCAGAATTTCTTTCTTTACCACCTCCTTTATGATCGGGTTCAGTCTTCGCTGCTGTTCCACAGTTGGCTTACTACCTTCCTCTAACAGAATTTTATGCATACAATATGAAGGACTTATCCCCTTGATGTCTGCTATGGTCCATCCTATAGCCGATTTGAATTCTCTTAAAATCCTTAAGAGCTTGTCTTCCTCACTACCTGAAAGGTCAGCTGAAATAATAACAGGTAACGTAGATGAATCACCTAAAAAAGCATACCTCAAGTGTTCAAGTAATGGTTTGAGCTCCAAGGTAGGTGCTTCCTCTATTGATGGTTTGAGCTTCCCTTCAGCGTTCTTGAGGTCAGAAGTACCAAGAGATTCAAATGGTATGTCCAGCTTTCGCTTCCAGGGAGAAGCGTTCAGATATTGTAATTGCTCGTTGCTATCTTCATCATCACTGTCAAATTCCCCCACTAAGGCCTTTTCCAATGCATCAGACATTAGCATGTGCTCGAGTTCCGAAGTAACCGCGGAATCAATCACATCCACTTTTAAGCACTCCTCATCTTCTGTAGGGAATTTCATTGCCTTGAATACGTTAAAGGTCACATCCTGATCTTGGACCCGTATAGTAAGTTCCCCTTTTTGCACATCTATCAAGGTACGGCCTGTAGCCAAGAAAGGCCTCCCCAAGATTATGGGAATCTTCTTATCTTCCTCAAAATCCAGAATAACAAAATCTGCTGGAAAGAAGAGCTTATCCACCTTGACGAGCACATCCTCCAGTATGCCCCTTGGGTAAGTAATGGAACGGTCAGCCAATTGTAGCGACATGTATGTGGGTTTTGGATCAGGCAGATCCAGCTTTTTAAAGATCGACAAAGGCATTAGATTAATGCTTGCTCCCAAATCACAAAGGCACTTGTCAAAAGTTAGATTGCCAATGGTGCAAGGAATGGTGAAGCTTCCTGGATCTTTCAGTTTTGGCGGTAACTTTTGCTGCAGAACAGCGCTGCATTCTTCCGTGAGAGCAACGGTTTCAAGGTCATCCAGTTTCACCTTCCTTGAAAGAATAGTCTTCATGAACTTCGCATAACTAGGCATTTGTTCCAGAGCCTCAGCGAAAGGTATATTGATGTGAAGTTTCTTGAACACCTCCAGAAACTTCCCGAACTGTCTATCCAGCTTTTGTTGCTGCAATCTCTTAGGAAAAGGTGGTGGAGGATAGAGCTGTTTCTCCCATGTATTAGCCTCAGGCAGAGTGTGTTCAACAATAGTCTTCCTTGGTTCCGCCGCTTTCTCCTTTTGCTTAGATTCTTCATCTCTAACTTCAGCTTCGACTTCTTTTGCCTTTTCAGCATCAGCTACTTTTCCAGACCTTAAGGTAATAGCCTTGACTTGCTCTTTAGCTTCCTTCCTGCCTGGTACTTCCGTGTCACTGGGAAGAGTGCCAGGTTGACGATTGAGCACTGCATTGGCTAATTGACCGATTTGATTTTCCAAGGTCTTGATAGAAACCGCCTGACTCTTGCACAACAGCTTAAGTTCCTCAAAATCAGCACTAGTAGGTGCAGCTGCACTTCCCTGTTGAGGATATGATTGCCTTGTAGCATACTGCTGTGGTTGCTGGAATCCAGGTGGGTTAAACTGTTTACTCATTCCTTGCTGATATGGTGGCTGAATAGCATTCTGATTATTCCCCCAGCTGAAATTTGGATGATTTCTGTTATTAGGATGATAGGTCGCTGGCACAGGCTGCTATTGTCGCTGATAATTATTCACATACTGAACAGATTCATTGACAAGAGAACACTGATCCGTAGCATGAGAACCTGCACAAAGCTCACAAACCATAGCTATTTGATTAACTCCATACGTAGCCAGAGAATCGACCTTCATTGATAGCGCTTGGAGCTGGGCTGCAATAGCGGTGGCTGCATCAACTTCCAAAATACCTGCTACCTTGCCTGACATCATCCTCTGAGTTGGGTTTTGATGCTCATTTGCAGCCATCGTCTCTATAAGATTATACGCCTCAGTATAGCTTTTAGCCCATAAGGCGCCTCCAGCTGCTGCATCAAGCATGGGCCGAGATTGGGCCCCTAAACCATTATAGAAACCAGTGATCACCATCCAATCCGGCATTCCATAATGTGGACATTTTCTCAACATTTCCTTGTAGCGTTCCCAAGCCTCGCACATAGATTCTGTAGGTTGCTGCGCAAACTGAGTAAGAGCACTCCTCATAGCAGCAGTCTTTGCCATTGGATAAAACTTCACCAGAAACTTTTGCGCAAGATCTTGCCATGTAGTGATGGACCCAGCTGGTTCAGAATGTAACCAGTCTTTAGCCTTATCCCTCAGTGAAAATGGGAAAAGCCTCAACTTGATAGCCTCATCAGTCACGCCATTATACTTAAAAGTGCTGCAGATCTCGACAAAATTCCTTATGTGCATGTTGGGGTCTTCAGTTGCCGCTCCTCCAAAAGAAACAGAATTCTGCACCATCTGAATAGTGCCCGGCTTAATTTCAAAGGTGTTAGCTTGAATAGCCGGATGAAGGATGCTTGACTGAATGTCATCAATTTTAGGCCGAGAAAAATCCATAAGAGCTGGATCAGCTTGAACAATACGATCTCCCATGTTTACTGGTTCTTTCTGCTCAGTTCCTGAATCCGAATCCTCAAAATCTAACTTCTCCGGAATATCAAGAACTTCGTCTGTCTCCTCAGCTGTATCTAAAGTCTTCTTGCGAGCACGAGAACGAGTTTGCATAAACGCTTGCTAAAGTACCTGAAACACAACCGAAAAGAGTAAGTAACTATTACGTCCTAATCACTGAGTCCTAATGACCAATGATGGTAAGTACATAAACTAAACAAATACGCCGAGTCCCCGGCAGCGGCGCCAAAAACTTGTTAGGGTGAAAACACGCACTAATATTCACGCAAGTATACGCGTTCGCAAGTAATATAGAATACTTTCTAGTTCGTTCCCTCAGAGACTCAGACTAAATTATTGTCTAATTAAACTCACTCACCAATGTATGATTACTTCTCAATGTTAAGATAATAACACTTAAAATTGTTGATCAAATATTAACTATAATTAACTACTTAATTAACCACTTAACTAACACTTCAAATTATCAATAATAAAACACTCATGAGATCACAACTTCATTATTACTTCCTTCTATAGCCATTGTTATTACCTTTAGCATGTGACAGTGATGATATTAATCGAATAACACAAAACTGATAAAAGCCAACTTTCATTGTACTAATACCATTCTACCAAACATCCACAATTAAGATAGAAGTTGAATAGTCATCAATTATGTTGAGTTCCTATATGTCTACAGAAATTGACAACACAACGATTTAAGCACAAGTTATTTCTTTTGATTACATAGGGCAAATAAAACTGTTAGAGTTACCCACTAATCATGCTCAACGTACATGAACCTATGCTAGCATGGCAAGTTCTAAATCTCAAGATCCACCGTCGCTTCACAAGAGATTAACACCCTATCTTATATGTTCGCGACGCACATAAGACGAATACGCACAATCAATACTAGATATAATGCAATCATCACACACTAAAGTATTAAACAATTAACTAAAGAATTTGATAGGGATAAATAAGTCCTGGTTTTATAATTAATGGGCTGCTAGGCCCAATAAGAAGATGTATGATATTCAGACCAGAAAGGTTAAGCCTGACGGACCAGATCAGGCCTGGTGGAATAAAAAAAGGCCAAAAAGCCCTGATTATTAATTAATTTCGTAATTAATTAATAAGGGAGAAATCAGATGTTGAAAAGAGTCCCGATGAGGATATAAGTCCTTAGAGATTAGCCTCAAGGGGACCTAAAAGGATAAGGAATCAGCTTCCTACTTCCTAGGACTCCTAAGTCTATCCTAATTCAGAGGCTTATCCACCAAGTCTCCTATACCAAGTCCAATTCAAGGACTCCCACATCTATATAAGGGGTCTCACCCCCACCAATCAGAACTACGTTTTTTGACTTGATCCTTGGCAATCAGCAAGGTACGTAGGCATCTTGTTAAGGCAGATTGAGTCACGAAACACAAGAGCAGTCAAATCGAGCCTCGAAGCTCACGTTCCTTAGTATTAAATACAGCAATTATATATAGTAGTTTTAATCCATAACATTTGGCGCCGTCTGTGGGAAAATACGCAACAACAACCATGGCGAGAACACGGAGAACAACCAGCACTCTGGAGGAGGGAACACCATCAGGGACAACCCAGGTGATTTCATCAACCGTGGAGGTTCCTCCCCATTCAACTTATGCATCTACTCAGGGGGAAGCCCAGACAGGGGCAACTCATCCTCAGCCACAAGGGACAACTCCCCCGACTGTTCAAGGTACGAATCCTCAAGTTCAACAAATACATATACCTGTGAATTCTCGACCCGTCGGGTATGAATACTCAACTATTGTTACTACTAACCCCCCTTATGGGATGCCCCTTCACCCTGAGGTTGGAGGAAGTGGATATGCTGGGCGAAGCGAAGCACGAGGGTGGTCGCCCCCCTATATACGAGGTTTGGATCCTATCCCTGAGGATCGGGAATTTTCTGGTCCATACACTGAGAGAGACTCCGAATCTTCGGATGATGAAGTGGCCCCGAGAAGGAGGCGTCCTGGAAAAGAGCCAATGGCCGATGGAAGGCAACGCCCCCAAAGCACCCCAGGGGCGAATCCCCAAGAAGTGCAGGAAAAGATCAGGGCTCATGAGGCTGAAATCCAAAGGCTGAGGCGTGATTTGGAGGCTTACCAAGCCACCAGACCCCACATACCTCCTAGGGGGAGAAATCCTCCTCCTATCATAGACCTGGATGGTCCGGTAAGAAGAAGGGCTGCTGTCCCAAGAACTGATCCAAGCAATCTCCTTCCCCTTGGAGATCCTGATGATCCAACTCCACCCTTCACAGAAGAGATAATGAATGCCCATATCTCAAGAAAATTTAAGATGCCCACTATCAAAGCCTATGATGGCACGGGAGACCCCGCTAATCATGTTAGGACATTCTCTAATGCACTGCTGCTGCAACCCGTGAATGATGCTATAAAATGTCGGGCCTTCCCTCAAACCCTGTCGGGTATGGCTCAAAGATGGTACAGTCGCCTACCCCCAAATTCTATTGGATCATTCAGAGAATTAAGTCAGGCTTTTATTAAGCAATTCATCAGTGGAAGAGTCCATGAGAAAAGTTCAGCATCTCTTATGAGTCTTGTGCAGGGAGCTAAAGAATCCTTAAGAGATTACCTAAATCGTTTTACAAAGGAGGCTTTAAAAGTCCCAGACCTTGATGATAAGGTAGCCATGATAGCGCTGCAACAAGGAACTAGGGATGAGTTTTTCAAGATGTCTTTGGCCAAACGACCCCCTGAGAGCATGTTGCAGCTCCAAGAGAGGGCAGGGAAGTATATCAAGGTTGAAGAGAGTATGAGGAAGACCGTAGTAAGTAATGAGCCCACTGGAGGCAAGAAACGAAAAACTGATTTGGAGTACATCGCTAAGGATAAGTATCCTAGAACTGAACAAAACCCTGATTCAACCCCCAAGAAGGGAGGACCTGGGCAAAAGTTCACTGAATACGCTAAGCTGAATGCCCCCAGAAGTCAGATTTTGATGGAGATTGAGAAAGACAGAGATATTCGCTGGCCTAAGCCCTTGAAGGCTGATCCCGCCAAGCTAGATAAGGGCAAGTATTGCAGGTTTCACAAAGATGTTGGTCATGACACCGATGAGTGTAGGCAGTTGAAAGATGAAATTGAGTTTTTGATTCGAAAAGGAAGGCTGAACAAGTATACTGGAGATGGAGGAGACATAAACAATAATGGAAGGAAGAACTTTGAAGATCGTAGGAGAGACCAAGATGATCAGGGGCGGAATCCCCAACCTAGAGGACCAGTTATAAACACCATTTATGGAGGGCCGAGACCTCGAGGGCCTGTGATAAACACGATCTTTGGAGGTCCAACTGCTGCTGGATTGTCCAAAAATTCCAGAAAGGCATATACTAGAGAGGTTATGCATATTGTTGGAGAAGCTCCGAAGAGGGCCAGGACAGAAGTAACACTGGCTTTTGATGATTCCGACCTAGAGGGTGTGAAGTTTCCCCATGACGACCCGCTGGTCATAACGCCGATAATAGGAAATAGCCCGGTTAAGAGGGTCCTTGTGGATAATGGTGCTTCTGTGGATATCTTGCTCCACGACACCTTTCTAAGGATGGGATATAACGACTCCCAGTTGACACCAACCGACATGCCGATATATGGATTTGCTGGAGTAGAATGTCCTGTGGAAGGGATAATTAAATTACCAACCACCATAGGTACGGAGCCAAGGCAAGCAACGCAGATGCTGGATTTTGTGGTGGTAAAGGCTAGTTCAACTTATAATGCTATAATGGGGAGAACAGGGATACATGCCTTCAAGGCAGTCCCCTCTTCCTACCATTCAGTCATGAAGTTTCCCACCCGAAACGGGATTGGAGAAGAGAGGGGAGATCAAAAAATGGCTAGAAGCTGTTATGTGGCCTCTTTGAGGGCAGATGGAGTCGGGGGGCAGGTTCTTCCTATTGAAGATATGGATGTTCGAGAAAATGATGAGAATAGAGGAAGGCCAGCAGAAGAATTGGATTCGGTTCCTTTAGATCCCAAGAATCCTGAGAGGATGACTTTCATTGGAGCTACATTAGAGGAGCCCCTTAGAGGGAAGTTAGTGAAATTTTTGCAAGAAAATAGTGATGTGTTTGCATGGTCAGCAGCTGATATGCCAGGCATAGACCCGGGGTTAATTACCCACAAGTTAAACGTGGATCCAAGCCGGAAGACAGTGAAACAAAAGAAAAGAAATTTTGCCCCGGAAAGACAAGAGGCTATAAAGCAGGAAGTGGAAAAGCTCTTAGAGGCTGGTTTCATTGAGGAGATTCAATTTCCGGAGTGGTTAGCAAACCCTGTAATGGTGAAGAAGGCTAATGGAAAGTGGAGGATGTGTATAGACTTCACCGATCTGAATGATGCATGTCCCAAAGACTGTTTTCCGCTGCCTAGAATTGATACTTTGATTGATGCTACCGCTGGACATGAGATGCTGAGTTTCATGGATGGATTTAGCGGATACAACCAGATCAAAATGCATAAGGATGACATTCCAAAGGTATCATTTATCACTGACTTTGGTGTTTATTGTTATCTTGTTATGGCGTTTGGTCTCAAGAATGCAGGAGCCACCTATCAAAGGTTGGTGAATAAAATTTTTAAGGATCTTATTGGGAAGACTATGGAAGTCTATGTTGATGACATGCTAGTCAAGAGTCTAGTAAAGATTGATCATATAATCCATTTGAGGGAAGCTTTTGAGGTCCTGAGGTACCACAAGATGATGTTGAATCCCATGAAGTGTGCCTTCGGAGTAGGATCTGGAAAATTCTTGGGATTGATGGTCTCAAAGAGGGGAATTGAGGCTAACCCCGATAAAATAAAGGCAATCCTGGACATGGAACCCCCAAAAACTGTCAAGGATGTTC